>NC_092814.1:297976490-298298990 GCF_023375885.2 Dermacentor andersoni
GGCGGCGCCGTTTTCCCATCCACTTTTGGGGGTATTTATTTTTTACTCCTATAACTAACCATGGGAGTGTTAGCCAGCGCCACCACTCCCAAACCTTGGCGGCGGATGTGGAACATCCTTTCTGCCGCAGGCGTCACGAGTACGGGATCTATTTCGGTGACGGCAACTGGTCAATAAAGCCCCACGTGCATGGACGAAGGAAAAATATAGGTGGGAACATTACATCACGCAGCCAGCCTTGGCAAGCGAACGATCTGTGAAGCCAGAGTGGTGGCCTAACACGTGACCTCTTGTGTCGAGATCACGGAGGAAGAATCAAGATTTGCTGAGACGTTGGGCTCCCAGTGAGGAAGAATCAAGATTTGCTGAGACGTTGGGGTCCCAGTAGCTATGCCAGTAGTTTTTATTCAGTGCGCACTTGTTCAGCTGTCCAGCCGTGGCTCTGCCTGTAGAGCCAACCGCCAAATTTGACGTTCGATCACGTGTTGGGCCACCAAGTTGGCTTCAATGGCGTTACGGTATGCTCACTCCTATCACTTTCCTTTCTCCATGCACACATGCTACTTGAAGAGCATCGATGTTGCCGGATTCGAGACCCTTGTGATGTAATGAACGAAAAGAAAGGGTACC
This sequence comes from Dermacentor andersoni, assembly GCF_023375885.2. NCBI lineage: Eukaryota > Metazoa > Arthropoda > Arachnida > Ixodida > Ixodidae > Dermacentor > Dermacentor andersoni. The sequence continues at coordinate 297,977,121 of NC_092814.1, forward strand.
GAGGGAGCCGATTTTTATTATTCATATCATTAGAGGCCAACACGCAAAGACACCAAGGACAACATACGTTTTTTGACCCACTTTCATTTCCATTAATTTATCATTTCTTTAATTACCCTTGTAAGTACAAGTAATTTCCCCCGTGTTGGCCTTGGTGTCCTTGTTAGTTGGCTTCTTATGCTGGAATATATATATATATATATATATATATGTGTGTGTGTGTGTGTGTGTGTGTGTGGAAATGCACATTGAAAAACATTACACGCTTATTTTCGACGTTTGGGGCAGGGAGCACTCTTCGTGAATGAATGGTTTTACGTGCCAAAACCACGATTTGATTAAGAGGCAAACCGCAGGGGCGGACTCTGGAATAATTTTGACTACCAGATGGTCTTTAACGTGCCCCCGATGGACGGGACACGTACGTTCTTGCATTTCGCCCCATTTGATCCCTCGACTTCGTGCTCAGCGTGCAATGCCGTAGCCGCTAAGCCACCTCGGCGGGTCCACTCTTCGTGATAAAGGCCGGTCCCCGGCCGTGGGTTTATTCAAACACCTGCACGGTTGCCAGCAACTCCTATTTTTCAACTATATGTAGGTATACGAAAATATTTCTGTGACGAAGGTCAAACCCCGGCCGAAACGTCGGCAGAAATTAAACTTTTCGCACATTCGTTCGTGCCTGTTGCGTGCCTTTAAAGGGCCCCTCACCAAGCCCCATAGCAAATTTTGGTTGTACGCTGGAAGTTACTAAGAGTACTTTAGGGAGCGTTCTGCCGCTAAAATTTTTGAAGTCGGCTCATTAGTAGCCGAGATAGAAATATTTCAGTGCCGCGAAGCCATGATTTCAGGAGACGAGCTCCACTGCCAAGCGAGACACTCTCTCCACTCGCCGCGTCTAGCCTCCGAAAGCGAAATTCCTTCCCTGCGTTCTTCCATACCGGAGCTCGATGATCGCGTGACGCGTACGGGATGGGCCCTGCCTTCATTTTTTTTTTTCTTGTGGCGCGGCGCACTTTTGCTGACAGCGTCGCGAGCGAGCTGTTGTGATTGTCTCGTTTCGCGCAGCGCACGATTTTGCGCGCTGTGCACAAGGACAGCTGGCTAGCTGTATATTTCAGTGCTACACGAATACTGAGGCAGACAAGCGAATTACAGAGCATGATCCCGCGCTGGAACACGGTAGAAAATGACATAGTTTTGGTGTCTGCGCGCGCGACTGCACGACGTGGGGACAAACAGACGAAACAGAAGTACATCTCTCTTGCTGCGGTGCGAAGTAAAACAAGAACACGCAGACATTCGGTTTGTCTCTTTTATTATTTCTCTAAACTTTATTCGTCTATCGATGCAACAGATTACACAAATAACAGATGTTCGCTTGAATAATTCTCGAAGTCACGCGTCACCACGAGCGACGTCACAGCACGAACACGTGTACGTAGGCGCACTAGCACATGTACGTCATCCTCCGGCTTGGAGCACGGCGGCCGCTAGGAGAAGGGAAAATGGCGTTAGGATTGAAATTTCAGGTCTTTCCACAGAACGTAGCGACTTAATATTTTGCAGACGCGATCGTTATCGCGTATCGTGTGCTCTGCGCTTGTCAGCTCAAAATGGCCAGATCTGGTGAGGGGCTCTATAAAACAACTGGGTCATCCGGAGAAGCGTTCACTCGGTATATATAGGCATATAAGAGATTTTCGGGTTTCCAGTGCATTAAAAGAAGCTGAAAAATACGTCAGTAAGAGTTATCTTTGCCATTGACAGATCTGATTATTGATTACACATAATGAGTCACCAAAGTCCAGTCTTAATTACCTAAATTTTTTGACGCGCGTCGATGAAGGGACACAAGAAATGTGGCTAAAATTCTCGCTTTTAAATTTTAAATAACGTAGGCGTTTTGAAACACTGTAGTATAAGCTAACGTAAACTAAATTATTCACCTAGACGTTTCATGTTTGTCTGTCTATGTCCGTTCAGGTAACGGATAAACAGCGAACATACCAGCAAGGTACACAATGGAAGATGACAGCTTAAATTCTGCATTTACTTTCTGAGTGTGAGGTTACAATGCAGTGCGATTCAAAACAACGCAATAATCGAGTTTTCCTTGCACAAAAGCACTTATGCCCGTAACAATAATAATAAAAAAAACTTCTGGGGGTGTTACGTGCCAAAACCACGGCATGATTATGAGGCAATCCGTAGTGGGGTGACTGCGGATTACTGGGACCACATGGAGTTCTTTAACGTGCACTCAATGCACAAGCGTTTTGCTTCTGGCTTTCATCAAAATGCGGCCGCCGCGGCCATGGGATTCGATCCCGCGCATTATTCTTATAATTTCTCTGGTTTTAGACGTTTGCTATAAGATAACTAAATTCTACGAAACGCGCCTGGCTGCATGTTGTTAACGCGGCGAATGACAATTACCCGAACTTCATACAGGTCAAATACTACGCTTCCACCTTTTATCTACCTGAAAGCCGCAGTGAAGTATTCATTAGTCCGCGAAAGCCGTGAGCAACGGAAGGGATTTGTGAAGATCCGCGTTAACGAGCTCAGCGGCTCCGATATACATGCCTTTCTATAGTGTCGGTGCGCGTTACTCGCCTGCCGCGTTCTAAATGTGAACATGGAATTTATTCAAATTGATTTTGGTAAATAAATTACTGCTACGCTTGCGAGGGTCCACCACTAGAATTCGTTTAAAGCCACTCAGATCGGTTTCTTAAAGAATAAAAAATATATCAATTTTGTGAGCACGATGTCAAGTCTGCGATGATCACGGTGCTGCGAAGCACAATCACAATGAGAGGACTATCAATGTGAAGGCAACCGTACGTTGGTTTCATCACGTATGCGTCGTATACAGCGAGTTTCGGCCATCTATACCTAGCTTCTGAATAAAAAAACTGCGTTCTTGAAGGTCATTTTTGAAGCAACTTTCCTAACTACGAAGTTAATAAAATGCCGCGAACAGCTCAATAAAGACTCAATAAATAAAGCTCAATAAAAAGTGTCGTCGGTCGCTAAATAGAAAACTTTCGCGCTAAAAAGACTGGTTGCTAAAATTAGCGGCAAAACCGCTAAAATGGCGACTCTGATTACAGACAGTTAAATCATAAAAAAAAACAAAGCGGATTTCGTGCTTTCAATGATGGCTAGGTTAGACGACCCCACCAAAAAAGGGGCGATGCAAGCGGCGGAAGGTGAAACTTGTTTTGAAGAGCCTATACAGCCTACACTGCGATGCAGGCATGCAAGGCGCGTCCAGGAAGCGACTCGCGCTGCGAAGAAACGTAAACCTTTTTAACTGCTTAGTGCGGTCGGCCGGGCGTTATCCGCTACAGCGCGTGGCGTTGAGACCCGATCGACAATCCCAGCTAAAGAATTAAAAATGGCCTACTTTGCCCCCACACTGCAGATAGTCGGGGTGCGCGAGAGCACATGCTTGCCCCAGTTTCCTTAGCGCAGGAATACAGGAATGAAATGGGCGCAAATTTATAGCATTTGATTATCCGCTTCACGAAAGCTCCGCTTCACGTAGACTCCCAAAAATGCGTTGGATATGGATAATGTTTTTTTTTTGTTTTGTTTCGAGGCGAACAGTAAAAGTGTCAAATAATTTCTAAGCGAATAGTTCGACAGTTGTGGTATTTGAGTGGAATCTTCGCACAACAGCCATAAGTTAACAAATGAAGGAAACCGCCCTTGCAAAGATGGAAACACTTTCATCTCTAGATTGCTTTAAGCGCATTGAACGATGAGGCAAAGCGAGGGGACACACGCAAGCGCTAACTTCAACAAAAGAAATACTCTGGTAAACCTAACATTCAAAAGCAGGTAGTTTGTATTTGGTCATACATAACCCCTATATTTTAAGTGACCTATGTTTAGAAAATCATGACAAGAGTCCTTTCTAAACGCATATGTCACACCAAAATTTTTAGAATCTTTAGGTGTACTTTGACGACTATCTGGTTCGTACTAAGTGCAAGAACGAATCTGACAAGTCCGCTGCTTACTCTGTATAGTAGATCTGTTTGCCCAATCATTGAAGCCCCTCGCCCTCACTCATGAACAGTCTTCCGCGCAGGTCACGCTAAAGTATACCTTGATATTATGCTTACTTTTCTCTCTGGCAGAAAGTGTGGGCGGTACTCACCACATGAAAACAAACAACTCCTACCCTTTCGCTGGTACCACTCCAAGCTCGTTAAAAGGAGCATTGTTAGTCTGTGATTTGACAATACTCTTAAGAAATATTGCGACCATTGCATGATGGGAAGCTTCATCTGTCAAGCTATGCTAGCCTCTCAGATGTCGGATACCCCCTTCACGTTCTAGTGTCTGCAGCTCAGTCCCTTCTCAATAAGTTGTTTTCGTATCAGCGCGCCGACACTCCTGTCACCCAACATAAACGTGAAAAAAAAAAAAAAAGGAGAACGAACGTTATAGCATTCAAAGATCCATTAAAAAAATTATGGAGTTTTACGTGCCAAAACCACTTTCTGATTATGAGGCACGCCGTAGTGGAGGACTCCGGAAATTTCGACCACCAGGGGTTCTTTAACGTGCACCTAAATCTAAGTACACGGGTGTTTTCGCATTTCGCCCCCATCGAAATGCGGCCGCCGTGGCCGGGATTCGATCCCGCGACGTCGTGCTCAGCAGCCCAACACCATAGCCACTGAGCAACCACGGCGGGTTATTCAAAGATCCATGATTGCTTCTCACGCTTGCCGGCAACTGCAGCTTATGTAACCGTAATGTTTACCGGGAAACACTGGTGGCGAAACTATGCACGAAGGCGAGCTTTTTGGTAGAAACACTGCCTCTTGCGTGGGCCGATCCCGGAGGTATTGCACAGCCGCGCCAAAACATACATCATTTTCAGGTTTCTCTTATTGTTTCTCACTTTTAATATTTCAGTCTGAGAAGATTTAACATAAAAGGCATGCGCTGTCGGTGTTATGTTTCATGACATTTGTCTGTGGGCTGTCATTCTCAAAATTCCGAGGAATAACATCGTCAAGAACGTGAGACAAGGTCTGAGTAACTTTAGTGATAGAATGGTGTTGTAATGTAACCTGCATATACCGCATGTCATATAGCAAAAGGTGACATATACATATACCCAAATATATACAGCATTTTTCGCTCACAAACTCCGCCGACACCAATACCGGATTTTCTACGACACGGGGCCCTTACCATACTTACACAAGATTTCACACAACTTGAATATGCTGGCAGAACGCGCCCAATGCCAAATTTGAATTTTCCTCTCTCTGCACGTGGGATAAACTATGTAAAATCCCTAACCACGCTGACAGGGGGCGCGCTGCAGCAAGCGTCATAGAACATGTTTTCTAAATAGTGGAGAATGTGTCGTCTATCAGCTTTTATGCGGTAAGTTCTACGCATGGGCTAGACGGGATGCTGTCTAAATTACAGGTTAAGAGAACACAGCAACAATGTGAAGAAATGACGTGATTGCTGGTTATCTCTGCATTGTGAACGTAATTTAGAAAGCGCATGGCACTTTTGCCTGCGTAGAGGGTGATTTGCATGCCCATAAATACTTGCATCCGTTTCTAATAAAGGAGAAGAAGACGAAGAAGCCGACTAGTGCGGATGCGATGATTTCGGCTTCTGGTTTTTTCAATGATTTCGGTTGGTTTCCTTCCTCGAAACCGAGTAAATTGTGCGTTAATCGACGCAGCAAGTTGTGAGGACTTCACCGGTACCGGACGTTTCACGGTGGGTGACTTTTTTGACGTTTTACGAGAGTGTGAAATTCCGACTGCGCCGCGGCACAGCCAACTCTAGCGCGGTAGCTAGGCCTAACCTCGGCGAGGCAGCGCGGATAGGCCTGGGCCTAGCCCTGCGACCACGGGCCAACATGGAGCGCAGGATGGAGATCGTGGAGGGAGAAGACATCTCTCAAGGAGAATCAAGCAGCCCCGGCTGGATGACGGCATATGGCCGCAAGAACGGCAAGGGGATGAGAGCGGCGACTACTACCCGCGAAGGCAACCCAAGACTTGGCGAGCGAAAGGACGGAGGCCGCACTGCCGCCCCACGGAGCGCGTACCAGCGCATCGTCGCCACCTCAAGGCTCCCTCGGCTGCCGAGGGACACGTATCGCATCATCGTCAGGCCAAGGGACGGCCTGAACGTGACCAAGGTTAGCCAAATACGTTTCGAGCAAGCCCTAGCCATGGCGGCGGCCCTGGCTCCGGGCGAAATTGAAGCGGACACCATTTGCCCCAACGGTACCCAAAACATCTATGTGGTGTGTACTCCTTACGAGAAAAATGCGTGCGCCTACGTAAAGGCACAGCAAGTCCGGGTAGGCGAAAGCACGTACCGGATCTCTGTGTACCGGGCGGCTCCCCCCGACGACACGTGTAAAGGAGTAATACGGCGTGTCGTCGTGGATGTCAACGAGGCTCAACTCCGAGCAAAAATCGTGAAACGCCGCAACCCAGGAGCCATCGAGGCCAAAAGAATCAAGAACACCACGGCTGTGGTAGTGTTGTTCAAGGGTATGAAGGTGCTCAGTTATGTGTCTTGCGGTGCGAGCATGTTTCGCTGCACGCTATACAGGAGACACACGGAGGTTTGTTACGGCTGCGGAGGTTTAGGACATCGTGCCGACGTTATCCCTAATCCAAACAGCAAGTGGTGCCACACGTGCGGACAGAAATCACCAGCGGACGATGATCAGTGCATTCCAAAGTGTTCGCTAGGCGAAAGTCCACATCCCACTGCGGACCGAGTATGCAAACACAGATTTCAAGTCCCCTACATCGTCAGAAGGAGAAGACGTCAACGCCACCGGCGTGCCGAGAAGACGCAGGTGGCCCGAGGAATGCAGTCACGCGACTCCAGCGTATGTACCAGCGTCGCCAGCACCCTCGGAAGAGGTCGCTCCAGTTCCAGAGGTCGCTCGGCGTCTCGAACGAGATTTCAGGAGGAGCTCACCTGGATCGAGTGGCGAAGACGCCCAAACCCAGAAAGGTAACGCGGTCGGTATCGCCAGAGCATAGTGCACAGCGTGAAATTCAACTACTACGTCAGGAGATTGCTAGTCTCAAAGAAGAGCTATGCAAGCAGAAAGTTGCGCAGGCCATTCAAAGCAGGGTCGAGGGTGCGAAAGCGGCGGATAATGCCGTGCAGAAAAGCACGCAGGAACCCAAAGTCGAGGTCAGCAAAGCCAAACGTAAGGCCCCCTCTCCACTTGAGGACGACTCGGAGATGAACGAGTCGGAGATGGCCGGGACGGAAAGCTCGCAGAACAAAATGCTCCAAGAGTTACTTAGGATTTCCGAAGAAAATCAGGCAAGCATTAACCAGCTCGCGCAGCGCATGGGAGCAGTTGAGAGTAAAGTAGGAGCTATAGAGAATAAAGTAGTAGCAGTTGAAAACAAGATGGCGATAAAGGCCAATTAAAAGGTTCGTAGGTAAGCTGCAGCTAATGACGGTACTGGGACGGCCCCGAAGGGTCATCAAAATCTAAACTAGCAAAATGGCAGGCACTCAAAAGGATCTAGTAATGTGGCAGTGGAATTGTGCTAGCTTTCAAAGGCGCAAGACTTCGCTGCAGCAGTACATTACAGCTGAGGCCAAAAGGCCGCAAGTAATTTTGCTACAGTAGACACTGTGTGTTACACCCACCCTCGCTGGCCAGGGTTACCAGATTTGGCTACTTTGCGCCAAATTGGCTAATTTTTGAGGCTGTTGGCGGGGAAAAAATGCCTTGGCTACTTGGCTACTTTTTCGGCTACTTTTGAAATAGCTTGACTATTGCAAACATTGGATAGAAACTTGTGTAGCTAATATTATGCAGCAGCATTAGCAAATATTTAGGCCAACCCGCAACAACGACACTTCAAATCTTTTCAAGCTGGTCCATCATCATTGTCAATCTGACTCTGGCGCTTTCATTTCATGCAAAGGATTTCGCACTGGTGACGTCACAGCGTGTTCCATCTTCGCATTGACGTTCCGCGTCAGGCCTTCCACCTTCCACACACAGGGCTTCTTCGATTTTCGGAGTTCTGGCAGCCCGCTGGCAGCCAGACGGCAGCCAGCTAGTGCCGGTCCTGATGGGAAGGCAACGTGAGGTGGGATCCTAAGACAACCCGAAGCTGCCCGAAGTTTGCAAAATCGAACACTTGGACAGCTGGTCACGGGATAAACGTAAACATGCTACCAGCATGTCAGCGGCCGGTCTGGCCGGCGCGCTCTCGGCGTAGTCAGTCCATGTATGTGTTCCCAGCTTGAAAATATACAGCTCTATTCTGGAATACAATCACTTTTGCCAGATTTCGCGCGACTGGGCATCTCACTATGCAGAGCGTAAAAAACGGCCTGCGACACGTCCGATGGCAAGACGCAGAATCGCACGTAAATAATCGCGAAAGCGATCGCTCGAGGATGCCTTGAGCTTTGACCTTCTTCGAGAAATGTGCGCCGAGATTAACTCAAACATTTACACCTGAACTGGAGCTGTGATTCTGATTTGTGATAATATTCTAGTCATATTACATGCTGATCAAATCGCTCTTAGCTGTAGTCATTTATACACGTTTCATAATATTTTTGTGTGTTCTTACATTTACTAAAAGCAGCTTTAAGTGTTGGCTTTGATGATGTCTTCAGAGTTGCATAATAAATGAAAATGCAACGTTTTTCCATAGCGTGGCTACTTTTTTGGCTACATTTCTGTATGTGGCCAATATTGGCTACTTTTCTGGCTACTTTCCGAGATTTTTTGGCTACTTTTCACATTTTGGGCCTGGCAACCCTGTCGCAGGCTACAAATCGGTGGCGGCAAGGGGGGAGTCCAAGAGAGGTATAGCTACGCTAGTGAGCAAAAAGCTCGCATACGTTGAACATGACATTCAGGAAGGTCGCGGCAGAATGGAGGCGCTTCTGGTTGAGGTTATCCCCAACAGCTGGCTTAAACAAAGCGTGTTCATCCTCAATGTTTACAACCCGCTATCCGATCATCATCATCATCATCATCATCATCATCAGCCTGGTTACGCCCACTGTAGGGCAAAGGCCTCTCCGATACTTCTCCAACAACCCCGGTCATGTACTAATTGTGGCCATATCGTCCCTGCAAACTTCTTAATCTCATCCGCCCACCTAACTTTCTGCCGCCCCCTGCTACGCTTCCCTTCCCTTGGAATCCAGTCCGTAACCATTAATGACCATCGGTTATCTTCCCTCCTCATTACATGTCCTGCCCATGCCCATTTTTTTTTTTTTGATTTCAACTAAGATGTCATTAGCTCGTGTTTGTTCCCTCACCCAATCTGCTCTTTTCTTATCCCTTAATGTTACACCCATCATTCTTCTTTCCATAGCTCGTTGCGTCGTCCTCAATTCAAGTAGAACCCTTTTCGTAAGCCTCCAGGTTTCTGCCCCGTAGGTGAGTATTGGTAAGACACAGCTGGTATACACTTTTCTCTTGAGGGATAATGGCAACCTGCTGTTCATGATCTGAGAATGCCTGCCAAACGCACCCCAGCCCATTCTTATTCTTCTGATTATTTCCGTCTCATGATCCGGATCTGCCGTCACTACCTGCCCTAAGTAGATGTATTCTCTTACCACTTCCAGTGCCTCGCTACCTATTGTAAATTGCTGTTCTCTTCCGAGACTGTTAAACATTACTTTAGTTTTCTGCAGATTAATTTTTAGACCCACTCTTCTGCTTTGCCTCTCCAGGTCAGTGAGCATGCATTGCAATTGGTCCCCTGAGTTACTAAGCAAGGCAATATCATCAGCGAATCGCAAGTTACTAAGGTATTCTCCATTAACTTTTATCCCCAGTTCTTCCCAATCCAGGTTTCTGAATACCTCCTGTAAACACGCTGTGAATAGCATTGGAGAGATCGTATCTCCCTGCCTGACGCCTTTCTTTATTTGGATTTTGTTGCTTTCTTTATGGAGGACTACGGTGGCTGTGGAGCCGCTATAGATATCTTTCAGTATTTTTACATACGGCTCGTCTACACCCTGATTCCGTAATGCCTCCATGACTGCTGAGGTTTCGACAGAATCAAACGCTTTCTCGTAATCAATGAAAGCTATATATAAGGGTTGGTTATATTCTGCACATTTCTGCACATGCCATCCGATCAGAGACAGTCTTTCTACTCCCTGTTTATGAAGGCGGCTTCGCTCGCTAGAGAGTCACCGTTAGTAATCGCGGGAGACTTCAACGCCCCACACAACGCATGGGGGTACATCAGGCAGACGGCTAAGGGCACAAATCTAGCGCGGGCCGTCGATGACCTAGCGCTAACAGTCATCACCAATCCCCGTTTCCTCACGAGACTGGGCACGTCGGTGGCTAGAGACACAACCCTCGATCTCGCTTTTATCAGAAATGTAGAGCAAACAACATGGGATAACAAGCAAGAAAACCTGGGCAGCGATCACTTCATCATTAGTGTTACCCTTCAGGTCAGAGCCCCCCAGGCCAGGGAACTTAAAGTGACGGACCGGGATGCTTTCCGTAAGCTCAGAAAGGAGGACACGGGCGAATATGCCAGCATCGGCGAACTCGTCGAGACACTCAAAGCAGATGTTGAAAAGGCTACAAAATCTATTCAAACCGAGCTCGAGGTTTCCAGGATGGACCCGCACCTCGCACATCTCTTGGAAGCTAAAGCCTCTATTTTGAGGCGATGGAAAACACAAAGGATTAACCGGAGGTTGCGAAAGAGGGTTGCCGCACTTAACAGGGAGATTGAACAGTACTTCACCGACTTAGCTAGGCTACAATGGGATGAAATCTGTCCAGCAGTCGATAGGCGCATGCGCACAGGGAGAAAATGGAATCTTCTTAAACACATGCTAGGTAACACGCAAACCAAAAGCTATCAAAGACAGACATTGTGCCGCCTCATTCACAGGCACAAACAAGAAGGAGGAACCGAACAAACGCTCTTAGACGAGGTAGCCAATAAATATCTCCCGCTAGGCGCAGCACTCAGAGGAATATCCCAACATCGAATGTGACACGGTAAAGGAGCTCCATGACCCCTTCACGGAGGCCGAAATCAGAGCAGTACTTCACAACTGAAATAGCAGGTCGGGCTCAGGTCCGGACATCATCTCAAACAGACTGCTAAGGAACCTGGATGATAGATCAATTGAGCTGCTAACGAAAGAGGGCAACAAGACTTGGGAGAACGGGTGCGTCCCGGACGAGTGGAAAGCGGCTTCGGTTGTGCTTATCCCGAAACTGGGTAAGCCCTTAAACCTTGACAACCTAAGGCCGATATCGCTAACCTCTTGCGTAGGCAAGGTAGCGGAGCATGCGATCCTCCACAGGATATCGGATTACATAGAACGCAACGAACTGTTCCCGCACAACATGGTCGGCTTCAGGCCAGGCCTTTCCACACAGGATGTATGCTACTCCTTAAGAAGCACATTTTCGATAACAGCACTAGGGATGTTAGGGGCATCTTAGCCCTTGACCTGACCAAGGCCTTTGACACCGTATCTTATCAATTTGTCCTGCAGGCCACGGTCAGCCTAGGTCTGGGAGCAAGGTTTCAGGCTTTTGTTAGATCATTCCTCATGAACAGAACAGCCACCATCAGGATTGCGCAACTCAAGTCAGATGAGTTCGCACTAGGGGCCAGAGGCACTCCCCAAGGAGCAGTCATCTCCCCCTTACTGTTCAACATAGTCATGAAGGGTTTATCGGAAAGGCTCAGATTCCTTCCTAATATAAGCCGGCCCGCTATACGCGGACGATATCACGATTTGGTGTCCGGGAGGATCACTCGCAGAGGTAGAGCACGCGCTACAATTAGCCCTTGACGCAACGGAGTCCTACCTGGAAGACATAGGCCTCCAACTATCCCCAAACAAATCTGAATTGTTACTGTACAGGCCGGCCAGGCAAGGTGTTAGGGGGCTCACCCCCCTAAACCAACTTCCCATACCCCTCTTTGCAAGAAACGGGCAGCCCATTCCTCAAGTCGAATCTATCCGAATCCTAGGATTACTGATTGACGCGCGTGGATGTAACGCCAAAACTCTCGCGCGCATCACGGCGAAAAGCGAGAGCATGCTGAGACTAGTTGCTAGAGTATGCAGACGAAAGAAGGGACTAGGTGAAGACAACCTCCTCAGGATCCATCACGCTTTCCTAATGAGCCACATCAGCTATGTAGCCTCGGCCCTTAACTGGACCAAAACCGAAAAGAATAAGCTTAACATTCTCATGCGCAAGAGCATCAAAAAGGTACTGGGGTTACCAGTAACCACTTGCTCGGACAGGTTAAGCAAACTCGGTATGCACAATGACATTGATGAAGTGATGGAAGCGCAGGTCACCGCTCAGGTAATCAGGCTCTCGTCAACCAGGGCAGGGAGACGCATCCTAGACGAGGCCTGCATGGCTCCAAGAATACTCAATGAACGGAAAATCACCTTATCCAGGAAGGCACGGGCAACCTTTGTGGTCAGCCCATTCCCTCGGAATATGCACCCGCAATATTATGTAGGGAGGAGAAAAGCCCGAGCACCGGCGATTTTACCGAAGGCCAGCGAGAATCAAGATTCGACTGTCTTTGTCGACGCGGCTCAGTACGCCAACTCTAGCACGTTCGCGTTGGCAATCATTGACGGCAAAGGGGAATCACGCTCCTCAGCCTCGGTTAGGTTAGCTACGAGCGGAATCGCGGAACAGATCGCCATAGCCCTGGCCATGACCGACCCCTCGCGCACCAACGTTTTCACCGACTCACGAGCGGCCATCAAAGCTTTCGAATCGAGTAACCTAGCCCAAGAGGCTGCCTCCATTCTGGAAAAGAGAACAAACCCTGGCACTCACTTCATCTCTTGGTTTCCCGCCCATATGGGCGCGGACGTTCATCAGAACATACCTAACCTCAACGAGCTTGCCCATGACCGTGCGCGAGATCTAACGCGCCGCGGCGGCATGGAGGCCTTATGGGGACAGGATGAAATCCAGCAGAACGATCCGCTCCTTACTTTTCACGAGATAACATCTCACTATCGGCTTAGTAGAAGGGCCTATCCTCTTCCTCACCCGAAGTTAGACAGGTCTCAGTCAGTTTCACTTAGAATGCTCCAGACGGGCTCATTCCCCTCGCTGGGCTTTCTTAGCCGTATGTACACAGACGTCGATTCAAGCTGTCCGGACTGTAATGAGATTTATTAGCGCACATGCTCTGGCAATGCCCCGCGTTACCTAACGGCCCTCTATCCAGCGAAGCCGACTGGGAAGAGGCACTCCGGAGCCCATCGCTCCAGACACAACTAGAGGCAATCCAGAGGGCCCGAGAAAGGGCGGAACATCACAGTATTCCTGCCCCGACTTGGACGCGGCCAGCGGCTTCCGCGGGTCCTTGATAGGGGCCCCCGCTGAAGCTCCTCAGGATCAAATAAAGTTCATTGTCTGTCTGTCTGTCTGTCTGTCTGTCTGTCTGTCTGTCTGTCTGTCTGTCTGTCTGTCTGTCTGTCTGTCTGTCTGTCTGTCTGTCTGTCTGTCTGTCTGTCTGTCTGTCTGTCTGTCTGTCTGTCTGTTTCTAATAAAACATTTCCTAAAGTTAGCGCTTGGCCGTGTCCACTCGCTTGACCACGTCGACAATGCAAACTAATCTTAAGTTCGTCTTACCAACAAGGCCGTGCGTTAACGCTTGTGCCTTTCATCTCAGGAAAGTTATTTTTAATGGGTTGTTATTCAGATACTTTCATGCAAAAACCTGCGTCATTTATATCCATATATTGTCTGAATTGTATATTCAAACACGCGCCACGTGCGGACTTCGTGGTGGCACCGCTAGATGGCGCAGCGTGCGTATTCAGACATTGCTATATTGCTTCAATGCTACACGCATTAAGGTCAACATTCATCGTGAGGGGTTCTGCCGGAATTTTTTTACAATGTCAACAGTACAGTCAAGGCCTTGAAGCGGTTTCACGTTCGCCCTTCAGGTGGCGTGGTATGTGTCGCTCGTAGTCGCGATGTGCAGACGTGGCATGCAACCTTGACGGTGCGACGCCGGCAGTTTAGGCTATGTAGCGCAATTTCTGCTTGGTGATTTGTACCTGAACGCGAGCTTAATACTTTCCTCCCATTAAGCGTACAGACGAACTTTGTAAGCACGTGCTCACCGTATCGGCTGGTCGCCGTCGGACCTGAAAGCCTCTTCAGACATGTGGTCTCAGGTCCGGTCCCCAATGAGTCAGCGAACGGTAAACTTCGCGCCAGGATTTGCTGTCCGTCGCCGCGCCAGCCAGCGGCGAAGTTTTTTCTCAGTTTTGACTGGTAGGCTTAACTAGCACTGCTTCATCCCATGTCGGCGGCGGAAGTTAGAGTTTGGCGCCACGTTGACGCGGATCTATTAGCAGCGGACGCACGGCTCTTGAAAAGCCGAGAAACCACCTTGTCAAAGAAAGCGACAATACGGTGTCAACCTGAATGGCGCCAACTTTCTTCACGACCGCCATTTTCCCCACATTGTGCTCGCAGATTCCTTGCGAAAAATCAACCGAGTCACCATACGGTGCCTGTAACTTCGGCCGTCGTTATTCATTTGTTCAATAGAGAAGGTGGCGTTGCCCCGGGAATGTTTCAATGAACGAGCAGGGATACTATTCTGGACATCGTCAAATTTGCCATATTTTGTCAAATTCTGTAATGGCGGCATCTTTAGCCAATCAGAGAGGCCGTGCAGCCCTCTGGGATCAGAGCAGAGAATACGGCGAATTTGACAATATGACGGAACTTTACAATGCACAGAATAGCACTCCAGGTTAAAAAAAATCGGTCGCCGACTGTAAACTACAGTGTATAAGAATAAGGTCGAGTGGACCGGTCGGTGCGTGTCGCTCAGGCACAACGTGTGGAATAATTATGAGAGGGCGCTGCGAGCGAACTAGATTGGGGCGGAGGAAACGCTCCTCGGCATATCCAACGTACTGTCTCTGCGGACAGTGAGGCCGACTGCGCACGTGCGCTCTTATGTTTTACTGCTGTATCAACAAGTAGACCTTGAAAGCTCACAACTTTGACTCTTTGAGGCATGGACTATACAACACGGCGTTTTCAATTTTGCTGCCATTGTGAAGTGCGTCATCTGCTAGTGAGCACGCGTTCATTACGCGGGTTTTTGGTGTAGAAAGTTTATACAGTGCATTTTTTATTGTTTTTATTTGCATTGGTGCGCCCGTGACTCTTGTCGGCCGTTGCTAATTGTAATTTTAGCCCAGCGAAATGCTGTCTTCAACACTGTTTTGCAAAGGTAACAAATAATTTTGTCACAGCAGCTTTCGATCTACAATCATGAGGCTACGAACAAACGTTTATCAGTATCATGCTGTTTGACGCCCGCTTCTTGGTGGAATATTAAAGAACAAGGACAATAATCGAAGAAAACAATATTATAGTGAAATAAACCAGGCTAAGAGGAGAAGCGGATGACTAAACATCACGTAAATCAAAAGTTACATAGACATATTAACGACATATATATAATAGAGAATTTATCAGATGCTTTAAATGTACAAATTGAAAAAGTGCAAACTCTCGATTGGAATGCGCGTGTTTGCACTAACAAACACGCCCCATACCTTTCTTCACGGTGGTGCCGTGAAATCTGCCGCATTTATTAGCTGGAAAGCGTATATAGAGGTTTTTGCACCTTTGTTGCTCCTTGCGCATCGAACGCTCTTTCGGGGAGGTTGTTAACCGGATAGACGGTGTATGGTTTCAATCTTAGATTTTGTATCGTAAGTATTGCTATAAGCAGGGAAGATCTAGGTGCGCCTCAAAGCAGGGTAGATATAACAGCGACAGTAACAAAGTAGGAATGTGCAAGCGTTCGGGATTTCGAATGAAACGACGTGAAGCTCACCGTTCTTCAAGAAGCCCGGGAAGTCCGCGCATGGCCTCCGAGACTAGAAGCGTGGCGCGCCGGTGACTGCGACCGTTGAGAATTGTTCCCTCGCTTGCCGCACACTCAGTGGCACATACTCAGTGACCCACGTTGGCGAGGCGTTCGCTGAAGGCGCTGTCACTCTGCGCGGGCGCGACATAGAAGTTGCCAAGGAAATTGCGATCGCATTAGCTTGCGCTGGAACGGACGCGAAATTTGTGATCAGTGACAGCAAAACGGCCATACAAAATTTTAGCAAGGGAAGGATCTCGCCCTTAGCGGCCAGAATCCTAGGCCAGAGAAAGTTAGATAGAAAAATTCAAATAATTTGGACTCCGGCGCACGAAGCCGTCCCCGGCAACGAGACGGCCCACGAGCTCGCTCGAGATCTCTACCGCCGAGCCGCTACGGGGCCCCTCGATGACCGAGGGAGCGGAGAGCGCATGCTAAAATATGGGGAGATCACGCAGCATTATAGATTGGCTCGTAGACTGGTATCCCCGCCAGACCCAAAATTAAACAACAGACAAGCAGTCGCGTGGAGACGACTACAATCTTATACGTATCCGCACCCGGTTATGGCGAACCACATGTTATCCGAGGCAAGGAGCGACAGATGTAATCTTTGTGGGGCGAGAGGGACCCTCGACCACATAATATGGGAATGTTCTTACTCTCCCGGGGGAACGCACAAAATAGGTAGTAGAGACACCTGGGAGACCCTGCTGATCAGCTCGGACTCTGAGCTCCAGCTCCGGCTCGTCCAACTGGCTGAAGAGGCTGCTGGGACCCAAGGCCTCCCAGCCTGCATCTGAGGCGGCGGCACTCGCCCCTTGACCTGCGTGTCGGGGGATGGGTAGATCACCTTATCCGTTGGACAATAAAGTTTATTCTATCTATCTCGCTGAAGAGCGGCACATACCCAGTGCATATCACTAAAGCATTGGCGTGAAAGACCTGCCCAGTACAATTGTGGCGCAGCCTGCTCATGCATCGGGTTGCTGTCCTTGAGGAACCTTTGTTTCTCAAGGACAGCATTGGTTGTGACATTGGTTCGATTCCGTTCAGCATCGCAGAAAAATAAAAGATCTTTTTCATCACTGTAGAGCGCCACATTCCCAGTGGCACATACCTAGTTGCTCAAGTTGGCGTCAGAGACGTTCACGAAAGCGCGGCACACACCTACTGGCACACACCCAGTGACACAAGTTGGCATCACAGAGGTTCACTGAAGACCAGCACAGACGGAGTGGTACATACCCAGTGCTCCAAGTCGACGTCTTCGAACAGCGGTGCCTACTCAGTCGCGCATCTGCAGTGACCCATGTCGGGGTGAAAGAGCTCCGTTGAAGAGAGGCACGTATTTAGACATTATCACATACTCAGGGACCCAAGTTTATGCGATGGTTGGCTTCGAACCCTGTTGCCTCAGCACAGCATCCCAATGAGCTACCCATTCGACCGCGGACTACCCAGTGACCCAGATAGATAGATAGATAGATAGATAGATAGATAGATAGATAGATAGATAGATAGATAGATAGATAGATAGATAGATAGATAGATAGATAGATAGATAGATAGATAGATAGATAGATAGATAGATAGATAGATAGATAACGCGAGGAAAGTGCGTGAGGTACCCTAGGAATGCTAACGCATTAAAAAAATTCTGTGTCCGATGGCGGGATTTGAAGCAGGGTCTCCAGCGCAACGATTAGGCCACAGACGTATGCATGACACGAGAGAGAGAGATAAAACTTCATCGTGTCCTTGATGGGGTCCAGGTGTGGCGGGGGTTGGGAGACCAAGGCCCAGTTCCTCCTTTCCTGAGACGGCGGCCAGTCCTCGCTTTATGGCGGTGTCTTCGGCCATCCGGACGGCCCAGAGCTACTCTTCTGGGCCCAAGCTGAGCAGCAAAGTTTCCCATAACAATCTTACCCCATTTGTTCCCGTGTGCTTTGAGTCGCATGGCGCGCACGTCATGTTGCATAGCAGCAACTTCCTTCCCTTTACCTTCCCTCGCTCGATAGCGCTCCAGATTTCGCTATCCTTCTCTGGTGGCAGCCAGCGCTTTGAGGGACTAGTTGAGTTCACTTTGAGACCACATCCGGAGTCCGCCCAAGTCATAACCGATTAGGTTGTGACATTTTATCACCGGATCACAAGAAATCAGTCGTCGTGCCGTCGCCCTCCATACACAAGCTCACGTGACACACAATTTCTCGACCTACCCGGACATGGTGCGCAATCTGGTAACACTTTGCGGAATCCCAAACGACGCTGTAGATAGCCAGTTATGTGTAAAATGCTTCGAATAACATTGATTCCCGCAGTGTGTGGAATATCTGCATATTTTTTCATGATTTAATTATATATATCCAACCGACGTTTACTTCGGTCGGTTCTTTTCTGAATTCGCAGTTTCACGTCACGAGGACGTAATTAAGAATTCCAGACCTTCCAGTGCAGCATGATTCTGAACTGCGCCATGTACTTTGTTTTCGTCGACGTTTCCACATAGAAGCCTTCGTACAGAGGGAAGAACCATGTCATAGCTGTTTGTAATAATTAATTAATTAATTAATTAATTAATTTTATTCAATACTACCAGCAGCCTTCTGGCCGCCAAGGCAGGAGTGAGTACATCGCATTATAAGTTATTTTTGATACAAATCATTGCCGTGCTGTGACGACGAAAGAACAACGAAATACACCAACACCAACAAGAGTAATACAATGAACAATCAACACTTATTAGCATATGGGCACTTTCTAAAAAGTACCAATAACAAAGAACGCGCAGCAATCACAAGAAAGGAACAACGGCTGTTAAAAAAGATTCCGACGTTGACAGGTTCATCACGTCATTCGGCAGCCCGTTCCATTCAACAATAGTCCTCGGGAAAAAGGACCCTTTGTGCGCATTTGTTCTACATTGAGGTACTAAAATAGCCTTACTGTGTTTCTATATTGCATGTATGCCTGAAAATCTGGTTTTACTTGACTGTTAATGATGTTGAATAAAATTTTTAGGCGGTGCAACTTTCGCCATGATTCGAGTGTGCAAAGACCGGACCGCGTATAAAGATAAGATATATGGACACCTGCCTACCATAAGCGTTGTAAACAAAGCGAAGCGCTTTTTTTTTAATACGTTCTATGTGGTTAGTTTCTGTTTTGAAGTGTGGATCCCACACTAGATATGCGTACTCAAGTAACGGGCACTCGAGGAACGTGTAAGCAACTAATTTTGTTTTACTGTTACAGTGTTTCAAGCGATGCCTGAGCAACCGCAGTCGTTTTGATGCTGTAGAGACGATGTTTTTAATATGGGAGTTCAAACTTATTGTGGAATCAATAATTATACCCAATTATTTGAACTGGTTAACAAGAGTAATTTGGTTATTGTTGACATTGTACGGGCAGGGAAGTGGGGATTTTTTACGAGTTATTGTCATTTGAGCACATTTTGAGATATTCAAAGTCATCTCCCACACATGGCACCAGTTAGTAATAGCCGTTAGGTAGTTGTTTAGTGCGGCTTGATCCTCGCTTGTTTCGATGGTGTGGTAGACAATGCAGTCGTCCGCAAAAAAGACGACTGCGTATAGGAGAGACGATGGCCAGATCATTGAGATATGTAAGAAAAAGAAGGGCCCAAGGACGGAGCCTTGAGGGACCTCAGAAAGCGCTGATGCTGTACGAGACTTCGATTTAGCTATTTGTACGTATTGATGGTGGTTAAAAAGGTAAGGGTCCAGCCACGTTACAAGTTGGTTGTTGTTTAAGAGGCTCCTAAGTTTTGTCACTGAATTAAAATGAGACACGCGGTCGAACGCTTTCTGGAAATCGAGAAAAATTACGTCTATTTGCTCACCTTTGCCTAGCGACGCGAAGAACTCTTTGGTAATATGAATCAGTTGCGTTACCATCAATAGGCCACGCCGAAAACCATGCTGGCTGCTCGAGAAAAAGTTCTCGCTCTCCAAAAATGAGCTCACGTGTTTAAAATTGAAGTCTTCGATAACCTTGCTGGCGGTGCGCAACAGAGAAATGGGCCTATAATTTGCTACAGAGTACTTATCGCCAGATTTGTAGATTGGCATGACCTTTGCCGTTTACCAATCTTTAGGAACTTCACCTTTATTCAGACTTGTGCTGAAGATAAGAAATAAATATTTCGCGCACCATTCGGCGTATCTGTACAGAAAACAGTTTGGAATATCGTCCGGTGCGGCTGACTTCTTGGTGTCGAGGTGAAGAAGTGTTGAAAAAAGTCCCTGTTAGCTTATGACAAGGTCGGGTAGATGTAGATTTTCGCCTCTAAATTTGGCAACCGTGTCTCTTCCACACAGAAATACACTAGAAAATTGGTCATTAAAGGCTTACTCTATTGTACATGTATCCGTAATGGCAGAGTTCAGAAAAATTTCCTCATAGGTTTTCTCTTATCTGTAAGGTGCCTCCAAAACTTTTGGGGGTCGCTAGTAAGGAAGCTGTGCATTCTGATGTTAAAAAACTGGTACTTTGACAACCTAATCTTCTTACGCAACTCCTCTTGAACAACCTGCAAGTTGCACCTTTTCTGTGAAACAGCACTTGACAAGCGCTTAACGCGACGTTTTAGTTGAAGGATCTCACGTGTAATCCAAGGGTTAGAACTGTTCACTTTCTTATGTTTAAGAGGGACTAACTTCTCTATACACTCATGAATCGTGTACTTGAAGCTGAGGCATAAATCATCACCACTAGAAGTACCATCCGCAGCCATTTTATCAAGCATGTCATGGTTCAGTTCTAGAAGGTCTAAGATACTAGTGTCGTCAGCGTGATTAAAGTCACGAAACGTGGTTTTTGTCCCTCGAGTCTCGGGTCGTCTGAGGTTGCTTGTAAAGAGTACCATGTTATTGTCAGAAATTCCAAGTAGAACATATCGGTCGTGAAACCAAGCCGACTAACTGTATCAGAAACAAAAACAAGATCGAGGCATGAGATTTTGTCTGGCGTGATTCTCGTTGGTGCATACACCACCTGCTTGAGATTGTAGGAAAATGCAATAACAAGGAGATTGAATTGCAAAGAAGAGCGCACGCAAAGTAGCTCGAAATTCTCGAAGTGGCTCCAGCATAGGCGGAAAGTTTTCATTTCTCCGGTGGGGGGGGGGGGGGGGGGGAGGGCGACCAACTTTCCGAACCACATGTGTATATATATAGGTCACCTATCGGAGAATATGAGAGCATTCACATGACCTCATACTAGGAGAATGTTGAAGTTTCATAGCCTGAGTCCTCTCGCACCACCCAGAATCTGGCGTCTCTCGGTGGCGCAATCTTCCGTCATGTAATTGTCGTATACTTGGCTATCACTAATGCTGCTTCGCCTTTCCGGCGAAACTGCAGCCTCTCTCTCTCCCTTTTATTCTGTGAGTCCGAGTACAAGCGCTGCTGCGCATGACTGCTGCTGATTCTGATTTCGAGTGAATCCGGCTTGGCCTCATTTCGGTTACTGAGATAGTTATGAAGGGTGCTCCAACGATCATGCACGAAGACTGAAAAAAAAAAGAGCAGTAGCGGTACTCAAGCCACCACAAATTTTTTGCTACTGAGGTTTATTTCGGTAATTGCAATTGATGATCTAACTCGAGAAGTATACTGTCCCCAAATGACGTCTAACTGCGATGTTTTCAGCGACGTACTAATTGCGCACAATTTTTTTCCCTCTGGCAAAAGGAACCTCACAAAATATAAAAAAAATCCACGTGACTGCGCTCCCACCCACATCATAAAGCAGTGCCCTCAAATAAGCTGATTGAAAGCAACTGCATGCCTGTCGCAAACCCGAAGAGACGGCGCATCACCTTGATAATGGTACGGAAGGAGCACCAACTGCAGGTTTCGCATTTCGCAGCTATTCCTTCCTCTCATTTCCACGGCAAACTTATTATCCGTCTCTCAAGGCCGACTGATCACATTGATAACAAAAGCCCCTTGATAGCACAGCCGAAGCGCCACTCTGACCACGCGCGAAACGCGAAAAACAATGGAATAGGCTTAGAATGTTTAAAAATCCCGGCTTTGCTCGCACCGCACCGAAAGAGTGCGCGCGCAGCTATATTTCGCCCCAGAAACTTGCTTCGGACCAAAGCCAAATTGAAGTGACGGTTTTATTTTTCATGAAAGTGTATACGTGCTGCAAAAACAGGTTCGTGACAAAAAATAAAAACGAAACAAACAGACCGAGCAGTGACCAACGTTAAGAGGAAAGGCAAAACCGATGCGTTCGAAAAACAAAATCTACCATTTCTAAATGAACCGAACTGGCAATCGGGATTCCTGAAAAGATATATATATATATATATATATATATATATATATAAACAACATCAGATTTCAATGTGCTCTTATTATCTATGAATTCGTAAGCCCCGCTGAACACCAGCTGCTGCCGAGAGGACGTGTTCGAATAGGGCTCCTTCGGCAGCTAGGCAGTACTGAGTCCGCTTTACCACTTCTTCAGTGCTTTCTTGATGGCCGAGGCAAGAATTCTACGGCAGGCATCCGTTATCCTTGCCATGAGCTAACCTGACGTCCGTCTTGATAATGTAAGCACGATCTTTCACATAACCCCAAAAAAAGAAATCGAGTGGAGAGAGGTCAGGTGACCTAGCCGGCCAAATTATAGGCCCGTCCCTTGCAATCTATTGCGCAGGAAAAGTCGTATGCAGCCGTTTCGTGCTCAGCTGCTGCTGTGTGCGGGTGCCCCATCTTGCTGATACCACAGAAGTGGACGACGTGACAGCGGGACTTCACTGAGAAACTCATCCACCACTCCTTCAAGGATTTCGTCAACGTAACGCTGTCCAGTCAGTCTGTGATCGAAGAAGGTGGGACGGATTCCACACCCCACATTGAACGACCACAGGTACTGGTGACGATTGCGCTTTGCCCAGTGTGGATTGGAGTCACTTCAATAGTGTGCACTATGCAAATTTACCTAGGCGTTTCTGCGAAAATGGGCATCATCTGTGCACATGATGCTGCTCAAAAAGTCCGGTGACTCGTCGGCATTTGTGAGGACCCAATTCGAGAAATCTAGGGGATTCTACAGGTCCCTATCTTCCAACCATTGGTACTGGTTAAGGTGGTACGGGTGAAAGGCCGCCATTTAGAATCTTCCAAACTAATGACTTAAATATTTGTACCTGGGCGTCTACGTTCCGCACGCTAGCATGAGGGTTTGAGGCCATAAATGGTAGAACATATCCGTGCTTAGGCTAGGACTCAAATATGGAATCCTGCGACGGTGTTTCTTGAAACTGGCGGTTTGTCTCAGGTTTTCATAATTTCTGATGATAGTCGATGCGTTTGGTCTACCACCACACTTACATGACTGATATATATATTTGCGGCCTTCCTCTTGTTGCCATTTGCAGCTCCCAAGGCAAGGATCATGTTTTCCTTCTGCTCATCAGAGAAAGACGTGGCGACTGAGGCGAAACAAAACGCACCTTGAAACATTTGCGCTGACGTTGTCAATTTGCTTTTGTGGTGATAGGTTTCGTGGCAAAAAAAAAAAAAGCCATCCGTGCACTTTTTCTAAGCTAAGACAACAGTTATCCCAGCTCGTTTCCAACTAACACCAAACGCGACGTAATAATTCGGCCGGGGCGTTGCAGATAAGGCACTAGCTCGATCACGATGAGTTTTTTTTTCTTTTTTTTTTTTTTTAACCCGCCGTGGTTGCTCAGTGGCTATGGTGTTGGGCTGCTGAGCACGAGATCGCGGGATCGAATCCCGGCCACGGCGGCCGCATTTCGATGGGGGCGAAATGCGAAAACACCCGTGTACTTAGATTTAGGTGCACGTTAAAGAACCCCAGGTGGTCAAAATTTCCGGAGTCCTCCACTACGGCGTGCCTCATAATCAAATAGTGGTTTTGGCACGTAAAACCCCATAATTTAATTTTAATGGTTTTTTTTTATTTCCTTTATTTCGTCTGGGCTAACTTAGAGGAAGCACGTTCGAGGGCGCTGCCTTACGATGCGGGTGGGAGCGCAGTCACGTGGTATTCTCCATATTTCGCAGTGTGTATTTATCGATCGTAAAAAAATAGTAGGCAATTAGTACGTCTCTCAAAATACAGCAGTTAGATGTCCCTTGGCTGTGCCTACAAATTCCTCAATGGCACTTTGATATTCATGGTAGTACGTCTGGAGCTAGATAATTAATTGCAATGACCTAGTTAAACCTCATTACCGAAAAAAATACTGGCAGTCCCTCCACTGTACTGGAAACAATACGCACTACATGTTCTTCGAGTAACTCATTGCTTTCTTTTTAATCTTGGGGATTGATAGTTCATTGGGACACCCTGTACATATGTATTACCCATGCAAGAGACGACGTTTCCATCCCTAATAAATGTTATAAATTATTAGATTTTTTTTTCCTGAGTCCTTAGCGTTGTTTACTGGAAAGAGAAGCAATACTGATACACATATCATTCACGTGCATTTCACACGCCGTTATTAAAAGACCCTGCCGAAGGGGTCACAGAAAGGGTTCTCGATCTGCTCCGACGCCCAGACTCTGGGCAGCGCGGGAACCCCCCAGGGCTCCGTTATCTCCCCAATGCTCTTTAATCTCGTCATGATCGATCTTGCCAAGAAATTGCAGCAAGTGGACGGTGACACCCACTCCATCTACGCTGACGGTATAACCATCTGGGCCCACGAAGGCAGTGACGGCCAAATAGAAACGGCACTACAATCCGCCATTGAAACAGTCGAGACATATCTCCAAGGCACGGGGCTTCGCTGTTCCCCTGCAAAGTCCGAACTCCTCTTCTACAGGCCTACTCTCCGTGACCGCCGTCCGAAATATCCCACCGCTAAACGCCAGTACGAAGACATCGCGCTTCACCTCACGGATGGCACGTACCCCTCGTCACCAATATCCGTGTGCTCGGCATGCTCATAGAGGCGAACGGAGCGAATGGCATGGCCCTCGCCAAAATCAAGATCAATACATCCAACACCATGAGACTTTTGAAGGGGGTCTTCAACCGCCGTGGGGGTATGAAAGAGGAGAATCTCCTCCGATTAATCCAGTCATTCGTAGTTTGCCACGTCATCTACGTTGCTGCGTATCTAAACTGGTACAAGGCTGAACAAGCCAAACTCAATATCCGCCTACACGGTGTCTATAAGCAAGCCCTCGACCTCCCCGGTTACACCAGCACTGACCTCCTCCTTCCATAACATCGTCCATAACACACTGTACGAGCTCATCGAGGCCCAACGCCGCTCTCAGCTGGAGAGACACTCTCACAGCGACGGGCCGCCACATCCTCACCTCGCTCGGTATCACCTACCACCATCAACACGGCCATAAACACCAGATCCCCTCCACCATACGAGCCTATCGGTTCACGCCGACCATATCCCCAGAAACATGCACCCCGAATACAACTGCGCACGCCACACAGCACGTGCCACGGCTCTCACCAAAGCCCTTGCTCGCCACGACGGTGTGAGTTACGTCGACGCCGCCGAATATCCCCACGGTACCCGCTTTGCAGCCGTCACCACGCTTGAAAGCTCTCTCCACCATGCTATAAGTGTAGTAACCCCACACGCTCAGGAAGCTGAAGAAATGGCCATCGCGCTAGCCACACTAGACAGACCTAACATACCATACCATCGTCTCTGACTCCCACTTCGCCGTTATCAACTGTATCAACGGCCGTATCTCACACCAAGCCTTGCGCATCTTACAACAAGCACACCGCTCAACCGACCATCAGGTTACACTCGTCTGGTTCCCAGCTCATCTAGGCACCGTCCACCCGCAGCTCCCCAACTTAAACGAGGCTAGCGCGAGGACTAGTTAACCGTGCGGGAGACGGGGAGGCTGTCCCCGTTGCTAGGGATCGCCTGACACGCTACAATGATCTTGTGAAATCCTTCTACTTACAGCGTAGAACCTTCCTCGGCCCACACAACAAACTATCCCGAGCGCAGGCTACAACTTTCCGCCTGCTACAAACCAATACTTACCCCTCGTTACACCGTTACAACAAGATCTACCCAGACATTTACATCAATCCCACGTGCCACATCTGCAAGACACAGCCAGCCACACTTCCACACATTATTTGGGACTATACACAACAATACCCCGACACTTACCCCTCGACCCTCTCGTCGAGATGGCACGCTGCCCTGCGTAGCTCCAACCTTGACGACCAACTCTGGGCGACCCAGCAAGCCTGCGAGGCGGCGAAAAGGCAACACCTCGACTTCCCTACGTGGGAGGCCTAGGCTTAGCCACGACCTCTTACTGGTTTAAATAAAGTTTATTCAGGCAGCCAGTCAAGGGGTCACTGAAATCTATAGGTTTTCTTTCAGGTTCAAAAAAGCACGCAAAGCAATTTGAAGCGAGGTGAACATACAGCAACATATTCATTCTCTAGGTATAAGCTATCCATATCTTTAGAAATAATTGTTAATTGGCTACCTCATTCTCTTTAAAAAATATAATGAAATTTGTCCTGTGTATATATTTGAATATATTAGTAATGCATAGTGTTTACAGTGTAAATTTAAAAGAATGTTGAAGTGAGAAAATACCCATGAGGCAGCCGCCGCTGATGCTCCTAATGCGCTTGTCACCCCCCCTCCCCCCCTCGTCAGGATTGTCAGAAATAAAGTGAAAGTATGAATTAAAAGCCGTGCACGTCCGCGCCAACAATGATGCAGTAAGCTACTAGCCACAATAAAATTTTAAGTGAAAAGGCCGAAGCAAGTCAAAAGAAAACTTAATGACGTGGGTAAAAAAGCTCTAGTAATGGTACTTTAGGTGTGTGTGTTTGGAGGGGGGAAGGGGGAAGGCTTCGGCATCGCCGGGGGGGAGGGGGAGAGGGCCCCGGAGCCCCCCCCCCCCCCCGTAGTCGCCGCATATGGGCTCCAGCAACATTGGAATGTGAAGTCTGAATATTAGAGGGCCCTTCATTCGGGCCTGTCGGAAAATTTGGCTATACACCAAAAGTTGCAACGTGTTCGTCCAGGGCGCGTTCTACCACACAAAATTTATTAAAGGGGTTCAGTAGTAGCCGCGATTAGGAGCGAATAGAATGTGGTCAGGCTATGGTGAGAGGAGGCGAGCTAATGTTGCCTTAATTTCGCCGCCGCAGAGGCTCTCCATCGCATCGCGAGTGCCCGCAAGCGATGTTCCTCTTCATCCCGAGGATCTACATGACGTTAAAGGAGGCGGGGTTCTGAAGGGTCTTGACGAAAGAGAAGACCTCGGTACACACCGGTTTACGTCGCCACATTTCATTAAAGAATCGATGAATAATTTTCTCCAGTTCGCTGGGGCGGGGTGGTCGGACTGGAGAAGTTGGAAGCAGTGCGCCTCCGGCTGCTCCATTTCACTTGTAGGCAAATGATAAATTTGCTTAAACGCACAAAAGAAAGAAAAGACAGTACAGTAGTAAAAATACGAGAGAAACATTACGAAACAAGAACTAATGCAAATTACTGCGCATAAAAACATTCCTAACCTTTCGAGCACATGCCCACGCAGATGAATATTTCACAACAATGAAAGCTGACCTTTCAAGGCCACGAAGTGGCTATGGTCCAAGCATTGTCCCAACTGACAACGGATGGTTGCTTATCGTCCCAAGTTTGGTATAGCGTGAAGCACGCCGTCGCAGATGTAGCTACGTCAGTTTGTACAGCGCACTACCAGTTGCGCGAGTAGTTTGCTCAATTCCCGCAGCGGTGGACCCACGTTTGAGTTCTAGCCGAGGTGAGATGCCCTTTCTTTAAAGCCTGTGAAGCCCACATATAAAGCGCTAAACGCGCAGAGCTGCTAAAAATTGGAGGACGCTTAAGCTTCGCCTTCAAGAGTGGAACGCGACAGCGTTCCCGTCGACCCGCCAAGGGGTGTAAGACAATGCGCTACGGCGCAGCGATCACTTACGAGGCGCCCCGCATCGGACTTTGCACCCATCAATCACGCGGCAAGCGTCGAGCAACGCAGCGTTCGGCGCGGCAACGAAACGTGCGCCTGAGCAAGCGGAACGAACCAAAGAACTCGGTGTCTCGGAACGTCGGGATCGGCACGGACAACCGGGCGGCGACGCGCCTCGCACCAGTCCCCGCACAGCCCCAATGCGCGCGTGGCGCGCCACCTGTCGGGGCAGCGCCGTACATTGCGAGGAGGGTGGTCTTCTGTGTTTGCCGCAAGATGGCTCTGCGTGTGCGAAAAGCGCAGAAGAAATGTAGCGGAAACGTACTTCGCTACGCGTTTAACTGCGACTTCTGTAATTTACATGCTCATAATTACCGATATACACAGCAGTATAACTTTCTACGGCCCGTTTGTAAGTCAACACCGCATTCACTAGAGGCGTTTTGTCCCACTTTGAACGATCGAACTCATGGCTGAGTGGTAGCGTCTCCGCCTCAGGCTCCGGAAACCCTGGTTCGATTCCCACCCAGCCCATATTGCAAGTTGTTTTTATTTATGAATTGCCTTCCGGCATTTTTCGCTCACGGCAACGCCGACACCGACGACACCGGCTTTTCTGCGACACGATCTCCTTAACGCTGTCGCGTTAATAAACGCAACGCTGTGAAAGAACCTTGCCGCACGCGTTAGCACTGTTCGTTATGTCGGCACCTCAACGCCTCAACGTTCGTAGCGGAGATTACACACGAGAGCTCAGATATAGCGGGTAGAATTGCTGCGTGTAAGGCAGGGGGCTCTGCCTGCATACAACTGTAATTTCACGGCTCGCAAGCATATAGCTTCGCCGAGAAGTGTGCGACCACATAGGGGAGCCAGCAGAGCCCGTAATACTCCTGCTGCGTAGCGTGCTCTATATTTTCTTACATGGTCGCATGGGTGCGGTGAGAGCTTCCGCTGAGGAATGACGTCAGCCGAAGTTCGCTGAAGAAAGCCTACGCGCGTGATGCGCTGGCGCGCGCTATATATATTGTGGCCATTTATAAGCTATTCTATGCCATCTGTACATGATCATCATCATGTGGGGTTCATATGGGGTTCTTCTTCATCATCGCATATGGGGCTGGCTCTCGAGTGTGATCCGTGCTGTGGGCGTGATCGGTACGCCGCATCTTCGACTCGGAATAAACGTAGTGACAACTGCTACGTCACAAGTGGTAGAGGTGCGGGGTAGCCGAGGCCGAGATGGTGGAAGTAGAAGTGCCTGTTGGCTCGTCCTGCGACATGCTGGCGGACAGCTGGCACAATCGGCGACCCGATCGAAGCTCCAGGAGGTTGAGCGGGGGAGTCAGAGGACGGAGGACCGAAAAGCACACTATATATATATATATATATATATATATATATATATATATTAAAAGAAGTGCAGGCGCACATAGAAAAGCAAAAACAACCATTCGATTTCGATGATTCGGCCCAGAGCTCAGTTTGTACCGTTAAGTTGAGATAAATTAACAGTGGGTGATATAAAGGCAGGAAAAAAAATAAAACTCCATTGTGAGGTTTTACTTGCCAAAACCACGATATCATTATCAGCCGCGTCGTAGTAGGGGACTCCGAAATAATTTTGACCACCTGGAGGGCTCTTTAACGTACACCCAATCCGCGTTACACGGGCTTTCTTGCATTTCGCCCACATCGAAATGCGGCAGTGTAGGATATATATATACATATATATATATATATATATATATATATATATATATATATATATATATATATATATATATATATATATATTATATATATATATATATATATATATATTATATATATATATATAAACACGGGCGGCACAAGCAGAGCACTTTCACGGCGCTGATCGAGATCGAGGCGTTAAGAAAAACGGAGGCTGACGTTTCATCTCGGAAGTGCTCTCATTGTCCGAGGGCTGCATCTGCGCGGCGGCCGCCGCCTATTTCGGGCCGCTCTCCCGAGACGGTACAGTGCGCGCCGAACAGGTGCCTCGGCTGCCGGGAGTGGCGGCTAACAGCCGGGCTTGCACAACGCGCTCACGACTGCTCGGCGTGAGCTGTCTTCGATCTTGCTCGAGGGACCGCGCTGGGAGCGCTTACGCAATCGTCCGTGGACGGCGGCGCGTTTTCGGCCATGCATGCATCATCTCGGCAATGCGTGGCTCTCGATCCGCAAGTCGGTCGCTGAGGGGTCAAAACGCTCGATGCGGAAACGTGCGTCCGCACGTGAAGTGGCACTGACGCAAGTGTCTATCGATCACACAGGCTCGCGGACTCGCCTGTGCAAGTGGGAACTGGGTTGAGCGAACGCCTCCTTTCGTCTCTCGACGGGTGGGGAATTTTACAGGGGAGCTGGGTATGTATGGCTATAGGCTCCCGCGTATTTTCGCGTCCGTACATCAACAACAACAACAATAACAGAAAAAAAAAAGAAAGGATAGCGTGGGCCGATCCCGGATATAGTGCAACACCGGGCCGAACCGCGGCCAAGGTGAAGTATAGGCTTCAAGCACTCTACCCCTAATAATAATAATAATAATAATAATAATAATAATAATAATAATAATAATAATAATAACAATCGTCGTCGTATATAGTACCCAAGTCTCTTGCATAACGCAAAAGATTCGCGATATTTGGTGGTTGGCGCGTCCGACTCCGCAGTGCACACTGCGGCAGAAGCATGAGTTCGACACTAAATTGGGAGTGGGCAAAATGCTATTTTTCTTTTTCATCATATGGCGATGGTAAGGATGAGCAGGTGACTGGACGAAAGGCGAAGGAATACCAACTGCGCAACGGCAAGGAAGGATGGACACAGCAAACTCAGTTTCGAACGCGTGCGCACGTGCGCGCACACACACACACACACACACACACACACACACACACACACACACACCACATCTATATATCTTCAATACCAAGTGGAATGTCTTGCGCCATGCACTTCCTCAAGAAACGGGGCGTATCGAACGTTTTCTTTTTCTTCTTTGTCCTTTGTCATTCGTTCATTCATTTCTGAAAGTGCTCAGGAACAGCTGGAGTCCTTGGTGATGGTGCATTTGTGTAATAGAAAAACGGAAAGGAATCGAGATGGATGGATGGATGGATGGATACAACTTTCTTGTACGTCCGCGTTTAACGCGACCCGGGCTCAGGTCTCCCACGGGGGAACGTCAAGGCCCTGCCTCAACGCCGCCTCACGGGCTTGCTGGACTGCCCACATCTGGATTCCGAGGTCTGAGCTGCGCAGAGCGGCGGCCCACCTCGACGACAGGGTCTCCGGAGTAACTGCCATCCCTCCTATAACTACATTGCACTCCCACAGCATGTGTTTGAGTGTTGCTGGTCCTTCCTGGCACAATTTGCACGTGTCGTCCTGATGCTTATCTGGGAAGATACGTTTCAGACGGAATGGATTAGGGATGGTGTTCGTCTGGAGTTGTCGCCAGGCGACGGCCTGCCTCCTGTTCAATTTGGGACTCGGCGGTGGGTATATCCTTCTGGCGTTCAAATATGCACTGGTTATGTCGTTGTATCTGGTGAGCCTGTCCCGTTCTGCTCGAGAAGCGTTCGCTATCGTGCGGGAGGCATTGCCCTGTTCGGCGCGGCGGGTCATGTCTCGCGCCGTCCGGTGCGCCGTCTCGTTTAGGTTCGGGAGCGCGTCGCCTTCCGTGGTGACGTGCGCGGGGAACCATATGATCCTCGAGCTCGCGGTTTTGGATCTGCCCGCTTTGGCCAGAATGGACAGGGCTTCCTTGGAAATTCGACCTTTGGCATAATTCTTTACTGCCGTTTGCGAGTCACTTAGCACGACTTCGCATTCCTGTTCTGTGAGGGCCAGCGCAATCGCTACCTCCTCCGCTATTTCCGAGTGTTTGGTGTATACACTGCATGTGATTCTGATTTTTGACTCTGCGTCTATGACTACGGCGGCGTATGTTTGGCCGTTCGCATATTCGGTTGCGTCGACAAAGCGCGCGTTTCTCTCCCTGCCGAATGAACGGAGCAGAACCTCGGCTCTTGCCTTTCTTCTACCTCGGTTGTAATCGGGGTGCACGTTTCTTGGGGTGGTTGCCACCGTAATGGTCTCTCTGATTTTGTTGGGGATTTGCATTTTCTGGCCGTGCTGGTTGTGGTACGTTATGCCGAGCGTGTTCATAATGTGCATTCCCGTCGTGGTGGTCGACAGGCGTTCGAGCTGCGAGATGCGTTGTGCTTCGGCTATTTCTTCTAGGGTGTTGTATATGCCCAGCTGAGCCAGGAGCTCGGTGCTCGTCGATTCCGGGAGGCCCAGGGCTATCTTGTACGTTTTCCTTATGAGCGCGTTGATCTTGTTCTTTTCCGCGACGTACCAGTTGTGGTAGGCGGCTACATAGGCGATGTGGCTGACAACGAATGAGTGGATCAGTCGAATGACGTTTTCTTCCTTCATGCCCGCGTATCTATTGGTTATTCTCTTTTATGAGTCTCGTGGCGCTGGTGACTTTGCCTTGCGAAGGAATCAAGAAAGCAGAAAAAGAAATGAAATAACGTCAAAACTGTCAAGGTGTCTTGTTAGGTTAAAACGCGTGTTATAGGACTAGAGTTATAATTGAAAGCACAAATAGACAACTGTGGGATTACTTAAGGATGGTCGTGGCACAGCAAAAACTAGAGCCGATGTTAGCTCTTGACAGGAAACGTGATTATGGGCTAGTTTGTACTTAGGACTCAACAAAAAAAAAAGTGCGCCAATTATTATTATTTTTTTTTACAAGTCGGTTTTGTCTGATAAGTGACAGGGAAAGCAAACTTACCGGAAAGCAAAAACGGCGATCTGCGCGCAGTTGGGAGCGTACATGCTCTCCTGTGCAAGGAGCCTGGCGGGGTCAATGTCACGCACCAGCCAGCCGCCTAAGCAATCTTAATTTTTTTTTTATTTGCGTCCATTCTGCCTACCGCTGCGACAAAAGCGAAAATTGGGGGATGATGATGGTTTGCAGAGAGGCCGGGGGCCCCGGGCCCTTGCAGTCTTGGTGCTGCGGCCACTTCTGTGAATCATGATGCTGCGAGATATCTCTTAGCACGATCAAATCATGTTAAGAGATGACACGGAAGGAGACGCTCAGGCGGTGAAGTTGCCGGCCTAGCCTGCCAGGCAAACTTCGTCTGTAGCGACATCATCATCCCCACCACCACCAACACCTAGCCAGTTTTCCGAGAAGACACGTGATGCCCCACTACAGAGAGAGAGAGAGAGAGAGAAACAAAAAGAATATAGGGAGGTTAACCGGGTTGCCCCTCGTTTGCTACCCTACACGAGGGGAGTGGGCAACAGGAAGAACGAAAGGGAGAAGGATAAGTTACGCGCATGCACACACATATTGTTCACCGCTTTCTCAATGGGTAAAACAAAAAATAATTATGGGGTTTCGTAGGCTAAAACCACGATCTGATTATGAGGCACGTCGTTGTGGGTGACTGCGGGATAATTTTGACCAGCTGGAGTTCTTCAACATGCACCTAAATCGAAGTACAAGGGTGTTTTCGCCCTCATCGAAACGCGGCCGCCGTAGCAGGGATTCGATCCCGCGACTTCGTACTTTGTCTTTGCCATAACGGCGGTTCCCGCTGTTATGGCAAAGACAGTAATTACGGAAGCTTTGTGGGCCGATTTTGTATTCTAATGAGCGCGGTGACGTAACAATGAAGTAATCCACTCTTGCATTGCTGGCGCCCCACTTATGTATATGTGTGGCGCGCCTTTCTGCACCTGCCTCGCTGACCTGACAGTCACGCGATATTGGGCCAGCGGTGGCTCGATAGGACGAGACGACGAGGCGCAGTGCACTTTTCATCGGTCTGCCCTTGAGTACGTTTCAGATTTTTTCGGCTCCGAAGTATGGTAGTGGAGCGCCCTTATCGCAGCCGTTGGGTTCTTAACTCCAACCCAATTAATGACGTTTCTGTTTATTCTTATGTTGCCGAGGCTTTGAAGCGTGGTGTTATAAAGATAGCCCAATTCGTAGCTTATAACTGCAACTGCTTAGCACAAGAAGGCTTTCAAGTTTCCGTAAGCTTCGTGTATGGCCGCATAATTGTTTTGTGTGCTACCTAAGTGTCGCAAGTTGCCCACGTGTTTTTGTGTATAGGGAGGGGCCCACTCCCCTACGCGTCCGGGTGGTTAGTGCTTTTTGAGGGGTCAGAACACCCGCGCGGTGTCGGGTGACGAGTCACGGTGCGCGCCAGGGTGGGCGCGGCGTGGATTCGGAGAAGGTGGTGTTGTTCGCACTGAGTTGCCATTCCACTGACGGTCATAATAGGCCTACGCAGACAAACCTTGAGTGGGACTGCTGTACGCGGT
Organism: Dermacentor andersoni; assembly: GCF_023375885.2. Lineage (NCBI taxonomy): Eukaryota > Metazoa > Arthropoda > Arachnida > Ixodida > Ixodidae > Dermacentor > Dermacentor andersoni. Next base: position 298,011,439 of record NC_092814.1, read on the forward strand.
GTGGTGGCGCCGGCTCCCGAGTACCTTGCAGGCTGGGGACGCCGCCGAGGTTTAAAGTAGCCTAGCAATGTTGACCACGTGGTCACTCGACACCACGTGGGGTTTTCTCAGCACCCAACAACAACATCCCGACGGTTGCCGCTCGGACGCGTAGGGGAATAGACCCCCGCGCCATACATGCGCGCCCTAGAGGCGCAGTATTGTTGGAATCTCAGCGCTGACGCCCGTTGTTGCAAATGGGTAGCAAGCCCCAAGGGTAGCGTGGGCCTGGCGGCCTGGGGCACAACTGGAAGCATCCGAAGGTCCCGGCAAAGCATGAGTCGACTGGTAACAGAACAACTTGTTTATTCTAGCATCGCAAAAGAGCGGCCGGTCAGGTCGACCGAAGTGGAGAGATGGGAGAGCACGTTACTCAACAGCAGAAATCGGAGCCTCTCTCTTGGCGTCCGGGGGCAGCTGCTTTTATACTCTCGCAGCCGCGGGCAAGAAGGAACGCCTCGTCACAGGCGCACGTGACGGGGCACGGACACGCTGAGAGACAGGTTGAGACGAGTGTAGTGACGCATCCGCCGGGCCGGCGCCGGTCAGAACTCCTCGCTTCACACTTGAGGAGCTCCTCTCCCCGGCTGCCGCGCTTTGACAAGCGTGGGCACCAACATGCACACACACACACGCACACTTGAAGACACGTGGCATTGAAACATGCCTGGACGCGCTTGGCGGGGAGGCGTATCGGCGGCGCTGAACGGGCCAAAATGTCCGCCGCTTTGAACGAAGCCCCGGCGTCCGTTGCATCCGCGCCGGCTATACCGCGCGTCGTAGGCGAAACGTAACAGTATGCATGCGTACAACGCAATCGGAGGACGTCGTCTTGTAGACACGGGGTTCGGATGACACTGACGGTCATAATTCTTCCACGCGGACAAACATTGAGTGGGAGTGCGGTGCGCGGTGTTCTGGCTAGAGATGTAAGCGGTTGAAAAAAAAGAAAAAAAGAAAATTATTCGGCCGCAAGTTTCTTTTTTTTGTTTTTCTTTTCAATCAGGATAAAATTGAAAAAGAAAAAGAAAACAGGGATTCCCCGCAGAATTCTTCTTTTGCGATGCGACTCCTTTCGAAGTATTTAAAGGTTTGGTCAAACGAAGGAGTTTGAGAGTCTGTGAAGCACCTGGATCCATCCACGTGGTGGCAACGACTTTGCTTACCGACCCTCGAGCCCCTTCGCCTTTCGCGTACTGCGGATTTCCCCTTCTTCTGCGGCATGTGAAATAAACTGGTCTGAGTTTGTAAGTGTGCGCACCAAGCTACGCAACAGGCTCGCACGGGATGGCGTGCAAGAACTTGTGTACGTGCACTCGAACCTCAATGTCCGGAAGGCTTCGTCCGCTGCACAGTGAAGCGTTGACGCCGCAAGCGGAAATGAATCGGACACAGATTGATAGAAATGTCGGTCTTGATGCTTTAATGTGAAATCAATACCTTGACGTGAAATCGTGCTTATATTTTAAACCCGGAAGCTCTGCTGGGGCTTTTGTGATGCAATAATCTAACAATTACATTATTTTCAGTTTTAGAATGTATCGGGTTTTTCATAGCTCTGTGCGCAATCGTCTTCTTTTTTCAATTTTTCGTATTTTTCTGAAAAAAGTCATCAAAGAAACCAATTTTTTTTTCACGCCCCTAAAAATTTCATGAAATTTTACATCGCCAGTTGTGGCACCGGCTTACGAGTCTTTTGCTTGATGGAAACGCCGTAGATGTTCGCGATGGCCTAGCAATAAAATCTGCGTGCCTGGCGCTTTTGCTGAAGCCGTTTATTGACTACGGGGAAATAGGAAAGGGAAACGGAGTTGTAGGAAGAAGGAAAGCGGTCTTGTTTTCGAATACGTTTACTTTTAAATCTCAGCCCATCCCTTTGGGCTGTGGCTTAACAAACGTTTAACTCTCATTGTCAACTGCATCCGTGGGATGGGCCCTACCGGCCCTACCGCCGTTTTTCTCGGTCTGTTTGAACTGTAATAATCCAGACGATAGGCTGTCCTTCAGACTGGGCCGAAATCAGGATTACTGATGAATCAGTGAGGCATGTACGTTGAATGAGTCTGGGCTCTAACACTCATTGAGACAGTCGAAGAGTGAGACATCGATTCCCAAATGTTGCATTTGTTTTATCTGCCATGCATATAGAAACGGTTACCTACGAATATTTATTGTCCACCCGATATACACCGCTTCCCGCCTGCGTTTGATCATCGCTGCTGATCATCACACGAGAGTCTTCACGTTCCAATGGATAAGCAAGAAGAGCAGCCTACGAAAAGAACTGTACTGTTCGTGTCTATATAACATTTCAAGACTAGGCTTCGATATACGTTAAAGAATGCATTCAAGATTAGATGGACGTACATGGTTTGTGTATACTTGTGCTCTAAAAAAGAAAAGAAAGCTTGTTAGTTTGATTTGAGAGCAAAAATCATCGAAAGAATTATGTCGTAAAATAGAAAACGAAAATTATTTGGTAAAGAAGAGACAAGGAGTAGAAGATGCCGTATTAGCGCGCCTATATCTGCTTCTATCATGTCAGTAAAGACATAGTGATGGTCAAGAAAAGACTAGTTATTGCCGTTTGCTCCCCCTCCCCCTTCTCAGACTGATAGTTAAATTCGACCCTTACTCTACGTTTTTCTATCATTGCTATCTTCTATACTACTTTTTCCTGTCATTGTTGCTGTGACGTTCGTCCATTGTTATTTTTTGTTATTTTTGCAGACGATTCGATAAGTCGCCTCTGAAATCTGCTCGGCGATTCCCACGACAATAGCCCGTTTCTCGAACGTGGTTGTCCCTTTCAATACAATTAGGTGAACTTGAGTTCCTAGCAATTTAAACTCGTGCGAGCTGTACCTGATATCGCGAAACATGATATCGCTTCGTGAAGATGAAAGCTGCTAGCGCTTGTGGTCTTCATGCGTTAATCCCGACGCATCGTAAGCACTGCTACAAGCTCCTCATTGGTGTCACGGGAAGAATTGATAGGCAAAGCAGTATAGGCGCTCTGCAGGCACTATGGCCTTGGAAGTATCGGGGAGAGACAAGTAACGCTGACCTCGCGCTCTCCATCTGCCCAAGCAGTTTACGACGTATCCTGAATCTCAAGCCGTCGAGCAACCCCGTACCATATCGAACCGTTTTCGGTATATACCTCAGTGATTCGGGCACGGTCCCTCGAGGAAGGAAGCGGCGCATGTGTAGGAGGGAGAGGGTAGTGATTACACCTGCCCCGCTAAACATCTTCACGCTGCACGATTTAGCGACGGTGGTATCGCGTGTTTCGTGGTGAGGAAGCCACCTTCGTGTGTGTGTGTATACGCGGCCGCTGTATACGCCCGTGCCAACGCTTCCGCTTCGCGTCGTGCCGGTACAACGGCCTGAGCCGTTTCTCGGGCCTCTGCCGTGCCGCCACCCTCGGGGTGTCCGAGCGGTGGGCTTCTCGGCCATCCCTTCGCCCCTCGGACACGAGGGGCCAGGCGGCCGTGTGCGGCGGTGGGTGCGTGGGGCTTCATCGCGGAGGCAGCTCCGCGGTGCCCGCCAGCCGCTGCACCAGCGGTCGCGCAACAAACCGGTTCTCGCGGCGCTCTTTTTTCCCCCCCCCGATTGACTAGCAAAAACCACGGTTGGACCGAGGGCAGCAGCGGTGGCGAGAGGGGTGAACAAAGTAAAGGATGCCCGGAGTGGCGAGGGGGGGGGGGGGGGCGAGAAAAAAAAAAGGGTCGGAAGAGTCGGGCAGAGCGCGAGCCGTTCTTCGTCGGGTCGGCTTTGGTCGAGCCGCCGCGCTCCTGGTAGGTCCTCGTGCGTTCCCTCCGTTGTCCCCATCGAGATCGTCCCAGCTGTCGCCCGTTGGCGCTGCGTCGTCGTCAGCGCGCGCTCTCCGAACGGCGCCGGTACGTTTGGTGCGGGAAGTGCGCCTCGTGCCGGAAGGAACCGGGTGTGCACGCCCCCCCCCCCCTCCGTGCGACGTGTGGTGTTGCCGTGACGCGCTCGCTCGCAGTGACCGTCCGCTCCCCAGCCTAGGGACTGACTGGGGCTGCGGCAAACTAAAAGGATACGCGCTGCTGCTCCGGAGACCCCGCGACCTCTGCAACACGTTGCCCCCTGCGGTGAGTACATTCATTTCGCCGAGTGCCCAATTTGCGCTCGCCCCGTGCGGTGCTGTCCTCTGTTTCTTTTTTTCTTCTTTTTTTGTCGGGGCGCTCAGTAATAAGAAAGTGGTGGCTGGGATAGGCTGTTACTGAAAGTTGTACTTCCCGAAACGTGCAGTTTATATCCTAGGTGGTGTAGCGCGAACTCCTTCTCTCTTGTACCGTGCGTTCAGACTTTGATGTTTCCAAGTCTAAACGCACGACTGGGATTTCATACGAGAAGGAAAAAAAAGAACACAACTGACTGAGTAATTTCCTTTATTTGCTGTTTTTGTTTGCATCGCGGTTTGCATGCACTGTCGAGCAGAATCACTAGAAATGCAATGCCAGCCCATACCCCCCCCCACTTTTTTTTTTAAATTCATTGTTCATGGTGACGGGTGACGACGAGTGGCTGTTGTACGGGTGCTATGTAGTTTAGGAACGCGACCGAAGTCGTTCACTTGCCTTGCTTTGCGCCGGTGTGGATCGCTGGCCGAGGTTACGCTTCGCGCCCATTCTATGTGTGCGGCCTGCGGCCGGTTTGTCATAAGCGAAAAGGGATCATTCCCGCTTCAAAAGTATTTTTCTTTCCCACTTACCGAAGTTTTATAGCAGGAATAATTCCCTCCGACTCTGCGACAAAATGTAGATAGTAATAATAACGGCAACAACAATAAAAAGAAGAAAGCTAACGCTACGAAACTGTAAATACCGAGTCCTCCCTTGCGTGGATACTTGTGCTGGATACCCAACGCGTACCGTCTGCTCAGTACAGGGAAGTTGAAAGCAAAGGTTGACTAGTTTAGTTCGCGGCTGCAAGGATGGCGTCGTGGCATAGTTTTCTGCAGTCTACGCACGTATCTCTTTGCCTTTCCCAGTATAGACGTCTCCTTTTAAAGCTTCGCGCGCGCGCTTCGGAAAGTCGATTTTCCGGTTATTAGGGAAGCTGGGCCTGTGGGTGCCTTCGTCAAACATGATCCAGAACTGCTCTTCTACTTCTTGAACGCGTTAAATTAGCCCTCATTTATATTTCGATTCGAACGAGGTGTGTGCTGGCGTACCATTTGTACACGTTTACCAGAAACTACAGATGTCTATTAGCGGATGATGTTAACCGTTGAGTGGGGAAGTGAGTGGCAAGAAACTGTGCACTTATCGGTTGAAACGTTATCAGTTCAATAATAATTTTAGTGTCGCTTAGATTTTATAATAGAAATTGGAATGAGGTCTTAAAGAAATGATCTTATCGGTCTTTTTCTTGGAAATTCGTGGAAATAAAAAAAAGCAAAGCAGAATAAACGTGCAGCAATATGTAGCTTCGTTCCTGCGATGACAATTATGGAAATGGTAGCAAGCTTTTAGAGGGCATATGATAACAACCAATGTATAGTTTGTCTACGCGTACATCAAAGACTTATTGACGGATCGTACGGCAAAGATTTCAATTGGAGAATCCAGATCGGAGGCGCTCAAACTTGGTAATAAGAGTGCCCCGCAGGGTTCAGTCCTATCTCCCTTTCTATTCAACGCGGCAATGATCGGTCTTCCTGCGAGACTCGAAAAGATAGAAGGACTCGGACATAGCCTATACGTGGAGGACATCACCCTCTGGGTGGCGGCTGGAAGCGATGGGCATGGGGAAGAGATCCTCAAAACAGCAGTAAACACGGTCGAAGACTACATCAGAGACAAGGGACCGAGATGTTCCTCGCAAAAAATAAGAACTTCTACTCTATAGACCCACATGCAGGGGTCGAAAAAGTATTCAGGAAAGGCCGGGCATTGTGGTCACAGTATAAGGCGCCAGCATACCGATAATGGAGAGCCTGAGAATACTGGGACTCAGCATATCTGAAAACGGCCATACTGGAGAAATCATTAGACTAGTGGACAATATTGTACAACAATCAGACTAATAAAGCGGATATCCAACAGGTACTATGGCATGAAAGAGCACAATCTCATCCGATCAATAGAAACATTCGTAATCAGTCGTATTGTATATGTGGTCCCTTACCTCAAGCTCTACGCTGTGGAGAAAGCCAAGATAGAATACATTATTAGAAGGGCCTATAAGCAAGCCTTGGGACTTCCGGCAAATACGTCAAACGAGAAATTCCTGTCGCTCGGCGTGCACAACACACTAGACGAACTTATTGAGGCCCAGAGAGTAGCGCCTTATGATAGACTTACACAGAATTTGACGCGGAGACACATCTTAGACGACATTGTAATCGCCTACGAAGCACAGCACGGACTGCGGAGAGACATCCCAAGGAAAATAAGGGAACATCTTTAAATGCCCCCAGTCCCCAGAAACATGCACCCGAAGTTTCACCAAGATAGAAGAATCGCAAGAGCGAGAGCTCTCCACAAAAGATTCCGTAGTGCCAGGGACGTGGTCTATGTGGACGCGGCGGAGTACGCAAATAGACAGAGTATGTTGATAGTTGGTACGATTCTAGAAAGTAACTCCAGAGTTAGTGGCACTGTAAAAACAAGCAAGGCGTAGGTGGCGGAGGGTGCTGCCTTAGCACTGGCAATAGCCTTCACGGAGGCTAACATCGTAGTCAGAGGCTCCAAGACAGCCGTCAAGAACTATGCCAAAGGAAGAATCTCGCCGGAAGCGCTGAGAATTTTAACCAACTTTCGTAAAGAGTTTGACGTAATAGTTCTGCAGAAACCCGCAAGGTGGATAGAAGTAATTAATTAGCGGAAAATGAGACATCCACCTAATCGTGGCAATTGCTATAAAGGAAACCCATGCGGGTTTCTCGAAAGAAAAGCGTCGCAGTTGAAGAAAAATTCGTCCTGGTCCGGGACTCGAACCAGGAGACACTGCCTTTCCGGGGCAGTCGCTCTACCACCTGAACTAACCAGGCAGCGAGCAGATGGCAGAGCGAAGTCGAATTTGTCAAGAACTCGAAGAAAGGGCAAGAGTTTGACGTAATAGTTCTGCGGAAACCCGCAAGGTGGAGAGAAGTACTTAATTAAGGGAGAATGAGACACCCACCCAATCGTAGCAATTGCTACAATTGGGTGGATGTCTCATTTTCCTTTAATTAACAACTTTTGCGAATATCGAGACGTTCACATTATATGGGCACCCGCACACTCCTCCCTTCCCGTGAACTAAATAGCGCACAACCTGGCTCGAGAAGCGACGGGCCGAGCAGGTGAGATGCAAATACTGGGAACGGAGAGAGGACCGGATGACCAGCTCTAACGAGATCACCAAACACTCTAAATTGGGAAGGGCCCGTTTCCCCCCGGCACACTTTTCGCTAAGTAGACGGCAAGCGACGGCATGGTGCCTCTTACAAACAGATGCATATCCGAACCCGGTGGCCTACCACCGCTACTATCCAGACCTTTACACGGATATATGTAGATTCTGTCAAGAAAGGGCGGACCAACAACATATATGGTTTGGGGTGCTCCTCGGACACCCACACAGAATAAAATACACAAGACCAGAGAGCAGTGGGAGACCGCGTTGCTCAGCTGTGCGCCGGAAGACCAACTTAAGGCAATTTAGCAGGCCGAAGATGCCTCCAGGGCCCAAGGACTCGAGGCCGTCATCTAGGTAGAGAGGCCTAGGTCTCAAATATGCTGTCCTAAAATAAAGTTTATTCCTCCTCCTATAGTTTGTCTGCGATTGTTGTCATGTGCCGTTCATTTCAATATCAACGGGGAGAACCAAAATAACATACGCACTAGTATAAAGTTGGGCGAGTTGGCTGTCTTAATTTATCTTTTTTTTTAGGCGCGGCAAAGTCAGGCGGGCAGAGATGTGACCACACTAGATCCGCTGTCTTCTATCCATGCAGCTTTTTTTTCCATGACCTGTTTATAAAGTCGTTTGTAAGTGGATAAAGGATCCATTGTCTGTTTACCATAGAACACGCGTCTTTGAGCTCATGGCTTCAATAGATTTCACCGCTTAATCACGCGGAGACGTTGAAGAAGAAGAAAAAAAAAGGTGGAAAAGAGCGGTTACGTTACGCCTTTGAGTATATAGTGAGGGACGAGATAACGCAATTTAGCGAGTGCCACAGAAGGGAGGCTGCAAAGGCATTGGACAAGCTGCGTGCGTAATGTCACCTCTAATCCCAAATAAAACTGCTACCATTTGTTACGATTCACTGCGTGCGGCGATGAAGGAAACGGATGGGAAGCGCCTGAGACAGACGACGTGCCAATCGTCATGTTCATCAACATGAAAAGACTTGTCGTCAGGTGTGTGCATGCGACGGGATTATGCACAACTGCAAATCCTACTCTCCTTTGTCCTACGTTCAACCCCTCTACGCCAGTGAGTGGGTATTCTCCGTTACGCTCTGTGTGTATTGCCAGGGAGTGGTCTTTCTTCGTATTCCTCCGTGTGAACTGACCAGTGTGCTGACAAGATCCCCTACCAGGCAGCAAGAGAGAATGTGGTTGCCCGGATGGTGTAACGTATAAGAAGGCCAGCGAGACGCCCCGGACAGATCTCTGCCCTTGCGTGTAGGAGCACGCACGGTGAACGTTTCTGTACTTTTTGCCTTGGAGCGCACGGCTCACCCGTAACGATATATTAAACTTCTGCTATTTGTTTCTACATCATCTCGTCTTCGCTGCCGGACCCTCTCCGATGGTCAATCTGGTTCGAGCTCCAAGCAGACGCTGTTGAAGGTCGCTGAAATCACGCGTCCCCGCACCAACCGGAGGTACCCGCTCGTAGCAACGGGTGGTAGTCGTAACACGTTCAACCCAGAAAATAAATGAACTTAGTATTTTCATTATGACATGGCTCGAGACCCCATGGTTGTTGCCCGGGTAGCCAACGCAGTACCCACAGCGAAAGACCATGCAAGCCGAGTTGACTTCTCTTGACCGTCAGCTCTTTTAGTACAGGGTCTTTCAGCGAACACATTCAAAAAATACTTCTTTTTTTAAAATTGCCTGTGGCAGATAGCACAATTCTAGTCCATTTGCGGGTCTACTAGAAGAGGCGAAACTTTCTTGCAAAAAAAACAAGAAATCCATAAACCATCACAAACATTCATTAATTATGTTTTAACTAATTACCTAATGGCACATATTGCAATTTACAAATTTTGGGGGTGAGCTTGCAAAGCATATCCACTTGAAAGAACTGTGTGAATGACACCATTTACGAGATATGCGCTGTCAAACTTGCGGTAAAAATGTACTGTCGTTGCACATCATTTCTAAACAAAACGTCGCTTTATGTACTGAAGCACAAAAGTAACTGGGACGCCAATGCATTTCTCAGGAAAGTTCGGGAATTAATATCTCGAAACTGGTGTCATCTTGAGAATTCGTTCCAAGTGGATCCACCTTGCGAACTCTCCGGTTATAATTTGTAAATTGCAATGTGTGCCATAAGGTAATTAGCTAAACAACTTAATTAGTGAATTTTTGTAAGTTAGACGATTATACAGTTAAATTTCTTGTGCAAGTAACGTCCGCCCCTTCGAGTAGACCTGCGCATGGGCTAAAATTGTGCTACTGCCACAGGCAATTAAAAAAAAAAAATTGAAAGTATTCGCTGAAACAGCCGGTATAAAACCAAGAAGGCTGTTACAATTGCACAAACCCCAAATGAACACCGCATAACCTTCTCCCAAGACGAACGAACTTCTCATGTAAAACGTGCCTGTGTGTGAGCTTCGCGAATCGCTTGACGTGACTGTGACAAGGTCTCATGCCAAGTTGCACAGTTCGCAAGATGCCCGCATAAGTCTATTTGTGCGCCTTCTCCTCAAAGCAGACTGACGTCGCTTAAGGCTGAATATAACACAATGCGCGTTGTGGAGTTTACTCAGCAGAGAAGAACGTGACGCGCAGTCACGTAGTTGTTTTGTAGGAGACAAAAAAACATACGAGAAAATGCTTACCAGGAAGGAAGCTCTGCCGAGCTCCGCTTCTAATGGGAGGCGACGGCACTCAATGTGGCATAACCACGTCGTCAAAGGCGTGGTCGCGCCCACCGCGGTAGATTCGCGGCCAAGTCGTTCCTTTGCTGAACGCTCTACGTCACGGGTTCCGCAGTTGCAGTCGCGGCAGCCGCAGTTGCATGGGATGGGTGCAAAAACTTCCACGTGTTTAGAATCGCTTCGCGCTAAAAAGCTTCAGGTCGTCAAAAAGTAATCTGTCACCCTGCAGTGCGCCGTTTCCTATACTTCAGTGTGTAGCTTAGGCGCAGAGATTTTCAAAAACAGTGACATAAAAAAAAAGAGGCTGCGAACGTGTGGCACCAGTTTCAAGCGTCACTTCGTGCAAGAGAAACAAACAAACAAGGAAAGTGCGTAATTGTGTGTGTGATTCCGTGGTTTCAGAATCACACACGCATTGTAATAGTGCACATTCTATGTTCATCAATAGTTAGAGTTGATTTAAAGATCCCCCATGTACTGAACCTTAAAGTAGTCGAGGAAATTCAGTATATTGCGTGTAACTACATATACGGCATGCCTGTGTGCTGGATGCACATTATATGTGGCATATGCTGTGAATATACATAGCAATTACATAGCTTAGTGTATACATAACGAGCATAGTGTGCATGTAACATTTAGTGTACAAATGTCGTCCGGGAATGGCGTTGGGTGGACATTTACCTTGCGATTCTTTTTTTTTGCGTTTTTCATGTAAGCTGTTTTATCTCTGTCCACAACTACCTTGCTGATTATAAAATGGGAGAGCCCGCGATTGTAGGCACCCGTTGCTACCTAATGTGGGACGCGAAGGCATGGATTGCCGATTTGGCCAGCGGATGAGCATCACGTAACTCAGTGCCACCGAATCACGCCACACGCAAAAAAAAAAAAAGAAAAGAGAAAGAAGAAAACGCCGCAGATGAGCTGCTAGCGGGGCGATTCGTTGCAGCTCAGCATCGTCACGGTCGTCTGCAGACAGAATCGGCAATCCGCTCTGTCGTGTGAATCCGGCTTAACGGGCACGTTGTCTTATTGAAAACAAAAATCCGTTGCAAATTTTAAGTGCGCTTTAGTTTTCGTCGCTCCGTTCCCTATAGAAGATGTTCGCGATTTGAAAGAAAAAGGAGGGTGGGGGGAACGATGTCACATTCCCCTTAATGGTGTTTGGAAGCGGAAATATGCTGGCTCCATCACAAGGATAAACAAACAAACAAACAAACCCCATAGGCTTCCTGTCGGTAAAGCGCATACACCTTCATCACTTACTGCCCAAACATCTCTATCATTCTTTGTAGCGTGTTCTTTCCATTTCAACTCTTCCATCTCGAGGGCTGCACCTTTCGTCGCCACAGACGAAGCTCATTCGAGCCACGATATGCTCACGTAACTGCCGCGGGAACCGTCCCCTTTGCACGGCAGTTTCCTCAGTCACGCTCCCGCGCTCCTCGTGCGCGAAGCAAGACGGCCTCGCTGTGGCATGCGTCCAACCGAGTCAGCGCGAGCTGCAGTATTACGCGACGGTGGCGCACAGTCGCTTATCACACACCCTTGGCATGCACACACAGAGTCCTCGCGAGAGGAGACGGGCGGTCGAGAAGAGCGGGCGCGAACCTAAGTCTTTTTAAAACTGGGCGTGTGCCCACACGGAGGTGGGTGGCGCGCCGGACGTGTGGGAATCATTCCACGAGGGTGTTCGCAGTGAATACGAAACGCCATTTTCTTACAGCGATTTCGGCTGTGCCGCCGAGTGTGTTGCCGTTATTATTTATTAAATACCTTGTCGGCGTTGGTTCAGTGACTGCGGCGTTCTGCAACCGATGATCACGGGGTTGCGGGTTGTGGACGCATATGCTATGATGTGTCTACTGCTAACAACGCAGGACGTTGAGGGTCAACTTGCAAAAGAAAGAAAGAAAAGAGAAAGAAAGTGGTCGTCATTTCTCCGCTGCAGTGTTGCGAAATTGCCAGCAGAGACCACAATTCCGCACATAGGTGGGACGGGCGGCCGATCTCCTCCACATCTGCGACACCAGTTCTCCAGCAGTCCAGTAACGAACCATGGAGCCGTGTTTCAAACCTTGCTTTAAGAACGTGTACACCGACAACTTCTCGCTGAAAAATCGAACTATAAGACGTGTCTTTTAATTATTTTTTTTAAAGAATGTGCCGGCATTGTTACACCGCAGGATTTGGGGCTATATACCGTGACGCGAAGGCTGAGTATCAGGGGCAATGCGTTCAGGTGGAAGCGTGACCGCGGGGTGACCGTGGCACGTCATGCATGCATGATTCCGGCGTCGCTCGGGTCGTTCGCACTTTCGCCGAAGTCAACGAACAGCCGAAAACAGCCCGTGTTCGCCGCCAGGACGTTGTTGATATCGTCGCGAGCCTCTCTACAAACAGTTCCTGCGACGGGCGGTGGAACCGATAAATTTCGGGTGGCATGTAGAGTTTCCTGCAGAAGTTACTAGAGCGAACTCCGACCAATGGTGTCTACGAGAGATGCAATCATATATACGACGTACCAGCCAGCGTGTGAATGACGGGCATATGTAGTGCACGGATTTTTTTACACTTGGTCATATTGTTTTCAAACGGCTTTGTCATTTTGAAGATTGATAATTTTCAACAAAATATTTGCGCTGTAAATGCAATTATTCGCAACGATTGTGCAAGTGCGCAAAAAACTTACTGCCTTCGTGCGTTTAGAAAATACGATTGATGGCCGCGGTGGCAGCATTTCCGATGGGGACAGAATGGAAAATTAATGCTCGTGTACTTAGGGTTAGGTGGACGTTAAAGCCCCAGAATATTAATTTTAAGAAGTATGATTGGTTGCAAATTCAGGCCAATAAATGCAGATATAGAGTATTATTATTATTATTATTATTATTATTATTATTATTATTATTATTATTATTATTATTATTATTATTATTATTATTATTATTATAGTATGCGGTACTACGTGTAAGAACCATGATCTGATTATGAGGCAGGCCGCAGTGGCGGATTTCGAATTAATTTCGACGACATGGGACTATTTAACGCGCACTCAATGCACTGTATACGCTGTCGGTCGTTGTTGCATTTCGCCCCCATCCAAATGCGTCCGCCGCGCCGGGGATTTGATGCGGACCCCCGGGTTTGTTTATCATCGTAAATCCGAAGCCACTACGCCACCGCGGAGGGTTAATGCGTAGTAAACAAAGCCACAAGAACGTCTGAAGCCACAAGCACCACGATTAGATAAACCCCTGCTTTAGCCCTCCACCAAACTCCCACGGTAGCCGAACGATCGCAGCGCCAGAGTTCCCTCTGGTAATTACAGTAACAACTCGGCCAAATGTCGATTCGTCCACAGTATTTTTCCCTCTAGTAATTACAGTAGGAAGGCACGGCTGTTCTCTCTGCCAGCCCAAGCGCCTGTTTGCGCCCAGCTTCGGCCAGCGTCGGTGACGGGCGGGCTAGCGCTGGCCCTCTTCCACCGCTGCCGCCGACCTTGTGTCCGATTCGGCGGAGCAACCGGGCCGTCCCCCTGCGCCGCTTGCGACCATCCTGCGAGGCTGCCGAGAGCGGGCGAAGAGCCACGATGCCTGTTAGTTGCGCGTTTTCCGGCGTGTCGTTTTTTTTTTTTCTCCCCATTTTCCGTTCCGCTTCCTGCGCGAGACTTTCGAAGAGATTTGTGTGCGCACGGTGCCAGCAAGCACCGTTCCGCTAATCTTAACATCGATGACGGGAATGACAGCGATGAAATCGGCAGATCCGTGCTCACCAGTTGCGTATAGTTCCTCAGGTGGATGCGTGGATTGTCTGGGGTAGAGAGAAAAAAAAGGCTTGTTAAACAGCGCGAAACTGGACAAACGACGCAAAAAAAAAAAAAAAAAAAAACGAAATAGAGACGAAGACAGCGCTTGTCTCCGTCTCTCTATCGTATTTTTTTTTTTTTTTGCATCGGTTTGTCTTGGTTTCGCGCTCGAACGTCAACTTGCCCGCCTCGTACCTTGCTGTAGGAAAAAAGCACCAGAATGTAGTGAGGAAGGAAAAAGAAATTACAGCATTCCGCTTTTCTTTGTCTCTTTGTTTGTTTTCTGCTTTGGTTATTTTCTTTCTCTTTCTTTTTTTTAACAAGGTGTTCACCGTGCGAGCTTGGCAACTATTTGCACAACTGTCTTATTGTACTCATGAGGTTGTTTTGTTACAGTTTTTTTTTTTTTTTAGTATATTTCTGTTTACTTGTAACAGTTTGTATGCTGCCTGTCACTCTCTGCCAGTCAAGCCGAATGTAGCTTTGGCACGCCTGATGAATGTACTGTGTTTACTAGAAATAATAATAATAATAATAATAATATTAATAATAATAATAGTTGTTGTTGTTGTTCATAATAAGCTTAGAGGTGTGGCAGGTGCCACCTAAAGGCGCCGACCTCTCCTATCCCATCGTTTCACACACAAAAAAAATCGTACCGCTCCTGCTTTTTTTTTTCGTATATCGTAATCTTAAAGGAAACTTGCTTGTCATGTGACCTATCGTCATTGCATTATTTCCCTTGTAACTAGAACGTCATTTACAGTGACCGCGACGCCACTGACAAAAAGAATAACGCTGGTGACGGGGGTGTTTTGATTGCTTTGCTCAATTCGGTGGTACGTGCGGGAGGTGAGGCGCATTGGTATGGGAATCCATTCCTGAAACCGTTTGGGCACGTGGGCCTTTGCCTGCACTGGGGAAAACACATAGGTCGAAACTTTTTATACAACTTTCATTGCTTCTCCGTTGTTCCTTAAGCGATGCTGAGCATCACTGGAGGACACAGCTAGGAATCACCCAGAGCTCGAATTTGTACCTTTTTGGATATTTTAATGTTTCTAACGTGCCATGAGAAGAAATATCAGCATCTAACCACAGCACTATACCAAAGAATAGGTTGCTTCTAGACTTTCTTTAGCTAGCACTGTTCACCCATAGGGGAAAACTAACCAGTAAGAGTTTCGAGCTAGGCACTGTAGAATGTATCAGCTGAAGGCATTAGTCCTACATTCTTCCATAACAACATTGCTTTTGCGTCGACTTTCTGTTATTGGTCAACCTGCAGCAGGTGAATCGAGTAGAAAGCATTTTTAACGGCATTTTAGATCTTTGCGTATCCAGCACGAAACTGCTGCGCGTCATTAAGAGCGACATCAAGCTAGTCCACGGGCACAATTATCATCCCACTCGCGCTCTCTCCCCCTCTACTCATGCACCAGTTAAATGAAGCTGGGAAACAGCCGTACGCCAAGGTCATTCTTATACCCAAATATCTAGTTTTGTCGCTGGATGGTTCATTCTAGCTTTTAGAGTTATCCTTTCACGTACTGAAAGTCAGGCGCAAAGGACAATTGATGGTGTTTGTGTTGTCCTTTTCGTCCTGCTTATGTCCGTGTATGCACGCGTGCCTTTCAACACCACGAATCCTTATATATTAGATTGCTCGACTTGCAGCTGTTATATTGTTCCAGTTTTTATTGATCATATCTACTAACAGCCGACTTATAGCTTATGATAAAGTCAGTGAAGTTGCTGCTACTTGTCCCAAAAGTGAATGCGTTGGTATATGCTTAAAAAAAAAAAAAGAAGAATGGGGGGGGGGGGGGGGGGGGGCTGGTGGCGTCAGAATACCGATCTTTCTTTCTTTTATTGGGGGGGAAGGGGGTTCTCTCTCGAACTCGGGTTGGTTAGAACGTCTTAAAAGCGCACCCGAAAAGAAAAAAAAAAGATTAAAAAGAACGTTTACAAAAGTGTCCTTATAACGCGCAGAAGAATAAAGTGAGACAGGATAGATCTATTTGTACAAAGCCTTATGCGATTGTGATCACTCCGCTTAAATTGCTTCGTCTGAATGTAATCTGGTGAGAAAAGCGACAGCCTTCTGGATAAGCGTGAAGGTTAGATCCAAATCTAACAAGAGTGAAAACGTGCTTTGTGTTCTTGACTTTAGTGACAGCATATAATCTTGGGCGTTTCTAACGCCGCTGTAGTGGATCAAATTCAGTGAAGTTTTTCGCACGCCTGATTGTAACTTTGAGTCAAAAGACTTATGGTCGTCGTTTTGATCTGACGAGCACGACGCTTGAAGGCATCGTCAATAGCAGCTTACCAAAATCAAGGCTGTCGCGTACCTGAGATCCAAACAGCATTATTATGGCTTTTCTAAAGGCGCCTATCTCCGTACCCGTACCTGCATTATCTCCTGTATTTAATGGTTGCCTTTGAACTTTCCTAGGTCTTACAAAGTAGTTAAGGTTGAGCCCGTCCAAAGCCCTGGCCTACAAATGGGTGAAAAAAGTGCATCTTTATGCCTCTTGTTCGTCCTGGATTTAGAGTATAGATCAATGTTACGTATACTTTAATCCCATGAAGTGGGAAGACAATGTTTCCTTCAAATAAGTTTCAAATCAGATTTCACCGGCAGTTTCTGCATCATTACTCACTTTGTTGAGCGATAATTACGTTGCAGAAGCCTTGCAAAAGCTTCAGAGTTATTTTCAGCCCCAGCCTAACTTCTTTGCTTACAGGAACTCCACAATCGGGTGTGCCTGACGTACTTTTGGCTAACTGTAGCCGTGTTTCAATAGGACTCGTAGGTGCCGATGCAATTTCTAAACCATGCAGCCCGATGTACCGCCCAATTTTCTTCACTTGTGGAGTGGCACATGCTAATCCGACAAAAATCGTACTAAGCCCGAGTCCAGACAAATCTCTTCATTATGAAACGCCGCTATTTGAGTCAGAGAAATGCCTAAGGCAACGTTCCCTCCTATCGCAATATAATGTGTCTTTCGACAGTCGACGAGAAAAAACGAAAAAAAAAACGCTGACTTAGGGCCACATTTTGTAAGCTTTATTTTTCTTTGATTCTATCCACTTCCTATCACCTGTGGCGCTAAATGACTGATCACAGAGATAAGGGCCGAGCGGTGTCGTGCGAGCCAATGACGAACGCTGTCTGCGGCCCCCTAATCTTTGTTTTCAGTCTCCTTCACGCGGTCATCGACTGTCAGGAACATATTTAAGAGGCATACATTTAGAATTACGCAAAAGTTCTCAACGACATCCAGGCATGCACTCTTATCAGAAAACTTCGCCGAAAATTAATTGGAAAGCACTGACAAAGCATATAACAAACAGTCTGAGCTTGCCGATGTCTTCCATATACCATTTACATCCGTGTGTTGCGCTTAGTTTCGCAGACTATGTTAAATTGTAGGAGACACGATGGGAATTACCTGCTTGTGCTTGATGCTGTTTTCCGGAACGTTTATTTAGAATTGCTGTTTTATACTATCGCTAATCTTGCTTCTAGCTTTTCTGTACTATTGCCAGTATTTATATATTGCTAGCTTTTATCCTCATTATATCATGCGTAATCGAGAACGCATGTATGTTATGGAGATGTTATGAGATAGGAAAATTTGCAGGCATAAGATGCAGTCAGCTGTCACAAGAGAGGGGTTTCGTCGTGCAGCGGATATAAATATGATGTTGATGATAATGTTAGAATATGTATAGTCGACATGATGTTACGTGTTATGTTTTGTATGCATGAGTCCCATAATTGGTTCATGCACATTGGAAAGTCCACCAGCACTATGGTCATTATCATTTGTGTAATAATAATAATAATAATAATAATAATAATAATAATAATAATAATAATAATAACAATAAATTAATCAATGGGGTTTATTAAAGTGCACAGGAAGAACAATGTAAGCTCACACACACATACACACGTAAACACGCGCGCACGCTTAAAAACAGAACAGAGCACAAAATGTGTACACGAAGAGAATACAAAGCAAAAGGGGAGAAACAGATGAAAGGATTACAGAATGACGGAACACAGAACAGATATTAGAGTTTTTTACAGTTATTGAAATTCCTCTGCAACTCCTTTCAGAAAAACATTAAAATTAGGCATGAAGATATCCAGGTGCTCTGAACGGGCGTTATATGTCGCCTGCGCTCTAGATAGAGAGTCACAAAAATCCGAAGGGTGAAAGGCACGCCGTTTCCTTGTGCCTTTCTGCGGAATGTAAAAGCGCACATTAGAAAGCAAGTGTGAGCAGCATATTCTTTCCGTGTATTAATTTGTGAAGAAAAAGAACATACGATTTGTTTCGTCTACAGGTTAGGGTAGGTAACGTGAGTGTCTGTGTTAGCTCTATGGAGATGGAAAGCTTTTGACAGAATCAATGTTTAAATATAGATGTGAACTTTTTTTGCACATTTTCGAGAAGTTCACAATTTGACCTACAAGTGCCGCCCCAAACCACGGAGGCGTACTCAAGAACTGGAAGGCATACGTTCTTATATAAAGTTAAAAATGGCCCAGGTTGTTTGAACTGTCTCGTCACCCGACATACTGTGCCGAGCGTCTCGTGTTGAACGTGGGGCGAGAAACTCGGAGAGCTATCGAAGTACACTCCCAGGTTCTTTGTTCCCTGAGCTCTTGGCAGGACAATGTCTTTAATGCTAAATGTAACCCGCCGTGGTTGCCCAGTGGCTATGGTGTTGGGCTGCTGAGCACTAGGTCGCGGGACCGAATCCCGGCCGCGGCGGCCGCATTTCGATGGGGGCGAAATGCGAAAACACCCGTGGTACTTAGATTTAAGTGCACGTTAAAGAACCCCAGGTGGTCGAAATTTCCGGAGTCCTCCACTACGGCATGCCTCATAATCAGAAAGTGGTTTTGGCACGTTAAACCCCATAATTTTTTTAGCGCTGTATGGAACTAAAGTCCCGTTTAATAATTATAGAGCTTTATAAATAGCAGCTAGACGCATAGTTACTGCATGCTAACCATTCGAGTAAGCTTGAATTAACTACTTCCTTCTTTCATGATATTATCCATCGATTGAATCTAACTCTGTTAAAAACGCCAGGGTATCATTGGAGAATATCTGCGAGTATTACTGCAACCTGCCTACACTGTTATTGCGCCAGGCTTTCAGGCACGCTATGCTAATTGTAATCTCGCATCCAAGAAGCTTGCTAAAACTTACAATCATACGGCTTCACGTTCCTCCTAGTGCACCTGAACATACGTCCTTATCATCATGGTATAGAGTTTTATTGGAACGCATTAAATAATCAATAAGCGTCATGTTCAGCGTGGCTGACTCTGACGAGTTCACGCTCACGACTAAGCGTCTGTCCGCCTGATGTTCACTCTTGCCGAGATCACCCATACTGATCATGATCGCTGGAGCTAAAGCTTCTTTTTCGTAATATTAGAATGAATTGAATTTCAGCATATTGGATCAACGGGAAAATGAGCTGCGTTTAAGTACGACTGCGCGTGCGCACGATAAGCGACGATCTTAAACCTGACAAGCATTGCAGACAGTTTACTATTGCCGTGCTCGTACACGTACACTTGCCTAGAGGTCACAGTATAGAACTGAGCGTGAAACATTAACATGGCACGAGAAAATGGCGTGACTGACACCCGCACGATATGCATGCATACTCTTACAAACTCTCTTTCTCTCTCTCTCTCTCACACACACACACACACACACACACACACACACACACACACACACACACACACACACACACACACACACACACACACACACATATACGGGTGGGACTACTCAAAATCATGTTTGAGCCATTTTTCGAGCAAGTAAACGCGTTTTGGAGCAGTTTGGCACAGACAGAATTGCATTTTGGAACAGACTAAATTTCATTTTGAAGCGATTTGGAGCAGGCCAATCTCAATTTTCGTGGAATAACGGTATATGGATCATGACAGCTCAGATCCAAACCATGACGAAACACCGAATAAACCAACACGAAGCGCGCAGTAGAAGCGCGCTTTGCAGCTATAGCGTACTAGAATATGGAAGAGTGGATCGAGCGGTGGCACGGCGCATGCTTTCCTGTGAAGCCGAAAAAATTGGTGGGACTACGACTGAACTATATATTCCCGCGCGGAGGCTCATGAGAGCGGAAAATGTTCTCAAATTAGGTGGTCCAATCGACGCTGTAACAATTTCTGGGTCGCCGTATGTCACCGCAGACCCGAAAGCCGCAATCAACCCTGGGCTGGTATAATGCAAAACTATTCTAAACTGCTTTTATTGCGATCGCAGTTATATGGACACTCCAGGCGCATTTCTGCCGTTGTCGTGATGTTCCGTATAAAGTCCACGGGCGATAACATCGTCGTCGTTCGCCGTATGCTGTATGTGCGAGTGAAAGCGTGCGAGGGCGAGCCGACGATGGCGGCTAAATATCGCGCAGGCAAGGGAGGAAAGCAGGGAGATAGCGCGCCGTCTTCTGTAGCACGCTGTGTGCGCTTTGTTTTCGCCGCTTAGTTCGAATTGAAGCGAGAGGTAGCACGAAGGTCAATTCGCTCGCTGCTGCTGCCGCGCTTCCTCCCTCCAGCGCTTCGACAGCGATTTTCCGCAGTGATTGAGCGAGATGTGTTCATGTTTGCTCGTGCACGCGGCAGGAGAGGAACACAAGCGAAAATGGGAAAGGCGACCAGCGCTTGACTTGCAGCAGCTCTCGTTCCTACACAGGCTTATTTCGGTCACTTAATGGATCTGCGCCGGGCACCTTTACACATATTGGTGTTGCCGTCATGCGGCCAGCGCGCAACTTGAGCAGGAGCATTCGATGTCCTCTAGTGTCAACGGCCTTGGTGTCATAGATTCGCTCGAAACGCGCATGCGCACAATCAAAGCGAATAGCGAAATTTCGGCTTCACAACGCCTGCCGCTGCAACCAGGTGCAACTGACAGTAGTCCGGGACAGACTAATATATATATATATATATATATATATATGTAACGGGATTCTAGAGTATAGCAGTCTCTCCGGTCTCTCCCGTGAGAGGCGCTGGTCAACACTCTTGCGACTACAGGTTACACGTTTCCCGTGAATACCCGTGATAGCAGAGGGCAGAGTGAGCTTAATGCATGCCAGGTGCAGGGGTGGAGAACAATGGGGAGGAAAGAAAGGAAAGGTATAGAAAGGTCAGCAATATATATATATATATATATATATATATATATATATATATATATATATATATATATATATATATATATATATATATGTGTGTGTGTGTGTGTGTGTGTGTGTGTGCGTGCGTGCGCGCTTCCGGTTTGTTACCCTACACACGAGGAAGGGGGTTAGAGGGTGAAAAGAGAAAAAGGAAATTGGGGATAACATGCTCAGTTTTTAAAACGCAATATAATACATTTGTGCTACTTTCTTTCATTAGCTTAATTTCGAATGAAAAAGTGCCTCGAGTGGCCAGTCGCGCGGCAATTTTGTGTGTATTTACCGGCTTTTTTCACGCTCGGAAAAACACTTTTATGTACCACGTATTGAGCAACAGAAAGCCGCATCGGGAATTTTTCATGCTGCACTACAATTTTCTCTTTGACTCTTTTCATCTATTTATAATAGTCGGGAAGTTGAATAATTCATTAAAACTAATTATCTAATTAGGCGGAATGCAAAAAAAAATTGTCTGAGTATCTACACGCGACGGGAAACAACATTACCTTGGTTCTGTCCAGCTACGCAGCATTTGCATATTTTTAAACTGGCTAAATTTAGCTGGGACACCCTACCCTGTATAGGGATGCAAGCCACACCCAAGTGTTGGGGGACACTAACCACCGGGCTTACAAAAGAACCCAAAGTGAGCAAATAAAAGTGCGCGAATGGCCCACAACCGAGTTTGCATCCCCCAACACTTGGGTGCGGCTTGCGTTAACTAATCAAAAACTCTCTGTTGCCTCAAAATACATATATATATATATATGCGCCAAGGGGTCATGCAGACACGCCTTGACCACGCTTTCCCGCCTATGAAAAGCTACATTTTAAAATGTTAGTTTAGCTAAGCAGAACGTGTTCGCACGCGCTTCTTCTTATTATTTCCTTTTCTTTTAGCCGAATAAATAAATTTACTGCGCTTTCGTGCTACTTGAAGACATCTACACAAACGCTACGAGAAGCTGAGCGAGCGGTCATGCGATTGCACATGCAAATACGGGAAGTTCACCGGGGTATAGCAGGAAGTGGGGTCAAGAAAGCGTGACATACAAGTATACCGCGGCTACAAATCTATAGTGACAGCATGGTTGATCGCGGACGGAAACAATTGGTTGGGGGTGCGCAGTTCGACACAATCGGACTTCCACACAAGTCAGCAGTATACAGGCGGTCGCTGAAGTGTGCCGTATACATAAATGCCGCGTATATCTTTAGCGCGAGGTCGGTGAGCGCATGGCCGGAACCGCGCTCCGACGGTCGCGCGTTGTAGGCGCAATGATCCGTTCGCGCCCAAGTACGGCACGCATGGTACGCGCCCTTGCTGGCCGTGGAGCGGCGCCCACTTCACAGCGCCGGCTTCGCCGCCGTGGGAGACGGCCTTCGTCATTGTTTTCAGACAAACGCGACCGAGAGGTTAGACCGGCGCGCCATCGCGCTCGCAGCACTCACGCACGCCGTGCCTGTTATGATCAGAACCTGTTGGGGCGATTGCGAAACTGATCTTGTCACGAGAGACCGCGTTGTATCTGTTGCTGCGCCCCCCTTTTACGTTCGCCGTGTGTGCAGTCAGAGAGACAGCCCCTCCCGGTAGCATTTATAGCCTTCAAGCGAGAGACGCGTTCTTTCTTTTGGCCAAGCGCAAGGCCGAGCTACAACCCACTTATATATCTGGATCCACCCCGTTTAAAAAAAAGAAAAAAGGAAATGCAGAGCAGTCAGTGGGTGCGGAACGAGCATTCATTTAGAGGCTTGGGGGGACCGAACAATGGCGGCAATCGCTTGGTCGAGCGCTGTGTTTATGAGGTGTCGTTAGTGGCTCACCAGGCATAGTTATTTGTAAAATGTTAGTTTAACACTCATCTGACTTGAGTTCCGTGCTCGCATGGCATCCGCCATACACGAAAATGTTTCCATATAATTTCTCCGTTCCACTTCATTCTCCGAGTACCAAACCACGGCTCGCATTTACAGAAAGCACTTACGCTATAATTGTTCGGAAGAGAAAATCTCAGCTAATTCTGACGTTCGACATATCGTCATAGCGCAGGCGGCTGGCCAATAGCAAAGATATTTTAACGAACGAAAAGCTTTGTGAATTCAGTCCCAGATGTTTCGCTCATAGTTTCTCTCATATTTAACCTTTATGCTCTCCGTTTCAGTCTTGGCTGTTTTGAATGCAATGCAGACGCACTCGGAAAATTTTCTACGCTCTAAACTTTGCCGTCCCTGGCATCCAATGGCAACAGGGCTATCGTACGGCTCTAGCGCAAACACGCAGAACGACCGAAACTGTGCCGCCACCACCACCCTTACGCTGAAACTCTGTGTATGTACATACAAGGCCATTCAAGGCATGTTTATGGTTTGCTGATGTTCGTAGTGACGTAACGCGTTAACATGCTCATATTCGTGAAAAGAATAACGCAATGTTTAAAAGTGCACTACAGGATAAGAATATAAGTGCACTTTATTGTGCTTAAGTGGCGAGTGTCTGGCCATGTATGAAAGACATGCGAACACTCACACAGTTGCTGACACTTTTGTACGATGCAAGCAACTGCTATAAACCCCCCCCCCCCCCCCCTTGCGTCGACAAGCTTGGTACACTGTATATCTTTTTAGTAGAGGCGTGCGAATATTCGAAATTTCGTATACGAATTGAATAGTCCTTGCGGTTAATACTCCTACTCTATTCGGGAATTCGCTACCCGAAATTTTCGAATAATTGTTTCAGTTCGAGTATAAGGGATAACAACGCTTATTGGAGTTCGAAGGAGAGAGATCGATGCGAGTAAGTATAGTGTTCCGAATGATTCGGCTGCAGTCCTTTCCCAGAGGCACCGAGGGCCACATTCACGAGGGTCTTCGTTCGTAAGTGATGTTTCCCATTGGCCGACCGCCTTTGCTATAGTTGTTAGTTGACCGTACGTCCAGTTTCGATATCCGATTCCATTCTGAAGTTATCTATCCAAACACTCCGATTTCTTGTATGTTTTGGTTAAGTGCGAGGGAATGATTAAACGCAGAGCTCTTTAAGAATCCGTACTCTAAAGCTTTCGGGGATAAAAAATGCACTAAATAGAACAGGAAGTACTTATAAGCGAGGAATCTCAGTTCACTTTAATAACATTGTTAACTACATCGTTGAACAGCGCCAAGGAGGTAATCGCCATTGCTTGGAATTGAGCGCAGCGCTGTCTGCACGCGTTGCTTAGCCCCGCACACCGAGGACGTGAAGCATCCGTTTACGGATAGGCCAGTGTGGCGGCAGCAGATGCGGAACTTCTCTCGTTTACTCCCCGGTATCACGGACAAGGGGCGGCAGCGCATAGGCTCTCCAATGCCAAAAACAACCAGTAATTGATGACATAAGTTACGGCAGCTGAATTCAGATCTCCGCAGAAAATGTTTGCCCGTTATGAGTTCAGTAATTGTTCGAGACGTTGTCTCTCTAATCTGGTTTTGTTCCGCATCAACGACCCCATTCTACTGCGTCGCTTCATCGTTTCCGTGGGAAAGGCAACAGATTTGCAGAATGAGGTGTGTTAGTAACCCATTTCTGCTTTCTTTCTTTCTTCCTTTCTTTCTTTCTTTCTTTCTTTCTTTTTCGTTTTTTTTTGTGAATAGCGCATTTATCATTTGTGTTAATGTTTTCTTTTATTTTTTACTTCATTCATCTCATTACATACTATAGACGTCCCCCGTTTCATTGTCGCCAAAATCAGGGTGCACTATGGGATGGAATGCCATTCTATTTGCAGCGTACGTCTCGAAGACCTGTGCTGCCACTATAATTAATGTTAAGAAGACCTGAACGTATACGTATAAGCCCGTACAATACGATCTCAATGTTACCAAGCGGAGCGTTAATTCACGCATTCGTTAAATTGGGCCGCTAGTGGCGCTATTTGTCCTTCTCTGTGATTCGCAAGAGCAGTAAACGTATAAAACGCCTTACGGACGTGGACAGACGAAGAACATGGGTCCAACTCGCAAAGCTCTTCTTTCGTAAGTGTTGCTTGCTATCGACCGGCCACTTTTGCTATTAATGTGTCCGACATAACCAATTGTCCGACGTAGTGATTGACTTGCCATCTGTGTATACTTAATAAACGACAAATTACGATTTAGCTGGCATTTGCTTTCACGCGCAGTTCTAGCGTAAGAAGTAAGCGCTGGTGTGAGAGCCCATTTAGTCCAGTTTCAGTTTGCCTTTCATCGTCCGCGTCACACTACGTCTACTTCGCTTATATGCTGTTATATATAGCGCTGAATTGTGCCCTTCGTAATCGCTGTATCGCCACTAGAACGGTGTTGTCGTAGTAAAAAATGTGACCCCTTATCGCTATACCACGCCGTTTTGGCTGAAATCTTGATATGCGCTTTCTTTTTATTTATTTTTTCTCGTCTTTTTCATTCGTTTGTTTTTTTGTTCCCTCCCCAATCGCTGACGTACGTACGGTACTGGGCACAAGGTTTGGAGGTCTCCTCGCTTCGTACCAACTGCGCGATCAGATCGCACGCCCATCTTATTTGCCCCGCATTAGAAACGCCTGCTGGCCTTACGACGACTACCGACGAAACTCGACCGCCGACTCTTTGGCCACCGCTAAACAGCAGTGCCGCCAAAAAAGAAAAGAAAGAAAGAAAGAAAGAAAGAAAGGAAGAGAAAGCAACAAAAAAAAAAAAAAAGGAAAGAACCAAGTAGTATAGAACCTGATGGGCGCGAGGGAATGTTGTCTTGGAACGTGACGCGCATCCCGAACGTGCTGCAGGCCGCGCCGTCGCGCCTATCGGAGTGCGATCGTCCACGCATACTGCCGTGCACTCTACCGCGTCCGAACGTGAGCGGTGTGCGGCTGGTCGCTCACAGCGCGCAGGTCTCGACATAATTTTTTTTTTATACGCATATGTTGTTTTTATTTTGCGATTTGAAATTTGAGTCGGCGGTATGCGTAGGGACGATTTATCGCCCAGCGCAGTGGTGCAATATATATATATAGCAGCACCCTGCGTCGCGTTGCTCGTATAGACTATACCTAATTTCGTGTCGAGGGCTTTCCGTTT
The DNA here is from genome assembly GCF_023375885.2 of Dermacentor andersoni. NCBI lineage: Eukaryota > Metazoa > Arthropoda > Arachnida > Ixodida > Ixodidae > Dermacentor > Dermacentor andersoni. The sequence continues at coordinate 298,037,700 of NC_092814.1, forward strand.
ATGATGCGCCAAACGTTACAAGAATAGGATTCTCTATCTAACGTTTAATGGAAGTACAAATGTTTCTTTACGGTGTGTGCCGTAGAAGGAGTAGCAGACAAAAAAGAAAGGGAACTAGGAGCGAGAAAAAAATTCGGATGACCCGGGCGATACAGTGCACACTACAAGAGTGTCAACTATCAGCTGTACAGTTTATTCCCCCAGACAGCCCGCAAAATAGCCGCTTGCGGTACCTTAGTGGTCACGGCGTTGCGCTTGCTGAGGTCGCTGGTTCGATCCCGACCGCGGCGGCCGCATTCAGTGGGTGTGCAATGCAAGAACGCCTGTGTACTTAGATTTAGGTCCAACGTTAAAAAACCCCATGCGCTCAAAATTAATATGGAGTCGCCCACTGTGCCGCCCACAATCAGACTGAGGTTTCGGCATGTGAACGCCCCTGAATTTAATTTCAATTTCTTTTAATTCGGCGAGGTTACGGTGGGGTGGCCGCCCATCGCCGATTGCTGAAGCATGCTTAATTGTGCGAATGAATGTATTTTTTTTCTCTGAATGCCTTTTCGCAATGTAAAGAAATTGTCATTGATTAAGCACTCGCATTTTTCCCCGGCTTGCCTCCGCGCCTATCTCGCGCGGTTTTTCCAAAAATGTGCCGCCGACAAGTGATTCAGCTTTCAGCGTTACTGGATTGCCCTGAATTGCAATAGCAGTAGAAGTACACGTACCAAGACTTTCGTGCAGGCTACAAGACGCCAGGGTTGTGAAAATCGATTGCCAAGCGTAACCACTTTGAGCGAATTCTAAGGATGGTATCAGTATCGAGATATGCGCCGAGAGCGGTACAAATGCAATGTCGTTCCACTTATCTTTCAAACGAAACGCTGTTTTATATATTGAAGCACAAAGTGAATTCGCGCGCCAACGTGCACTTTGGGAATGGATATCTGGAAACTGGGGTCACATCCTCAGTATTCACGCCAAGTGGATATGCCTAGCGAACTGACCAGCTACAATTCGTAAATTGCAATGATATAGGAATTACTTTAAATGCAATTACCAAAATATTGTTAATTTGTTGATTATGCATTTCGATTGCTCGTGCGTGTTCGCCTCTTCAAGTTCAAGGACTAAAATTGTGCTATATGCCACAGGCTATGTTTAAGAATTTTCGCAGTGTTCGCAAAGAACACCGTGTATATATATATATATATATCCGTGAAGCATAAAATCTCAGGATCCGGCACATATACAGGTCAAAGACTAGAAGCAGGTAGGAAAATAACAGGACTACTTTACATTTACTATTTTCCTACGTGCGTCTAGACTTCGAAATTTATATGTATATATACGACGCCTCTCTAGCAGATTGACCATGGCTTTACGACGCTCTACCCACCAACCGATCCCATTCCTCCATCAATTATTGTTTTCCTACTTGTGATGCACTCGGATGGGTAATAAAATAATTCTTTGTCACTTGATGCTGATACCTACTTCTAACCTCAAAGAATATCTGAAAATTTGCCCTTTTGAAAACTGCAGAGGGCCAAGTAAACGTAGCACATGTACGAGCTGAAATTTTTATATCAAACTAATTAATTATTACTTATTATGCAACAAAGGCCGCGATATTGTAGCGATGCCTCCCGCTCGATTTTAGGCCACTCTTATCATCCACCGTTCACGGCCGGCTGATATTATTGATACCACGGGCAAAGCGTCACTCTGGCCACTGATTAAGCGCGAAAAGTAATAGCGCCGGAAAAGGCATCACTACTGAATTGCGGCCCTAGGAACTAAACATCGGTTAAAATGGAAAAAGAAAAAGGGACTTTGGAAGCTGCGAAACGTCGAAGCATAAAACTGGCAGGCCTAGCTAGCGCACGAAAAGTAAGAGCGAGAAAAAAAGTAAGAAAAACCGAAAAACAAAAAGGGCTTGGGGGGGGGGAGGAGGAGCTTCGGTTGTGCCCCTAAGCCAGAGTGTTATAACGATTCAATTTCCATTGAAGTTACATTTCCGTCACATCCAGATTCCTCTCATCTTCCGCGACCATGGCTCGAAACTCAAAGCGCGATCTTCTTCGCGATCGACCAACCCAGAATACCACGTGATTATAACGGAGCAGAGCCGGAGAAAAAAAATATATAGCTGTAGTATTGTGGCTGCTGTTTTTCTGATTCTCTTTTTCTCCATCTGTTCTCATCTTCTTTCCCCCCCTTCTTTTCAGTGAATTCTACGGCGCTACTCTCCGGAGGAATTGTAAAATTCTGCCAGCGCGCTGTTAGAGACATGTAGGTCGACGAATATGCGTTCGCATCACCCGTGCACGTGTCCTTTCCGTACATCGGCTTCAGCCGTCATGTAACGTGTTTTTGCCCAAGATTTTGAGTGGCAGGAATTGCGTGCATAGATGTGAAGCAAACGAGTTAAGCTACAGTTTGAATCTGCGATGTCATTTTCAGACTGCATATTCCTTTATTTCACTTCATTTACAGGTGGTCGCGTATCATATATATTGTACAAGATACCGTTCACGACGGGAAATACTTGCGATTGCTCGTCATCGCACGAACAAACTTGCGATATATCGTAATTAAACGAATAGCAGCAACGTTACCGATGAATAGTATAGCAAGTTACCTCGCATATACGGCACTAATAAACGTAAATATATGCGGAGCTCCACGGCACCACCCGAAGACGACGGCGGCGAAAATTCGCCTAGAGTGTCCATATAATTGTTATCGCAAAAAAAAAAAAAAAAGAAAAATGTGAATTCAGCCCCGGATCCGTGACTATTACACAGCAGCAAGGACGACACCTCTTAAAAGTTCCATGTGCTAGATCTTGGCAACCGTGTGTAGACTGGGTACGAACCTTCAAATGCGCACGAAACGGTGCTCTCTCTCTCTCTCTTCGCCCTCATACCCCTTCCCCCAGCGCAGGGTAGCAAACCGGACGTGTGTCTGGTTAACCTCCCTGCCTTTCCTATCTTCTATTTCTCTGTCTCTCTCTCTTTCTGTCTGTCGTCATCGCGCTGCCAGGTTATATAGCGGAAAAGCCGAGAGAGCGGATTCCGAAGTCGCGTCTGCCCTCGAGCGCTGCTGCTGCTACACGCTTGTCTCTCGGTGAACCAGCACATAACCGGTAGAATAACGGGACCGGCGAAGAGCGCGCACCGCCGTCAGCAAACAGGGCGGCCAGCCGTGCTTGTAGGCTGCACGCGGTGTCCCGGCCACGGCGAGGAATGGCAGCTGACCGGGCTGACGGGCGCCCTTTCCGTGACAGCCGGTGTGGGAAGAAATGCGCTGGCGCAGGTCACGCGGCCCCGGTGCGCGTTGTGCTCGCCCCCCTTTGCCGCCGGCAACTTCTGGGCTGTTGGACCCCTTGACAGCGGCAAAGGGCGAGGCTTTGACGTCGACCCGGCAGCACCCTAAGGGCGCCCCACTTCGCCGGCTGCGGTTCGGGTGAGGGCCGCTGTCTAAGCAACCGATTTTACACGCCTCGCGCCAAGTTTGGCGCTGTCGTTTTTATGACGTGTAGGAGGTGTACATTCAGAGCGTCGATACTTGGCGATACGAGGCACGGGTGAGTGTCATAGTGTCGAATGCATCCTATAGGAACGGTTTTGTAACTGTCTTCTTGCTTGTCTTTCCTCGTTTGTTAGCTCTTTTCCATTTTCCCCTCCTATTCAAGTTACCGTACTCACGTCATCAGTTTTTTTCCCCACGTTTCCTTTGCGTCCGACGTGAGAGACGTCACATCTGGGAACTTCCAGTGGCCAAACGTTGCACCTATCTTACAATCGTGTCTGCTTATGGGGTCCTGCGAAACTCGGTCTTCGAATAGGAGGGGGGGGGGGGGGCGAACAAGGGTCTGACGCATGGATTATATAAAAGCTATTTTCAGAGGAAGAGATAGAGATAAATAAATATGAAGAAAGCAGAAATGGAAAAGTAGAAAAGAGGCGAAATGAAAATCGCCACCACCACCACCACCACCACCATCATCATCATCATCATTAGTGTTCGAAGGCATTATGGCACCCGTAGACAATGCCGGTTACTTCTCTTTTGCTATGTGCACAAAACAATATTTATGCTTCAACCTAATATTTCAACAAAAAGAAAAAAGAAACATAGTGACCACAGTTCTAAAGTTCAGTTGTAGTCTAATGCTATTGGTGGATGTGTTTCCTCGTTGAACGAAATGCAAAGGTTGTGGAAGTACAAATCACGTCCCTTCGTTTGTGTCTCATTTTCTAAAATACTACGTCGCTTTTGCTCAAATTATGAGCAAAAGCGGCGTCGTATTTCCTGGATCGCGTGTAGCGAGACCTCGAGGGACAGAAAAGTGGCAGCCCTCTCTTTACTTATTCATTTTTGTTTTATATATAAGCCAAAAACCAGAGAAATATATTTTTTAATCACGCTACAATCGTGATTGCTACTTATTTTCGAATACAATAGTATTAATAGTTGACGAGATATTGTCAGGTAACGAAGGAACTGAACGGTTTCGCCTCCCCTCTCTTCGTTATCGGAGGGTGTGATGACGGCCCACGAAGGAACCGCGCTCGCGCTTCCCGAAGGGAAATAGGCGTGCGCCGTGGCAGGAAATCAGCGGCTCCCCCCGAAAACGGAGGCAGCCTCGCTCGCCGCAAACCAGAGAACGGTGAGCGCAGTCGTCAATCGCGCGCGCAGCAACGCGCCGAGAAGCAAGGGCCGCCGCGCGCGCGAGAGGGAGAGGAGGAGACTTCCGTGTTACGGCTGCGCCGCTCGGCTGTCCGCCGAGGCTCCGAGCCTGCTTTTTGAGAGAGTCGCGCGGGCCGAATCGAAGGGAATGCGCCGAGGCCGACCACAATGGGGCGGTGAAACGAGCCGTCGGAAAGGAAGGAGATCGTCGGATTTCCGTTATGCCCGAAAACAGCGCGCGCGCAACACGCGGACCCACTTCCGCGGCGCCCGGCCTCCCCGCTCCGCGCCATCGAGAAATGCTGACCAGCATGACGACTGCTTCGTAGAAATTTTCTCTGCGTAACCGTCTGTGATTACCTCGGCTGAACGCCGAATCAAACTGCGCTGACTGAAGTAAATCACTGCACGCAAACTTCTGCGCGGCCGTCTATGACGTCCCTGTGATTTATCAGCGAGCGGTGACGTCACCCATTCGCTGAGCCAGTGGCAGTGACGTCTTTTTAAACCAATCGTTCGATGCAGCAGATATTCTCATTGGGAACGGGGTGAACTTGGCCGAGTGGTACCATTCTACCTTTGCTCCTTTTAATCGCCTTGATCTGTTTTGGTAGCGGGAGACCTGCTTGCTGCGATTAACTCGGTGGCGTGTTTACCCCCGCAGTCTATAAAAGGAGACGCTTGGGCGGAGCAATTGCCGGCGTGTCTCATGCAAAGCTATATATCTCCTCAAGTATAGCTAGCACCATCATCCTCCTAAAAAATATATATAATAATAAAACAAAATGAAAGCTAAAGAAGACGATTACCTTGTTGACGTTTATCCATTTTAATCATCGTGTGCGCTGTTCCCGCGGTTTATTTCTCCTACATCAAATCATAAAATTTAAAAACCCAGAAAAATTCGAGCACTGCGAGATACCGTTTACCTCAATCCTTCGCTTTACCTTAATTATTCATAATTCAAGCAATACTTGAATATAGGTGGTGGTGGTGGTGGTGGTGGTGATGTTGAAGCAGGCGGGGTTAGCCTGGCATACATAGCCGGCAATTGTTCCGCCTGATCCTCCTTCGAGTTGAGATCAGGGGGTGTGTCACCAGGTGTCGATGAGCCCCGTGTCTCGCAGGAAGGCTATCAGCAGTCGTTGCGCTCTCTTCCTGAATGCCGCGGGCCCTCCGGGGAAAACAACGTCTTCAAAGGTCCTGTGCGTGAGACCACTTTTTTGCAGGTTGTCGACCAACGCTTTTCTTTCTGTGTCAAACTGTGGGCATAGCCAAATGAAATGTTTGATGTCACCAATGTCACCACAGAAAACACAGAGTGGGGAAGCGCGAAGCCCAGTCTTGAATAACCAAGCTGGGGTGTATGCGGAGTCGGTCCTGATGCGGTATAAAAGCGTCGCTTGTTCGCGTGTAAATCCATGAGTCACACAGGATTCGTGTGGATTCTTGTGCATCTGTCTAAAGTGAAGGCGGATTGCATCCTTAGGGTTTTGAAAAGCTTTTGGAGCTTTCACTTTTGGGACACATGTCAGCGCTAGGCGTGCAAGGGCGTCAGCTTCCTCGTTTCCATCAATTCCTACGTGTGATGGAATCCACTGAAACCTTATGTTAAATCCTTTGCTCGTTAGGTCGTCAATCAGTGCCAGAGACTGCCTTGTAAATTTCTCTAGAGGTAGGCCCCGATGTAATCTTTGTAATGCTGACTTGGAATCCGTCAGCACCACGACATCTCGTGCAGAAAAGGCACGTAGTTTCCGCAAAGCCGCGGTGATTGCGGCGCTTTCTACTGTTGTAGAGGAAACTACGCGATCCAGTCGGCCAGACCATGACACATCAAGGGATGGTATGCAGAATGCCGCTGCACAGCTATCTGCTTGTGCGCACACCGAACCGTCTGTGTACACTTGTAGATGGCTTTGAAACACAGTGCTCAAGTGGTCCAGCACAATAAACTTGGCTTCGGCAGTTGAAATGGTGCGTTTCGTCGGTAGGTGGGGTACGTTGAGGCTGCAGGTAACGTCCGGAAAAGACCATGGCGGGTCAAGGCGACTTCGTTTAGGCCATTCCAATCCTAAAAATCGGAAGGTGTCCAGCGCCGCATGGAAATGTGAGCGAGTTCTTGATCTTAGCCGCCGGAGAAGCGCCGTGCCTGCGCGTGACTCGCCCAGCCTTAATAGCTGCGTCAGCAAGGCCTGAGATGCCAAGAGGCGGAGTGGAAGAGATTCTGCCTCATTAGTGACTTTCTTGTTTGAAGCCGCCGTTGGAACTCCCATCGCCAAGCGAAGTCCCTTTCTGTGCACTGCCTCCAAGCGCTCGAATTGACTCGATGACGGTGATATTAGAGGGAGCTGATAGAGAATGCGGCTTGTTATCAGTGCAGCGTTCAGTTTAAGCATGGATATAGGATTGTTTCCCCAACGTACACCTGCCAATCGACGAAGTGCGTTGATTCTTTGCACTGATGCAGCCACAACACTTTCGACCGCACCACGCCATAGTAGCTTGTTGTCGATGGTGACGCCCAGGAATCGAACATGAGTTGCACGAAGAATTGAATATAATAATAATCGCCATCTATTCTTTCCTTGTATTAGTCCAACTGTATTCCACTTCGTGTTCTGCACCCTTCTTAATTTTCGCGTATCTTGTATGGTTTCTGCAGGGCAATCTTATCGCCCAAGCCGCCCCATATTCTTGGCCGATCCTTGTTCAGTCGTGCCGCTAAGAAGAAGAAGACCGAAAGCAGCTCTTCAGTGGCGCAATTTAGCACGCAACCGTGTTGGTAAAAAGCGAGTCTTTTCTCTTCTCATTCTATTTTGCTCGAGGAACCTGGGTTATGCAGGCACGAGGACATTTCGGGAGCAATAGTAGATAGAACACCGAATTCGCGCTTCAGCAACGATTACTCGTGAGCAAAACAAGAACAAGGTAAAAGCGGGAGCCTTGAATCATCGTCTCGAATTTCCATCTTCCGCCTTCCCCGTGTCTTCTCTATATTCACATTGATAATTGCGTCTATAATTCAACACTTTTATGAGTGGCATGCGTGTTTAGAGGAACCACCCTTCTGAAAGCAGTCTGTACGTTACGTAACTTACGCTTCATATATTGCTCGAGGGGGCACACGGTGTAGCATACATACACATACCGCAATAGCCTCCGTGAGGCTAGTGTGATAATGTGTTTGTTACCGTTACCGATGTAATTATGCATATCATTGCCATACACAAGAAAAACGGCAACCATGACAACTGCGTAGGTTTTCGGCTCTCAGTGCTGCGAAATTAAGGGCGCAGCAACCCATCGGGGATCAAGCAACCAGTTGTATACGTGAGCCAGCGCGCAACTCCATGCATTATATATAATTAGAGGTTCGAGCGTTGTAAGCCGTTTAACAAGCTTATATGGCCACAGTAACGGTTACGCGCGCGAGGACGCATCACGTCTTGCTCGCACCGCACGCATCGAGGTATTTTCTGAGCTCTTGTTCAGTCTAAGCACAATCGCTGAAGTGTGTAGAGTCCTATTGGGAGAGCAAGTAAGGACGCTCGTATGTTGTATCGCGCTGCACCGCAACGTTGAAAGTGCGCATTTTATAAATCGTTCTCGTGGGCGGGCTAACAGAGACGCGGGGATGTTTGGCATTGGGAGAGACAAAGGGCTGAAGATGAAATTGGCGACATTTCGACGCCGTGGAGTGGCAAGTAGTGTTTGCTAAAACGTGAGTGAACAAGTGAAGCACCATCGTTCGCAGCGCGGCTTACAGCTCTAGAGACATTCTCAGGGTTTCCCGGACGAAGACATCTCTTTCCTGCGCTAGATGTCAGTTAAATAAACGTCTTCTTTTTTTTTTTCGAGAATAAACTTTAGATTGAAGTAGCGCCCGTCCTGTCTGGCTTTCCTTATTGTGTCCTCGTTTTGTGCTCTTGAAGTCAAGTATGAAAAAAGATCCCAGTCAATAAAATGTCGCCGTCCTCTCGCCGTTGTCATCCGCGGCGCCTCTGCAAAAATCATGCATGATATTCAATTGAACTTCACCATCAAGTCTATTGAATGCAACGGAAAGAAATGGAAACTAGGCATAATTTTTAACGACTTTTGTAACGACTTCGTTATCATCTCTGTCGTCGTCGTCCTGCCGTCGTCGCCGCTGCTGTGTTTTCGTTGTCGTGCCACTGAATGCCTCGTGCAGTAAAAGACTTAAGGATGCCAAACGTTGTTGTATCGCTTTTGTTTTTGTTTCTTTTTACTGCAATGTATTTTGCTTTATATAACTTACAAAAAAGCAGTTCCGGTTTTACGCAGTAATAACTACAGAATATGTTTTATGTGTGTACAACCTTTGCCACATATCTTGGGCCTTGTTTCTTTCCTCCTATAGAGTTCGTAACCACACTCCCCTCTTATACACCCTAAGCAGTAGCTAAATGGCCACGGCGCCCTATTCTGTGAAATCACGGCCGCGATTCGGCGGCTGCGGCGGCCGCATTCCAATGGGAGCTGAAGGCAACGAAGGTGCGTGTATACTAATTTGGCTGTAGTTTATAAAGAAACCCTGGTGGCCGAAATCAACTTGGAGCCCTCCACTGCGACGTCTCTTTATGACGTCTCAATCAGCGTTGTTCTGGGACGCTAAACCCAACTAATCGAATCAAGTAGTGTTGACTGAATTTACAGGCGGGAAAAAAAGAAAAAAAGAAACGAGAATGTGTGGCCTTAAGAAAGTCATGCGTATAGTAGTGCGGTATAGGGATACAGTACGTGTGCTCCAGATCTATGCGAAACGAGAGGCCGTCCGCCGCGGCGGCAACAGCGTCGTGTGTGCCATCGTGCCTGAGGGCGTCGCGTCCCGGATATTACCGTCGGCGACAGGGGCGCGGAAACGAGGCCAACGAGACGATGAGCCGCGGTGCATCTGCAGGGAGTGCGGCGTCTTCCGTGTGGCGGGACGCGCAATTCCCCAGGTGGGCGAATGAAGCAAGTTCTGGTGAAGAACGCGAAGAGAGAGAAAGAGAGAAAGAGGGGTGGAGTGAGAGACGCAAGACCGTAAGCTGTAGCTTTGCCACACATCTACGTTGTGGTTACGGTATACACCCGTTTACCGCCACATATCCGCGGGTTTCGCCATGCTTGGGGGATTACGAAATGCGAAGCTCGGAGACGCAGTTTGCGGCAGTTTAGTAATGCCGCGTGTGTGCTTCGAGTAGGCTATCCGGAGAAAACGTTAACGCAACGGGGCACACGCACTGGAGAGCGCTGTTCCAGCAGCGATTACCTATCTCGCACGCCTCTGGTAACAGCAAGATTCCTGCATTTTTTTAATTCTCCACAGTGCAGATTCCGTATTATAGATCGGGGCGGCTAATCGCCAACCGCAATGAATGTGTACATGAAAGTGTCGAAACGTCGCTCAATTGCAGTTCAGGCGATATTTGATGATGCGGCGGCGAAGACAACCAGCGCGATCCGAGACAGGATGATCCATATAGGCCGGCTCGCTGCTCTCATACCGCCAGCAGTGTCCGGTCGCCGTATAATAACAGTAGCCGTCGTCGCGCTCATCGACGCGAGCTCACGCTCGGCCGAAAGCTCTTGGTCGCCGTACGCACGCGCCGTCCGAATGGGCCAGCGAAGAGTCCGCGTGGAAGTGCCCACAAAGGGGTTTCCCCCCGCGCGACGACGCTATTTTTGATCCCGGGCGCGCGTGGCGCCCCGTCGCGGGCGTTGTCCGTCCGCCGACAGGTCTGCCATGCCAGTGGCCCAGCAGCGGGCAGCATGCGGAGATGCTTACGGTGTACGTCCACCGCCGTCTCGAAAGGCACGGTGGCCGTGTGCAGTAGAAACACAGCGGCTGTCAAGGCCGTCTACCCCGCGGCTTTGTTCCGCCCAGTTGGTCTCCTCCGGGGGGCCCGGATCCTCAGCCACAGGATGTCTACCTCCTCCGTTCGCCGCCATGGTGGACGACGGTGCGTAGCTGTCCCAGTGGCGAGGCAGCCATTCCGCGCATGCGTGTGCCGGCCGGCACTTTCCCATAGAGCGCCCGCGGCCGTTCACGGTGGTGAACGAAGAATAAAGAAAAAGAAAGAATGGGCACCATTCTTCTCGGGCGCCATTGTTGTGTGCCGCCCGTTGTCCGCAGCTCGTGGCCGGTTCCCCCCCCCCCCCCCGCCGCCCCCTTCTTTCGTCCCTCCGGGGGAAGCGTGCGCCTCAACAGAATGGCGTCGACGACACCAGGAAACTTTATAGTGTAGAAGCGCATTGCGTGCATCCTATACGCCATGCAGGCCCAGGGAGAGGATTGTCGAGAAATCAAGACCATTTGTTGAACTTCCTTAAACACTTCAATGCCGAACGTTTATGCTCGAGATTTGTTAAGCAGAACCGTGGCGCGTGAATGAGACACCGCCGCCGCTTTCCTGCATCTCAACCTTTCGTAATCGTTCGTCGATTCTTGCGCGCTCGACGCGTTCCATTGCGTCACTGACGATGCGCCATGTTTGGCTCGTTTTGCAGTAGCACATGTTGTTGGGGTTGTTGGCCAGTTTTAATCCTAACGATCGTACGTGGAGAATATAAGTGGTGCATGCGCTTATTGCTGCGTCGTCTCATTCACTGGCGACGTCTGGGATTTGTTTGACAAATGCAGTAGGTTTCCTAGTATCATTTTTCAGTGGCGTCTGTAAATGCTTGCCACACAGATAAAAATACAGAAGAATAATTGAACTGACCCAGTCTCGTCAATGATTACATCAACTCTCGGAATTGGCCACGCGATTATACCGGTTTGCTTGTTAACTTATAAGTGTATCTGTCGACTCGAAACAATCCTTCTATTTTCGGAGCTAGATTACAATGGCTGAAGCAAAAGAGCAAGTAGAGGGCCCAATGATTCCAGCCTCCAACGTACCTATAAGGTCCTAGGCACACCTGACTGACGCTAGAAAGTTTTTTTTTTTTTTTTATTTCTTCTAACGGTAGTGCTGTCACGTAGCTGAACAAGGCACTTGAGTTGCCATTGTAGATTCCGGAACACCATAAATACCAATGCAAGATAACTGCAAACTTCAAAGGTAAATCCTCCACAGATGGCAGGTTATAGAAGCTCAGTATTCTAAGCAAGATATGAAATAGATTATAACCTCTTCCAACGGTCACCATATCGTTTCATAAGATGTTAATATGCATGCATGTCATATCAGGTCATGATATCGTAACGTCAAACGTAACATTGGGCGAGACCATCCCGCTCCCACTTTTAGAATTTCACTTTCACTGTTACGTTTCATGAAAGCGACTGGCATCAGTGGCCGATTATAGGCGTGTGGTTATGGACATCCGCACGTATTCACACCTATAGTACCTTCTTCCCTCCCTCTCCTTTCCCTTCTTCCTTTAAACCCCTTCTCCTGTGTAGGGTAGCAAACCGGACGTGCGTCTGGTTGACCTCACCACCTTTTCTTCCTTCATTTCCTCCTCCTCCTCACTTAATGTTCCCCATCATCAACTACTTATGACTTTATTATGACCTTGATAGACAATTACTCATGACCTTGGTAGCTGCAGACACAGATAGACTTTACACGCACAATTCTGTCTGCATTGACTATTCTCTCGTTAATGAAGCTAGCTGAGGCGTAAGTTTCAAAGAATACCGACAAAGCTCGTCAATTCGCCATCATGACGACAGTCAGAATGCTTACCTCACTCAGGAATAGGAGTTCGTCAACCTACAGCAACCTTCTCAAGCAAAGTCGTGAGACTGTGTGTCGTGCATTAGGCTGAAAAGTCGGCAACTGTCCGTGCCGGTCTCTGACTGCAATAGTGCGCATCAGTCCGAGGCCGTAACATACTTCAACGAAAATAGTAATAGAGAAAAAGAGAGAATACAAGGAGAAGAAATGTAGGGAAAAGAAGTGACTCATTCATATCTCCGAGTGACCTCACTTTCATTTGCGTTTGATAATGCCTGGTCATGCCATATAAGGGCGATGACCTAAGAATCTACCAACGTTGAATCAGCCCTAGGAAGCAACTGCCACATTTAGAAAACGTATAGTCTTTAATGGTACAGTGTCTCTCATTCGTGTAGACAATTGCAATATTCCATATCTCAACAAGGTTCATGTGAAAACCGTCTGAGAAACATTTCCTCCGCGCAATCCAGGGAATGCGACATTATCCTCAAGTCATACAATTTTCGTACGTTCTCACCAAGAAAGGCTTTCGTGTTACCTACGCAGCCTTCATCGGTCATCATGTGATTGCTCCTTGAAGCATATTTATAAAAATCTATACACGTGGCTGCGCTCGAAGAACAAGCGTGAATCAAGTCCGGTGCCACGAAAAGCTCATCACCCTATCCTCTCGTCATTGGTACTACGATAACGAATCTCAAGAACGGCTGCTGCTGCTTCAAATGCAGATTTCGCACTTCAAGTAACGCACTCATAACACTTGCTCTGTTACTGCAACTTGATAAGAGTCTGCATTTCGCAAAATAATGGATTTTCTTCTGACAGTTACACTCGTCTAGAACCTTTGCAGGGGGTATGATTATTCTGCATTACTATCGCTCGAGAAAAAAAAAAGAAAAAGAAAGGAAAACACTACACGTAACAAGAAGCGCAACTTCTTGCCTCGAGCAAGAAGTTGGCACGTCACGTGCTTTTTCTCTCTCTTTCAGCCTCCCCCCCCCTCTCGCATTCTTCATTTGAACCGAGATCATTGGCCCATGCTATATAGGAGTTAGAGTGAAACCCCTCTGTCAAAAAAAAAAAGAAAAGAAAGAAAGAAAAAACAAAAGCTTACATTATACTTGGAAGATGCGCGGAGACTGACGATTCAGAAAAGCCAGAAGCCACTGAAACCTTTTGCCAGGCATGAGAAAACTGATCGGCAAATTTGCACTCGTAAACGAGTAGAAAAAGGGAGATAGAAAGAGAGAGAGAAAAAAAAAGAGAAGCTATTCATTAGAAATTATTAGAAAACAGCGATTTTTGCCGGAGTGTATATAACCGCTGACATGCGGCTGTATATCTATAGTTGAGGGGGAAAGGGATTAAAAGATTCCAGAAGGAGAGCGTAAGAAAATGAGAATGAAACTTAATATGAAAGGCGCGAGTGAACCTGATAATGATATTTGCAGATGAGACAATGAGTGAATTCAGTCTTTTCTATATCGTAAAGTGAATCTTTATCATATCATAAGGCGAAGCCGCGGTTGAAGAGCCGGGAATTGTACCTAAGATGCTACGTAACGTTAGCGGCTTGTAACAAATCATGTGCATTTGGCTTCAAAAGTATGTCTTTGCTGAATAAACTGTTGGAGATTGTCTTTACGCACTGTCTGCACTTTATGAAACCTAACGGAGGCACAGATACCAGGCACTTTTTGAATTTCTGAATTGCAATCGGCACGCGCATTCACTGTGGGCTTGAGCAGGCATTGTATGCTTCTTTTGCAAATGGTATAAAGGATATTTTTGTTTTTGCTTTGCAGTCTTCGTAATGTGCCCAGAAATACTGGAGCCGCTCATTTATGGTTCATACAAATGTCATAGAGCAAGACTGCGAGAACTTTATATATATATATATATATATATATATATATATATGTGTGTGTGTGTGTGTGTGTGTGTGTGTGTGTGTGTGTGTGTGTGTGTGATTGTAGCACCTTCAAAACTGGAGAAAAGATATTCATCTTAGTGACTTCGAAGTTCGAAATAAGAAGTGGGACGTTTCTGTCCCCTCGTTTCACAAGGGATTTAACACGCGCACGAAGCTCGGCACGCGAGCGTTATTGCTTGCAGCCACAGCGGCCTGGAATCCAACGCCGTTCGACTTCGTGCTGAGCCGCGGAACAGCATAGAGACACTGAGCCAGCAACGCCAAGAGGCTTACCGTCTCGTGAATCGCGTATCGAGATCGAACGTAGTACGAGCATACTGCACATATACCAAGGTACGCAGCGCGGCGGCGGGCGTTCCCGCCGATACGGCCGTATACTGGTATAGTGATTGGGAAACCGCGTCCCCCGCGCGGTCCTAATGAACCGGTTGGTCGTCGCCTTGTGGGCTGCCAGCCTGCAGTTTTCGGTGCTCGCACCGGGTTTCGGGCGTGATCGACTGGTGGAGAGGCCGTTTCCGCCGGCGCCGCGGCCACTTCCGGACCCCGGTCGGCCATTAGAGCGGCGCGGCGGCCGCCAAATGGCCGCGGCCGGGTTCGCTTTCGTGCCCTCGCGGTTTCGCTCCAGTAGAAAACGGCGCTGCTCGATGAAGCGCGGCGCGCCGTCGCAGTGATGACGGAGGCGCGCTGGACCGGGCACGCGCCTGCCCGCGGGCCGGTCTCCTTCGTCGCCGCGGGTTGCAGCGCGGACGCTAATCACGGGACTCCGCGGTCAGGGACCTTGCTAAGTATAGCTTCGAAATCGCGTCAGTCGCTGTGGCGTAACCGCATACCACACACCATGTAGTCGAAAGAGAGAGGAAAAACTCGAGGTACATGTATACGAAAGGGGAAAAAAAAAGTATTGCCAAAGGGGTTTGTAGCACGAGTGCAAGAAGGCCCTCATTTCTTCCTATCCAACGCGTCCATTGGTCTGTGCAGTTTCCATTCAAACCCTATTTACCTACGGTGTATATTGGTGCAATGACTGAGCTTATTTATAGTTACAGCCAATGGTGCGCGACGATGTTCACGAAGAAAGTAAACAATTTCTAACTGACGCTCCATGAGTAATATTTACATGCAGGGCGTGTAAAGTGTTTGCATTCGCCCACGTCAGAGTTTCACCTAATGTAATTACCGTCCTCACCTTCTCGGGGTAATTTATCCCGAATTCGAAGCATTTTCTCCATGAAAACTGCAAGTTAGCCTTACCAGAGGAACGAAGTTTTGTGCTTAAAGTGGGTATTCATGGTGGAGTTTGGAGGCGCAGAAACACTTTTCAGTGCAGTTGTACCGGTCCCCGAGGAGAAACAAATGATGATCCACCAAACGCGATCCAAATTTGATGGATCATCATTGGCGTCAAGGATTGTCATTTCCATAGGCAGACTTGTTTTCTATGACATCTGTTTCTTGCGGGACTGGAAGGCATTGCTAGATCCTGATGTTCTTAGCAAAATGAATTGCCGGTGTAAGCATTAAGCCACTAGAATTATACGCAAACATCATTAGAACGCTAATTTTGTCCTAGGAGAACCTTTGGATGCTATGGAGTTGTGCTGCTGGGGAAAACCCTGTGGATTCATCTCCAGACCACTGTATCACTTTACACATGAGCACGGAACGTATAAAAATTCGTGTACTGATGTTGTTCTAGTTATACAACTCGGCTTCATGGGGTACAGAATTAAACTGAACACCCCTTCGTCCACCCGCCTTTCCACCCTGATCCCAACCGAACACTGTGAATCAATCATAACATCAGTCACTGCTTCTATGCTGCGCTTGTTTTTGCTTTTCTCTTTCCTTCTTTTTCGCGCCTGTATATAGGGGTCAGGTCGGAGCCATGTTGCGTGTTCTTATTTCTTCCCCCGGCCTTGGCAGCGCCAAGTCGAGGCGATGACAATGTCACGGCTGTCCGCCATGGTGGATGTGGCGAAAGCGCCATGACGCTCACGCAGCCGCGTCGCCGCAGCACAACCGAGGTCAGCGTGGCGACCGACTTCCGGGCTGCGCACAGAAGCCAAGCGCGAGAGGCCATCCTTGAGCGCGGCCACAGTCGTGTGTGTTATGCTCGCATTGCGGCTCCACACGTGCTTCGCGCACACTCGAACGCACGAAGGCCACCCTTGGCTCGGGTCACACGCATCGGACAAAAACGGAACGCTGCCGAGAACGACGATCCGTGGCGCACGCCTCTACACGTAGACGCTGGCAGGTGGGCACTTGATGCACCTGTGCATACACCGCGTGCGCTTAGCACGCTTAGTTCGGCGGCCCGACAGTGATTACGCGTGGCTATTGTGGGCGCAACGACTGAAACTACGTAGCTCCCCACAAGCTCGCACCACTTGCACTGAAAGTACTGCAGTGGTGGCCTTTCTTTCTCTCGCTTGTGTGCAACATTCTAAAGAGTGCTGCCCGTGTGAACTTTTGCTTGTTTCATGAACCAGTGTTTTGTTTTACTCTCGCGACCGCATTTAGAACAGCGTGTTTGATACTGACCCCAGTCATCATCTGTCGGCGCAGCCCACGCAGGGACTACGTGTTTGATGTCGGGGCCGACGACGACAAAGTCATGACGAGCGAACGCTGGCGGCAAGCATGCGAGAGGAACAGACTGAGCGCGAGTTATCTCGACCGCTCGTTCCGCCTCCCGCAGACTCCGGCGAAGAGTGGCTGCTACCTTCAAGTGCTGAAAATTCTTGTCTACTGTGGGAAACACGAAAACGGTGGCAGCGCGAACGTTCCTCACGCGTCTGCAACAGCCCATACACCGAACATTTTCGTATAGGCTTCTGCGTAAGTAATGGACAGATAGTAAAGGCGAACGCTGGTTCTCTTTGGACTTAAGCTGACTGATATCCGTGGTGCTGCTCAATTACACGCAGGGAAGTAGTACTAATACGTACAGGGTCAGTTTTAAAGAGTACCTTCGTTCTTCAACACGTCACCTGACTCTATCCTCTTCTGACTAAATGGGTAAGTTGTTAATTATTGAAACATTATTTACTCTTCCATATCCCGGCACCAAGAAAACAAACATTCGCTACATGCTGCTCGTACTTCTTGCGCAGCGAGGGACAGAATCTGTTCGGATTATTGGATCGCTATTCGTTAATAGAAAGGGTGAGTGACACCGCGAGAAGTTGTAAAATACGAGAAGTAGGACTAGTTGGTAGGCTAAGCGCAAGTGTGGAAGAATAGAGTGGGACGAACGCGTTCATTTTACTCTGTCGGTCCATACTTGCGCTCAATCGTGCCCTTCTGTTCAGTGCCAGTAATCGGTACACGGACTGCAGCAGCGCTCGTCGCAACACCGCAGATGGCTTTGAAGAAGCGCTTCGTGGCGCGATGAGCAAACCGGCGCGCGTTCTTTTAGAGGGCGCCGAGATAAGGGAGCGATTCGTGACTCGACTGGGGTCCTCGTGGGAGCGCCCCGCGTTGCACGGGACGCGGCGCTAAAGAACGCGCTGGCCATCTACATAACGGGTCTCGGCGCGCACGGCCGCCTTGGGCAGCTGGCCTCCTCGTCCGCTCTGCGCAGCATTGACATCTGGAGTTGGGACGCGAACCGGACCGCACAGGGACGCTGCAGGACGACTGGCCGCCAGCGCCACGCCGCACTGCATGTCGCCAGATCACGCGCGCTGCCTGTTTGCGCAATTCAGCGCAAAACGGCGGCCGCCTCGTGTGTTTTTTTTCTTCTCTTTTCGCAGTGAATACGAATGTTATTCGTGCGCAGAAAAGACGTTAAGAACGTCTCAGAAACAATCTTGTCGATACTTCTCTGTGCTTTCTTTCTCTTCCTTTTTTCTTCTTTTTTTTCTGTCTGCAGTCAAGTACTATAGCAAGGGGGCCTTACGTTACGTGACTGTGGATGGAAGACATCGGAGGCCTGTTTCTGTGTATACGAGAGAATGGCGAACTTCGCAAGCGCATCAGTGAATACGACGGCGAAAAAAATGCTCAGTAACCAAGCCGATCGTCTAGCGGTGTAACGCGCTTGATCGAATCCGCTGTGGGGGCTCCTACAATATGTCGTAGTTAAGTGCCTGGTCAGGACTAAAGCAGGAAACAGAATGGCTCTGCTTGTGAGCCGTCGTATAATCAATCCTAACAAAGATCGGATCCAACAGGCTCCAACAATCGGCGCGGGCCATCTCTCGGGGTGCTTGCTATTTTGGACATTGTCAAATTCCGCTATGTCGGCAAATTTGGCAATGTCGTCATTTTGAGCCAATCAGAGAGTCTGTAGCAGTCGTCTGGGTCAATCAGAACTGAGAACATGGCGAATTCTACCATATAGGGGAATATGACGACGTCCAGAATAAATTACCCTCGGATGCGCCTCACTCCGTATCGGTCGCCTCCTATATAGGTACGACGCAGCCTCCGATATGCGACAAGCGGCTTGTCGGAGAACACCAAGCGGTTGTTTCGACTGTTGGAACCCGTTGGAGACATGTAGAATGGAATTGTTGTTAGGCCTTGTCGTACATCGCATCCCACGCGGAGTTGAACCATGTCTCTCCTGCTTAAGGAAACCCTGGGGACCCTCGTAACACGGCTGCAGCTTTGCGACGCTATAAGACCCCGTCCACCGCACACACCGCGCACGCCATCGAGTCTTTGCATTTGATGGAAGAGAAGGACAGCCTCAGAAGCAAGGGCAAAATACGTGGGAGTCTTTTTAAAAGCGAGGTGGCATGTCACATGCGGTAAGTAATGTAAGCAATTCAACGTCGCCGGCTCGTATACTGTCTCCCCGGGCGTAGCTTACTTGTGAACTGCGGCGCATCGTGCTCGGATGTTTTTGATTAATCGTGGCGCTGAAGGCGCGAACGTGGTTTGTCGCCCAGCCGCGCGTAACGAACGCACGGAAGAAACTTGCGTTGCGTAGGTTCGCCGTGCCCTTGTCGCCGCATCGACGCAAGTTGCTGTGACGAGGGACACGAGGAAGCAAGAAATCTGTGTGATAAGTACAGCGCAACGTTCAGTGCGCAGGTGGGGATGTTTCAACACAGACATAAATTAAAACGAAGATACCCTTATCGTCAGAAGTTATCACATTCCAAGGACGCCCTTGTACCCGCTTCTCCAATTGGGCCTCGAGCCATCATTGACTGGTATTCTGCGGAAGCTCTCCCTTGCCAAGGGAGTGTGTAAAGAAAATTAGGGGCCCAGCTTTTAGCTCAAATGAGCGAAGCCGTCTTTTTAGAACTGCACTGCGTTTTTTTTTTATCTTCAGAACGACTAAGCTTTCTGAACGCAGAGGTATACAAGCCACTATTGAAACAATGGTGTGAGATACGCGGGGCAGTTCCTGTGTGTACCAGCTTCCTTTGATGATGGCGGAGCGCATGAGTGTGTCTTTATTAAACACTATAGGAAACCCACGGCTATCGGGGCTCGTATTCACGAAGACATGCTTACGCTAGAACTGTTCGTATATGTGCAAGTGCAAGCGAATCATGATGGCGGTCATATTATCAGTGAAGCTGCCGTGCACTGGGAAACAGCACTCAGGAGCTAAATGCTTTGTGAATTCAGCCCCAGATATCGAAGGCATATATGATGATAGGATGTGGCATAAAACACTGGTTAGACATTATCGTCGATCTTCTGGACCAAGGAAGCCCGAAAGGGGAGTATTGCGCGCAGTGGCCAGCACGCATACCTCCTGCTTTCTAGCTCTGCTTGAATTCCATTCAGTGTTCCAGGTTCCTGGGCCTGTATCCACAGAAATGCTCTTGCATTGGAATTGTTTATAAGATCGAATACCAGCCAGTCCTGATAATGAACATAATATTAGCGAAAGCGGCCGGCTGATGGCCAAACAGAACTTACGAACGAAAGGTTTTGTGAATTCGACCACATGATTAGTAGTAGAAAATAAGTGTTTATTTATTAAAAGTAAACGGATGTGTTAATTAAGGAAAGTGCCTGCTGGCCGCACTGTAACTGTCTAGCAGTGTATAGTGACTGGTACCTGAATGGCGGGTGTACATGTACGTAAGTAAACCGTTCCTCTAGTAGTGTGCCTGTAATGTCAGTCCGCAAAGTGTTTGTAATACATAGTTAGCGATTACCGAGTTACCAGAATACTGGCGTACCAGTATGCCAGCATGCTGTTTTTAAAACTACAGTTTTGGAACTCTGTTATTTGAATACAAAGTGCGGATTAACGGCGCGCCAAATTCCTTAATTTTCATCAAAAGGTAGAGTCCGAAATCCCCAAGCGAAGCGAGCACTTGCAATTTCATGTAACTCTGCATGCCATGTGCACCTGCCACGTGTCTCGCCTATCACAAACCAGCGAATAAATACGTACGATTACCGACTCAGGTCGCCCGAAAATCTGGCTTTGAAGTTACGACACGCACTCTTGGCGGTGTGGGGAGGGGCGACGCATTTTCCATATTTAGACGCACGCCGCAAGAACGCTCGACTTGAAATGCAGAATTCAACGTGTAAATGTGCCTATTGTGTATAACACTCCCGAAGCTTACTTCCAACATGTCCTGCGCATATGCTGTCGCTACCTGTCAGAGAGACAGTCTTTGAAGGCGGCACTATACTCTCGCAGCGCGACTCGAGTTTGGAGCTGCGACACATCACGTGGCCCCTGGCAAAGCGCTACCTGGGCGTTACGCGCTACGAAAAGCGCTGCTGGTGTTTCTGAGGTCCACAGTCCTCAGCAAAACTCTGTGAATATCTCTGTATGTGTATGACTGGGCGCTCTTTGGCCCCCCCATCCTTGACCCTTCCACAAAAAAAAAAAAAAAGAAAAAGAAAACGAAAACTCCGTTCATCATCTGTGACTGTACGTGCCATTGTCTGTTAATGTGATCACTGTGTATACCACAATTATCACCCGGCACCTGGAGTAGCACGCCAGGCGATCAGCCAGGCTAAAATCCCCAGCATATGCTTAAAGTTTGCATATTTTCCTCTCTTTCTCTCTCTCGACATAGCTCGCCTAACCTGCGGTTTCAGGCTATTCCCCGTAGACAGAACGGTCAAAATGTCCGCTCAGGTTATTAATCGAAGGTTGAAATGCTTTGAGATATATGACACGCACTTGTCCCATGGACTAGCGCTACGTGAGAGAGAGAGAGAGAGAGAGAGAGATGCAAATGAGAGAAATGCAGGGAGGTTAACCAGAGTGTGTGCGCCATACGCTCACCAACGAAGAAACTTTTAGACTTTAGCTGTGACCACCACATGTCAAGCCATCCAAGCACCATCCGATATTGAAGATGTCATCGCGGCCACTTTACGTGACACAACAAAACACCTCAGCGCACCCTCACCTAGATCATCTATTGATGACCAGTACGAGCGACTTCGCGCGATACGGCGTCGAGCAGAACGGAAATACAGAAGGACCAAATCACCATTAGACGTCACTGCATGCATCACGCCGGGCTCAGCGTCATGTCCTACGCCACCTTGACAAGCTTGACAAACAACGCTGGAGATCATTCTGTGGCTCTCTGGATCCGAGAAAACCTCTCTCTAGAATTTGGAAAATTGTACGAAGCCTTCGCTCGCCTCCATAACAGCTTCACCCGTTCAGCGCTGTGGCCATACGGCAAGGCCGGCGTGAAGTTGAGGTCGTCGATGACTTCTGCAAATTACTCGTGAGCTCTTCGAACGATATACCAACCCCTTCACGACTGACTTTCCCGTCATCTAGTGATCACCGCCTGGACGCGCCTTTTACTATGCACGAGCTCGACGCTGCGATATCTTCTTCCCGCCGGTCAACTTGTCCAAGACCAGACGGAATTACATACTCCGCGATTTGTCATCTTGGAGTAGAAGCTCGAGAAATTCTCCTGGCGCTCTACAACTCTACGTGGGACACAGCAACTGTGCCTAATCACTGGAAGTGCAGTCGTCGTGTGGCTTTGCTAAAACCTGGGAAATGCCCACATGATCTCTCACATTATCGGCCAATAGCCTTGGCAAGCTGTGTCGGTAAAGTGATGGAGCGGATGGTACTGAGCAAACTGGAATGGCTACTCGAGAAAAGTGGTGGACTTCCTGATTTCATCAATGGATTCAGAAGAGGCCGATCATCCATTGACGGTGTGATCGACCTAGTATCTTCTGTTCAACAGGAAAAGAGACGCCGTCGTCTGGTATGCGCAATATTTCTGGATATCAAAAGTGCCCACGACAACGTCTTCCACCATTCGATTCTTCAGGCGCTTGAGGATATTGGTGTTGGTGGCCGGATGTATGCATGGCTGCAGAGTTACCTCAGTGGCCGCACCATTTTCATGTCCACTTCGGATGGCCAGACTGATAGACATGACGTTCGCAGGGGTGTTCCGCAGGGTGGTGTCCTTAGCCCAATATTGTTCAATATCATACTGGTGGGCCTTGCAGACGAGCTACCTGAAACAGCGCGTATCAGTACGTACGCGGATGATATCTGTATTTGGTCATCTGGGGTCACACGTCCACAAGTGCGTGCAAGGCTCCAACGTGCGGCTACCATAACGGCGAAGTACTTGCGCCGTAGAGGCCTGCAACTCTCAATAACTAAGTGTGCAGTCATGGCATTCACGCGCAAATCAATGTCACATTATCCAATCGTTGTCGACGGAACGGCGCTCCCTTTAGTCATCCACCAGAGATATCTTGGCGTGATAATAGACCGCAGTCTTTCTTGGACCAAACATGTTACTGCGCTTAGGGCTAAACTGACCAACTTCATACACGTTCTTCGTGTAATATCAGCACTGAGATGGGGCCCCACTGAGCGAAGTTTGCTCCAAGTGTACCAGGCACGTTTTGCGGGCTACATACGCTACAGCATGCCTCTGTTATCTAACATGGGGTCATCTTGTATACGCACGCTGGAGAGCCTTCAGGCACAAGCACTACGGATATGTCTTGGCTTGCCACGCTGCACGTCAACTAAGGGCACAATAGTGGAAGCACGGGCTTGTCCTATCGACATATACAGGTCTTGTGAACCTGTGCGAACCTATCTTCGCCTGCTAACCAGACACTCACACCATCCACTGTCAACACTTCCAAGCACCAACCTTGACTGTGCTTTTTCTAAAGCTATTGCATGTCACGCAAGCATTGTACCTGCAAGATTCCAGGCCACCGACATCCCCGCGACACCTCCATGGACATTGCCAAGACCACTAGTGAGGCTTCAGATACCCGGAATTAGGAAGAAATCTCACGTTTGCTCCATTGGCTTGAAGCAGCTCACCCTGTCCCATATATTTACATTATATAGTGGGACTGTACAAGTATATACCGATGGTTCGGTCACGCCATCTGCCACAACGGCCGCATTTGTCATCCCACAACTTGGTATTACTCAACGATTTCGATTAGACCACAAATCGACATCTACGGCTGCGGAACTTGCGGGAATACGGGAGGCTGTCCGTTTTATGAGAACGCAGACACCCCATAAATGGACGATATTGTGCGATGCCAAATCAGCGCTACAGGCGCTAAAATACTTTTTAAAGAAAGGACCATACTATCTGCTCGTGCTGGAAATCGTCGAACTTTATCACAGTGCCGAGTTAAGTGGCCACGTGATCACCTTTCAATGGGTGCCTAGCCATTGTGGTGTTTTTGGTAATGAACTCGCTGACAGTGAGGCAAGATCGGCCTCCTCTTCCTCTGATGAAATACGGATTGCCTACTTGCGACCTGACACCAACTCCATGATCAAGGCACTCATGCAGGACCTTACAAAGGCTTACAGAGCCCACTCTGATAACATTCACAGACGTCTACATACGATTGACCCAGACGGTAAATTCTGTTTGCCCCCGAAGCTTACACGGAGCAAAACATCATTGCTACACAGGATTCGGCTCGGCGTTGCTTTCACCCGTCGCTACGCACACCTCATCGGCCAATCGAACAGCCCTGATTGTGTACACTGCCAGATAACCGAAACACTGCAACACGTACTTTGCGACTGCCCAGCATATATGCTGGAGCGAAGGACGTTAGACAGTTTCCTAGCCAGCGTTGGCAGACAACTACTGTCGGAGGAAGCTATCCTCGGCCCATGGCCTGACACTGCAATTTCAATGCGTGCAACAAAAGTATTTTTGAAGTTCCTGCAGGACACCAAGCTCGACGAGCGGCTCTAGCGAGGCAACTGTCTCGTGTACATAAGCACTCACCACTTCTCTTATCATCATCATCCATCCCAATACTTTCACTCCCCTTCCCTCTTCCCCAGTGCAGAGTAGCAGACTAGAGCGCACTAGCTCAGGTCGACCTCTCTGTCTTTCCTATCAATAAATTCTATTCATTCATTAGCTTGCATGTTGCATGCTGGGTATGTTGTGTAGTCTGTAGTGCGCACTGTGCATAGCATTAAAATTTTTCATCTAATGCATCTAGAGTAGTCTGCCAAGCATACCGCCAGGCTAACCTCTGCATGATTAATTAAAGAGCTCTCTCTCCCTCTCTCTCTCCTTCATCGCACGCATTACGGGGTCGACGCGGACCAAGATGATTTTTCTAACCGTCTCACGGGTGGCAGCCGAGAACATTTAACAGGCGAATGAAATGGCGGCGGGGAGCGAAAAGCTTCGTCGATTATTAGGCGCCCTGACCCCCCCCCCCCCCTCTTCTTCCTGACCGCATGAATCGGGCGCACTGCGCGATAACTGCGGCCGTAATGAAAATGGCCCCTCTGCTCTTGGCCGGGAAAGGCGCGAATCAAACTGGGTCGCCGGTCGTTGTTGCGAGTCCATTATGGCTTTCACGCGTATAACGACCCCGGCGAAAGGCGCCTCTGAAAAATGCCTCTGCGGAGAGTCCGCGCGGGCAGCTGAAAAACTGTTCCGCATCGGCAGCATGCTATACCCGCAACGCCTCGCACCCTCGCGGCGCTCCTCGCTCGGAGCTTCGATCACGTTAACGATCGGCTGCATGGGAGCGCGCAGGGTTTTGAATACGTTGCGCCACGCCGCTCGACGCACCTTCAGCTGTTGTGCCGAGAAAAAGAAAAAGAAAAGATGCAACGACTGCCAATGGCGCTGGCGCGATATAAAACGTATATACGTCGTTGCGCGGTTCTCGGAGGTGTGTACGCGCTGGTCTTAATGACGGCGCTCACGGACTTTCCTTACACGTGTCGTGCAGGCTGATAGATGCGTGGCGCCGCGCAAGTGGCGCCTTTGTTTCCTGCTCGCGTTGGGTGCGCGAGAGACGAGGCTTGTTTTGCTGGTAACGAGCACTGCTGCCGACTGTGCGACATCGATAAACGAGGGTGGGTGCGACTCTCCACTGCACTGCAGATCGCTACGTTGTTGAAGATTTCTCTTTCTTTCTTTCCTTTTCATTTCATCTTCGCGGGAGTAAATAGATCTCGTTGTCAGAAGTAACAAGTATCTTTATTGCTAGTTTTATTTTCGGTGCAGCGACCCATCGCGGCTACTCCTTGGCTGCAACGTTCCTGCATGCAGATCAACCGAATACCGCGGGTTCGATTCCCTCTCTCGGAGGTTGCATTACTTGTGGGGACCCGGAATGTAATGAAATATCACTGGTGCGGATATTTATGCTCACGTTAATGCTCAAAGCTTATCGCGAGCTATCTACTATTACACATTTCGCTATACATAACCTGCAACTGCAAAGCCAGTTAATACACTAATAAAAACGAATGGTTTACTGTGTGCTGCTAATGTACATGTATTAGAAATTTCGCAGTGCAAGCAAAATCGGCGTTGTCCGCCTCAATGCCATGTTAGATATTTATGCATGTAGCACTCTCAGCGTGCTTTATTGATGGAGGGAGCTTATAGAGCCAGAAATAAGAATAAAACGGAGGAATACATGGCCTAACAGAGCACTGCTACAACATTGGTGGTATAAGTATGGTAAAAAAATTCACAGACGATTACGATACAGCCTAATGCGAAAGTTGAGCGCCGTTTTATACGTGTTTTCATTTCGCGAGATACCCGCCGTGGTTGCTCAGTGGCTATGGTGTTAGGCTGCTGAGCACGAGGCCGCGGGATCGAATCCCGGCCATGGCGGCTTCATTTCTATGGAGGCGAAATGCAAAAACACCCGTGTACTTAGATTTAGGTGCACGTTAAAGATCCCCAGGTGGTCGAAATTTCCGGAGTCCTCCACTACGGCGTGCCTCATAATCAGAAAGAGGTTTTGGCACGTTAGACCCCATAATTTAATTTTTTCATTTCGCGAGATATTGGCTGGTGCGGACAGTCTGTCTCGTGCGGCACGTTGCAAACGGAGCGAATTTGGGTGCGACTGCCTCGCTGATCGGCAGATCGCGAGAGGCAGAGCGTGGGTGACGCGAGCTGCGATTCACTGCAGCAGCCGCATGTAGCACTTTGTTTCTATATATGGTATCGGTGGAAGCGCTCGCCGCATGCCGTATCGATCGCATCATCGGGAACGTATAGCATCATCGCATGCCGCATCGATCGCATCATCAGACGCGCGCTACGCTAGCGCCATCTCGTAACGATCCTCGCCGCAGAATACGCCTTGCGCGGCACTACGCTTTTTCTTCTCCCGCTTTCGCCATACGCTGCTCCTCCGCTTTCCGCCTCATGGTTCCGCTACACCCTCCTTCTCCGCTTTCCTCCTCGTGTTCATTTCGCTATTGCAGTCTCATCCCGCGCTGCGCTCCGCGTTCGCTCTTTTATCCTTCGCTGTGCTCGTTCGCTCGGTTACGCCGTTGTACGCCGCCGAGATAAGCCGACGCTCAACGCAGGAACGGGCGCCTAAGAGCTGCGCTTTAATAACATAAGGTGGCACAGAGAACATAAGAGGGAAATAAAGCAGACATGATGCGACAACATGCAGTCATATCAACGCATAAATCTTCGTGCAACAGTGTAAAAAAAGAAAGAAGAAGAAGAAAGAAAAGCTTAACAAAGACTCATGAGACTGCATTCGCCTCTCGCTAGCCCTTAGGCCATGGTTTATTTTTGGAGCCTTCTGTCACGGGAGCATACATGCGGAATCCACACCGGCGGCAAAACAACTGCATGGAAAGATCCCTCCGTGCCGATCAGTCCGAGCTCGATTTTCGTCCCAAGCCAACCGGAACAAGAGAGTAAAGATGTGGAGATGGGCGGAAGCCCTACTCGGTTTTACGTAAACAGCCGGCCGCTCACTTCACGAAATGGCGCTGACCCTGCAGTCGGGCTGCACTTTCATTCGCTCAGTCCAGCTCCATGCGGCGAGCCTCTATGCGAGCCTTATAGCGCTCCTTCGGGGCGCTAAGGCTCGCATCGCATCAGCGCAATCAACTCGTCTACGAGGCAAACATCCGGCATGTACGCGGAGTGGCCGAACTGCGCGGGAGAAACGTCTCGTCTCAGTGGCAGCCGTGGTCATGGCATATACTGCAGGGTGATAATTTTTTCGGATAATGCCATCTCTGACTCACTCCGCGAGGCGTGCAGAACACTCTGTGCCGTGCGGCGCGAATTCGTTCTCCGAGTCGGAAGACGCGAGTCCTCTTATACTTCGACCGAAAGACCGCGAGAGCGCAGTTGTCAGGCTGGTCGGAGGACTCTCTTCGCGCGCACACGACGACCGACCTGGAATGCGAATTCCGGTTCCCATGGGGCCCGAGCAGACGCGGCGAGCGATGCCGTCATAAGTTGCTCGCGGCTGCGTATGCAGCGTCGCACGCAGCGGTATATATGCCTGTCAGTTCTTGTGTGTACGAGATTTGGCGCGCGCGCGTGATCTCACCTTTGTGCCCGATCCGTTTCGTACCGGAAGAGGTCGGGCATGTCCCTGCTGCTTCGGTCGACGGGTTTGGCTCGGCGCAGAGCATCACACCGATCGTTGGACTAAGCGCGCGCGCGTCGTCGTAGTTCCGAGACTCTTGTCAAGTTTTCTTTACACCGGGCACCGCGCGCTGTGTAGCCGTCTTAACGCGTATTGAAGAATGTTCAAGAGCAATAGATGACGCCAACGCAGCGAGTGGACACACGCCGATGTGCGTGTGCCTGTCCGCTCGCTTCATTCACTACCTTTAGTGCGCTCCAAAATTTTTTTAACATGCCTCACCAACAACTCATAACTTCTACGCTTGTCACAAGTCCGTCCGAAAAACGAAAACACACAAGGGTCGCTATAGCTTCCCGATCTATATGGGGTAGGATATTTACATCCTGCGCACGTTTGGTGCTTCACTGCGCATTTAGGAATGACACATAAAACAAGGGTTACAATAGGAGGCGCTATAACGTAAAGCTATTCCAATCGTTTCTATTCTATTCCTGCCATTATAGGCATCCATGATTAGTCAAAAGTTTTGAGGGCCACCACTTCTTCGCTTGTCTGTCAGGTGACGTAACGAAAACCGCAATGATTACCCGTCTGATATGACGGTTACATACCGATTACACCTGAATAGGAGAAAAAACAAAAACACATTCTTTAGGATTCCACGAATTTTTCGCTACGAGCTCTACGCAATTGGGCAAAATATATATGGCTGCGCCCATTTCGCCTTTCCGTCACGCGACATCACAATACCGCAAAAAATCAAGTCAGTGACGGGTATGCGTTAAACATGCATTAATATGCTGAACAAAACTGACATTTTTTTATGGAACAGCCGGAGACGGCCCCATTTCAAAAGCAATAAAAATGACTGCCGACCAATCGCTCCGGCAATGGCTACTCGGATCTGCCGGGGGGGGGGGGGGGATGGATAATGAACACTTTTGGGTGGCAGCTTATAGTTATCAAGCTCTTTCGCCCCATATACGGCATCACTCTGCCAACTCTTCTTCGCTGAGGAACCGTTCTAGCGTTATTTTTATCCTTCCCTTGCACGCCACCGCGATTTTCGACCAGCCACGTACCGCAAGCTAAGCAAGGGGAAGTGGACCAATCACAGCCGCCGTCACCGCCCTCCTCATCCGATTATATACTTTCACTGTGCTATAGCTCGGACCCACCGATACCCTCTCCACTTGTGTGTGCTTCTCGCCTCTTGCCGGCCAATTCGATAAAAAAAAAACTGTCAAGGTAAGCAATGCTATTTGCTTTGAAAGCAAACAAATGTGACCTCCTATAAACGAGGACATCGTTTGATTGGGCTGTTCAAACAACGCTGCGAGTCGCCGCAGGAGATAGCAATAAAGTTAGAAAGGAATAGTTTCACGTTATACGGCCCAAGGACACAAATCCGGTGTAGGCGATTGTTGATTCCTGTATGTCCGAAGGGCGGTTCAAGCATGGTGCCAAGCGAACTAGCCCAGTTCGTTGCGCTAGTGACATCTTCTGCGTGTATACTTGTGTGCGCCTCTAGAAGGTAAGATTCCTCAGGCTACATGCTTGCTTCTTATCGCGACTTCCCTGAACAATAATGGAGCTGTTGAATTCCATTTTTTTAGCCTAATTCTTCCTCACTTTCCTTTCACGCCTTTTTTACAGCAGGCAGCTGTAGCTTGATTTAAGAGGGGCTGTCATTTGCCTCTCGAAAGAGAACTCGTTTTGTTCTGCCCCCCCCCCCCCCCCCCATTTTCATAATGAAGAACCCTTTCCCGACGCCAATGTAGACGGGGAACCTACTATAGCTTTTCTTTTCGAAGCTCCAGTAGCATCACAATGTTCTGAATGGAAAAAGGAAAAAAAAAAGGGGAGCGAGATATACGAACATAGAAAAGGTTACCGATGTCAGAGCTGAAAATTCTGTAGTCTTGCGCGTCAGCATTTTCTTCATGCATAGGGTCCTTATCAAAACAATGCTTTTCGCGATGCTGTCGAATTCACAAAGCTTTTCGTTCCTCAGGGCTCTTAGACATTGATTTTTTGAGCAAGTAACGCTAAATACGGGACACAGAACAAGTGGAGGCAGGACGCTGGCTGATTAAACTGAAAAGTTGTGTGTTCCTTGTTCAGCTTTCTTTGCTAACCAACTAGCTTAGCCAGCCGCGTTCTTGCCATTGACCAGCCACCTTCGCTAGTAATATACTCCGCATCTTGGACTTCGCGGCACCTAGCTTTACATACATCTTTAGCGTAATAATTGCTTTACGAACATGATTCTTGAACCCGTATTCAGTGACGTTCACTTGCGTAGATATAAGGGCATTTGCTCATTCACCGGCGTTCCATCAGGCGCCCGCCGCTACTCAATATAGAGATCGGCGTGATAACAAGGCAGTTTGAATGGCGATTGCCAATCGCGGACGGAAGTTACGTTACGAGAAACGTTATGTGTACACGAATCCTGATCTCGAAGCGTCTGTGAGTGCTAACAAGAGTCTTTTAGATATTTCGCAGCGATGCTAGTGTAGCTGTTCACTTACAATCGAAAAACAGAACATATAATCAGCCGTCCACGCAGGACTTCTCTCCTCATCGATATGACGTTCGCGGCAATGACCGCGGGTTTCATGATCGTAGTCCTGGATCTGGCGCGCAAGCAAGGTGAAAAAAAAAAAGGGGGGTGGGTGGGGAGGCGGGGAGTAGCTGAAGGGAGGAAACTTTCATGGTGCGTCTAGGTTTGTAGGCATTGCACAAGCATTGCACGAAAAATAATATGCAACGTCCTTCGGAAGCTTCGCGTTAAAAAGAATAAATAAATAAAATCAAGACGGCGCCTGGCAATGCGTACGCTTTTTCGAACCTGTCTGTTTGCGTCTGAGCTGTTCAGTTTTTACGGCCGCGTTTATTCATCTAGCGAAGGCATCCAAGTAGACGCGAGCTCCCAACCGCACGTATATATATATATATATATATATATATATATATATATATATATATATATATATATATATGCGTGTGTTACATATACATTTGTTTTTTTTCTGCTCTACATATTCTTTGTCTCGAAACACCCTGGCCAACAAAATTCCTGACACGCGTGGTCCGGCACTCCAACCTACTAAAACGGTGCAGTGTTGCGGAGCCTGTGAAGCTGCAGCGTCTGTTCCTAAACGGGGACCGAAACCTGTAACCGGTTTGCGCGCAATAATGGTTCGGGATTGGTACATGGCCGTGCGCTGGCCAATGCCGATTACCGATGGTCCTAGTTAAAACACTTTCAGACAAGGGGCAGACTATCGAATAGACAACTAGTAGACAATTTTGCGTCTATATACAATATATTTTTTTTGTCCTCTTGGCCTGTGCGTCACTACAGACACCCTCTAGACCACACTTGGTTAAGCATGAAAAGCCGTAGTGTCGTGGACTGTCTCAGAACAGCCTGTAAGCCGACAATTAACATCTCGAGTCTGTTCGCGAATGCCTCTCTCCATTCATTCATTCATTCATTCATTCATTCATAACGAAAAAGATGCGAGTCTACAAAGCAATGTCAACTGTCTACAAACATCTTATATGTGCTTGTAGTCCGTGCCTGTTCTCTATGCATCGGAAAGTTCTCATGCCAATTCTTAAGTAGGTAGGTGTTAGACGATTTTCAATAGAATAACTTTTAGCAAGACATTCTAGGTGGCTTTATGTAAACCGGCCCACATGATATCGGTGTCTTTGGCTTTGCGGCACATATCATAGGAGTTTCCTACAAAAATCAGTAAAAGGAACTGTGAGGCTATGTATGAAGCGTCCACGGGAGCTGTAAGTATGGCGGTTCAGCCAGCGTGGTACACTGTTGCCTAAACTTCTCTATAGCTTCGAACAGCTTAGTGATTCTGCCAGTTGACCGCATTGAAACAAAATGTGGCATTTTGTAAAGATCCAACGGCTCGCAATGATTATGTATGTGCGCACAAGCCCATTGCCTTTGTGCGTTTAGAAGACAAAAAAAAAAATTATGATCGCTCGGAAATTGTCAAAGACAGAGCGTAATAAATAACGCTCTGAAGCCACGAACACGAAGGCGAAATAAATCCATCTACTAGCCAGCAAAGCTTGTTGGGAGAGTTGGTGCTTAGCTGCCTGCCGTTGTACAGCACGCTAGCGCTATAAGAATACGGCCCACGAACGAAAGCGTTTGTTCTTGTCCGCATTCTTGGCGCCTGCTACACCATGTCATGTGTAACTATCATTCGCGTGGCGTATAGCTGAAGGATGGCAGCGCCGCGATTTCCCTCTGGTAATATTTTGTAGGAGACTCCCTGCGGCACCTGTGAAGCTGCACCGCTGCAGCGTTTTCTACAGCAAGGCTGGGCAGCCACTTAGAAGTGGGTTTCTCACGCCGCTCCTTTGTCCAGCCCGTCGGCTGAGGCGTTGCGGACAGCTGAGTGACGTCGGAAGCTCGTCTCTCGGAGGCGAAGCGAGCGTCACGCCGAGCCCGACCCACGCGCCCATCGCTGCATGCTGAGAGCCTCTCTCTGGGGAGCGCGCTTCTGTGTACCTCGGTTCAGAAATAGGTAGCCGCTCTGGAAGCGTGCCCCAACGCGTGCAAATCGCACTACTATATAGCTGCATGGCTGCTGTCTTCTTTCCTTTTTGGATGCGTTTGCTGCAGGTTTTGCTGAATGTTTTTTTTCCCTCTCACTCTTTCGCCCCCAGAAACAGCCTGCTTGACAGTCCATCGTTCCAAAAATTTCTTTCTTTTTTCTTTCTTTCTTTCCTGGCATAACGAGTGCATGATATTCATGCCGCCGCGAAGAGGCTGGAAAAAAGTGGGCGAGAGCGGATGTAACCGGAGGCGTTCCCATTGCGTCTGCCGCGTAACGCAAACATGTTGCCTGTCTAATATGGGACCGTGCTCTCGCTCAAAAAGAGGTATCTCATTTTTTTTTTTTCATTTTCATTTTTATCGTTTTTCGAAGGGAAGCCATAAGTTGACGGGGTTCACGGAGGGTAAGGCGCGCACCGTTTGTATATGTCTAGTAATACACGCGCCCGCACGTATATATATATATATATATATATATGTATATATATAGGAGTGTTGCGTTTCTTTTCTCATTTTGTTCTTTCGGTTTTTCCTTTTCTTATCTTCTTTTCTTTTTGCCAATAGCTGCATATGCATATGTGGAAATGAGCTTGAGCATTAGCGAGAGCATGGTAGGTTTTGGGTACCCACGTGTCGAGCTCTTTGTGGGCACTGCTTCCTGTGCCGTGCGTCGCGCGATGCTGCTATAGCACGCTCTCCGGGAGCGGTTTCGCTCGCGAAATGCGGCGCATTTGTCCTAGTTGAGTAGTGCGTGATAGAATGCCGAGACTGAAGTTCCGTCGCGTGTCGACTTATTTATTTATTTATTTATTATTATTTATTTACAGGATACTGCCGGCCTTAGTCTTAGGCCTTGGGCAGGAGTGGACAGTGCGATATACAGATGAACAAAACAAAAATTAACAGCAAAAATCATTACAAGAATTCAATACATTGCAATGGACACATTCCCTGATCCGCACAAGCCGTATAGAACATTCCAACGAAAAATGCATCACAAAATTTCAATATATTTTAAAATACAGATATTCGCCGAACAACAAAAGCTGTATAGAGCATATTGATAACAACGCGATATTGATAACAAGGAGTCGCATTCATACTGGTATGCTGAAAGACATCGCGCATGCTCGGTAGGTTGAGCAGCAAGAAGTCTACAAATAGTAATGACAAGCAAGCGAAAATAGCACTTCCGTATATTGTAAATCAAAAGGAAAAAAGAAAAATTACATTCATGCATACATATACATATAACATCAAGTCTAAATGCTATTCAGCTGGTTGCAGAATGACTGGACGGTCGGGCATTCCACTGTACTCGCAGAGAGCGCGTTCCACTCACCTATCGTCCGAGGAAAAAATGTGTTTTTAAATACGTTTGTTCTGCAAGAAAATTCCTTTATTTTCTTCTGATGATTAGATCGTGTTGCACGCCTAGTGACTAAAGTAATATACATATCCTTATCTATCCCCAGCATATCATGGTAAAGTAAATACATGTATTTCAGACGGTCCCTATATCGCCTTAATTTTAATGTTTCCAGGTTAATTTCGTTAATAAGAACTGTCGGAGATACGTGCCAGCTATAACAGTTAAACACGAATCTAACAGACTTTCTTTGAATATTTTCCAATTGAGTAATGTTCTTCAGGGTGTACGGGTCCCACACTACCGAGGCGTACTCAAGAATTGGCCTAATATACGTTTTGTACGCTAACAGACGGATTTCTTGCGTGGACTGTCGAAGCGACCTTCTCAAGTAACCAAGTTGGCGCATTGCCTTTTTTGAAATATGAGATATGTGATCGTTCCATCTAAGGTCGGATGAAATTACGAGGCCTAAGTATTTGTAGCTACTAACCGTAGATATATTATTACCACTGAAACTGTAAGAAAATTTTAAGGGGTGGCGTTTTCGTGTTACTGACATAGCAACCGTTTTCTTTGCATTAATATTCATTTGCCATGTGGCACACCACGCTTCTACCTTGGATAGTGCAGAATTCAAGTGGAGCTGATCATTTACGCTAATAACTTCTTGATATAGTATACAGTCGTCTGCAAATAAACGTATTTTCACGTTTACTTCTTTTATTAAGTCATTGACAAAGATTAGAAAGAAAAGAGGCCCAAGGACGGACCCCTGTGGAATGCCCGATCGAACCGGTGCTGATCCAGAACGCGCGCCGTCAATAAACACACTTTGCCGCCTTAACGACAGATACGCTGAAATCCATGAAATCAAAGAATCATTTTTAAGTATTGTTTGTAGCTTTAACAGCAGTTTAGTGTGAGACACACGGTCGAATGCTTTTTCGAAATCTATGAATATTAAATCAGTTTGGCCCTGTTTATCTAGAACTGCTGCGAGTTCGTGGACAGTTTCCAGTAGCTGTGTTGTTGTAGACAGTCCCTTGCGAAACCCATGCTGCCTGGGATCAATGATATTGTTGTCATTAAGAAAGACCGAAATATGTTTAAATATAATATGCTCAAGGGTTTTTGCACATGTGGGTAACAATGAAATTGGTCTGTACGAAGTGATA
Organism: Dermacentor andersoni; assembly: GCF_023375885.2. Taxonomy (NCBI): domain Eukaryota; kingdom Metazoa; phylum Arthropoda; class Arachnida; order Ixodida; family Ixodidae; genus Dermacentor; species Dermacentor andersoni. The sequence continues at coordinate 298,072,999 of NC_092814.1, forward strand.
AGCGACCTGTTTTCTGATTTGGGTATCGGGGTAACCTTTGCGTACTTCCAGTCATCCGGAACTTCCGCACGCGATAAAGACTTGCTAAATATGATGCACAGATATTTTGAGCACCACTCGGCATATCTCACGAGAAAGGCAGTAGGTATGCCGTCCATTCCAGGCGATTTCTTTGTATTCAAATTTAACAAGAGAGACAAAATACCTTCTTCGGTCACTGAGATATCTGCAATTGGCGGGCAATCAACTGGAAGGTAGCTTGGTTTACGACCGTCGTCATCCGTAAATACCGAACAGAAAAATTGATTGAAAGACTTTGCTATCAAACTTTTATCAGTTACGGTATCCCCGTCGATGCAGAAACTAGACAATGGTTGCTTTTTCGAAGAAAAATGACGCCAGAACTTCGCCGGGGAAGACAGCAGAAAATTCTTCAGAGATACACTTTGGTAGTATTCCTTTGCTTTTTTTAATGCTTGCCTTTAGTTGCAGACGTATGTTGGAAAGTTTACTGGCATTGTCCTCTGTGGTACACTGACGGTGCTGTTTTCTTATTCGTTTAGCCTTCCGTTCCAGCCGCACTATCTCCTTTGTAATCCATGGGCGTGTGCGCTGTTGAATGCTTAGTCTCATTGGAACAAAGTCCCTGACGCATGTTAAGACTAGGTTCCTAAAGAAGCACCACAGCTCGTTCACACAGCACGTGCCCGATTCAGAAAGAAGTATGAAATCATCCAGCGACCTATCCATGGCGTCCAATATGTCAACGTCCTTAGCGCGGCAAAAGTTTGGAACAAGGCACCTTTTTTTCTTGGTTTCAGTCGGACGGCCAAGTTGAACTGTTAAAGATACCAGTTTGTGATCAGATATTCCGTCAAAAATATGTACTTCGGGATCACGACTGAGCACTGCATTGCTTACAAGGAACAGATCTAAAATTGAAGCTGTATCATTCTGAATGCGCGTGGGTTCTTTTACTAACTGAGCTAAATCATGGAACACTACGAGGTCGACAAAAGGTTCAGCAGCACTAGAAAGGGGCTCAGGAAAATCAGTACTCCAGTCGATTGAAGGCATATTGAAATCACCACCCAAGAGGACATTACAAGAATAGCTTTTGCTAGAACAAAGGAATTCGTTAAGCTCGAGAAAGAAGTTATCTTGAGTAGGGGGACGGTAGAAGCCTCCTACAATTACAGTGTGCCCATCGAAATATACTTTAATGAGCACGCACTCAATTGCAGGTATATCAGGTAACCTAGACACGAGTAATGACTGTTGATAAATAATTGCAACACCACCGCCGCGCGAACTTCTATCTTTACGATGAATTTCGTAACCTGGTGGTGTTACTTCCTCGTCGGAGATATCGGGGTGAAGCCAAGTTTCCGTGATTATAAGAATATGTGGCTTGTGTGTTAAAACGATGCTTTCAATATCATCAGCTTTATTAACGATGCTACGTGCATTAAGGTTGATGATACGGAGCGGCTTTTGGGCATCTGTTTGGGTTCATTGTGACTGGTCTCTTTCTTCAGTTTGTCTGCCTGTGGGAATCCTTTTGTCACTTGTGCCATCCCATCGGAATAGCTCGCCATTAATCCTAATTTTGTCGTACACTAGTTGGACTTTCCCCCCAGCAGCTCTAATTTCGGAGGCGCTATCCCAGAGTTTCTTTCTTTTAAGTCTTGTGGGCGCTGAGAAGTCTTCCGAGACCGAAATATCTTTGTTTTTTAGTTTGAAACAATTCTGTAGTACGGCCATTTTTTCGCGGTGGTCGAAAAGCTTGATTATGACTGGGCGTGGTCTAGTCCCGTGTCTACGCCCGATCCTATGAAGTCGTTCAGCCGAGGAAACTTGCACACCAAGAACGCTCTTAAACACGCCCTCTAACACAGCTTGCTTTAGATCATCATGAGTTTCGGCAGCTGTTTCTTTGACCCCAAAAACCAGAAGGTTGTTCCGCCTGGAACGATCTTCTAGATCGACAAATTTCTCCTGCAACCTCTGCACACTTTTCTCGAGGCCAGAGACTTTTTTGCTGACTTCTTTAATAGCCAATGCCGACTCCTCAACCACCTTTAGTTTCATTTCAATTTCATCTAACCGTTTTTCTATTTTTTTCTGACCATTAAGTAGTTCGACTAACAGTTCATCAGTCGTAGCCCCAGGTCCAGGATTGGGCTCTACGTCCCCAGAAAGCATTAGAAGAGAGAAGACAAAATCATGAACAACCAAACAGAGCGTACAAAGGCTGCGTGGGCACGTCAGCTGGATGAAACATCTATCGCTGGATTTAACAGTAGAAGCTTTGTTACTGACCTGCATGTAAAAAAGCAACGGGTTGGTCATGTTGACTGGCGGCCAGCTGACGAGCCCACTGGAAGGTTCTGGTGGTGGCTGGCTTCTTATATGCGCTCTTGATGATGTCGATAGGTCTGGACGCATTGACGCCCAGGGATCTTCATGGTGTGGCGGTGCGTCTGCGCAGTCTCCGTAGAAACCTGCCGTGGTGATGAGCAAGGGCGTTGAATCTTGCAATGCGCTGACCGCTGTCGTGCCGAACAGGAAAAACTGCATGTAAAAAAGCAACGGGTTGGTCATGTTGACTGGCGGCCAGCTGACGAGCCCACTGGAAGGTTCTGGTGGTGGCTGGCTTCTTATATGCGCTCTTGATGATGTCGATAGGTCTGGACGCATTGACGCCCAGGGATCTTCATGGTGTGGCGGTGCGTCTGCGCAGTCTCCGTAGAAACCTGCCGTGGTGATGAGCAAGGGCGTTGAATCTTGCAATGCGCTGACCGCTGTCGTGCCGAACAGGAAAAACTGCATGTAAAAAAGCAACGGGTTGGTCATGTTGACTGGCGGCCAGCTGACGAGCCCACTGGCTGTGGCAAAATGAAACCATAGCGTACAGAACTTTGTTTTCTTTTTCTTCTCACTTATTCCGCGATAGACATGATTTTACCAAACTCGGCTATAGACCTCAAGGTAGCTGAGTCTGGTAAAAGCCGACACATTTCAAAATTTTATTTTACGACGACATTTCGCCGCTAACCTGTCCCGCGTGCAAGTACGCAATTAGTACATGATGTTGATGATTATCGTGACAACAACAACAATACAATAATTATTGTAATACTGATTGTGATGATGACGATCAACAGCAAAAAAATACTGTAGATATACAAGCCTCTCTCTTTGCACAGAGTGCAATGAAAAAAAAAAAATGACGGAAACTTTCTTAGACATTCTTCTTTTATTGTTTTATTGAGATGAGTTAGATACTGACGCGCTGATAGGGCGCAACCAACTCATCGGCTCGTGATAATAGAGTATTATATCTGTATACTCAACAAAGCAAATAATCTCCGAAGTCAGAATGCACATCAAGTATGAGTGGTAAAGGCTGCATGTATTTGTTTGCGTTCTGATACATAAAAAAATAATAAACAGGCACCTTTCAGTACGATATATGCGACGGCAATGATTCTGAGTACCCCTTATTCAGAACAAGAAAAAAAAAAGTGAAAATTGAACAATATGAAGAAACAAAGAAAAAGAAAGAAAGTCAGCAATATAGACCGCAGCCCGCACTCATGCTAAGAGAATGATGCTGTGCCATATACAACAAATTTCTCCGAATGCAAACCATTTTCGTACACCTGGAAAAATAATCTATGACAAACGAGAAGAATTGAAGTAGCTATTAGTAGGATGCGCTGTCGCGTGCCTTCTTTAAATATTTATTTACACAGGACTGGTCTTGCACCTTCACCGATTTGTCGTGTGTGTAGGGAAGATGAGACCATAAAACATTTTTTTTTTCATTTCTTGTCGACGCTTTATTAGCTTAAGAAAACGAAGCTTAGAAAAACCACTCCGCCTTCTTGGATTAGATTTAACTGTTCAAAATTTACTATCCTTGGGTACCTCTACTTTTGGGCATAGCGACGGGAAGGTTAGCGCTGTCATCCAAGATTTCCTTTTAGTATCAATGAGATTTAAACTTCAAATTAAATGTTTTAAGCTTATTTTTCTTTCGACCAAATTGAACTTGAATTGTTTTATTTTTATGGTTCTCACGTAACTTTTAATTTCCACAAAATAAGTCTCTCGAATCTCAATATTTTGATTTTAACTTACCTATTACAAAATTTTGTCCTCTTATTTTGTACTTTACCTTGACCGACTAAGTTCTTGGCCAATCTCCTAGAGTGGGTACGTGCCGGTGTCTCCAAGAATATACATCTACAAGAAGACATCACGACCTTCCTTTCTCCGTACAGTGACATAATATCCTTGCGTCCCTTTTCGATTGCACTGACATTCAGGGCGCATAGGGATAACATTGCCTAAATCTATTCTCGTCGCGAGTCGATCATATCAGGTAATGTTTCGTAATGCCCCAATCTCTGGCAGTTAGCGTAAAAGCTTCTCGACGTTACTGCTTAAATAGGCCGTCAAACGCTCGTTGTCGAAGGAGCGATGACCGCTATATATAGGCCCCTCGCGAGGCTAGAGTGACTCATGCTTAAAAATGCTGACGTTGTTTTATTTTCTTTCTAAATTCTCCTCCTCTGATGATGAGCTTGAGAACATGGTGCTAAAAGGAAACATACCTTCTGTTGTGACTCAACGAGAAGAAAAGAAATCTTGAGTCTTAATTCACAAATGATTGCTGAAAAACACAGGACGAAGAGCGGAGAGGGTGTTTGCGTGACTAAAAATACTCGGAGATAAAAGTCCTCCATATCTTATCACTGCTGTATGCGAGTCAGTCTTACAGTACCTAAAAAAGAAGAACCCAGGTAAAAAAAATGGAAAAGGATAAACGAAGACCGTCAGGTCATTTTCCCTGCATACACATAACTTCACACAATGTTATGATGGCTAACAGATATGGGGCACTAAAACGTAAATCTATTCCAAACTTTTGTCTTCAAATTCTGCAATCAGCCCTCCACAATTGCTAAAAAAATTTTCGGGCCACCCGCACTTCGCCTGTTTGCCACGCGACGTCATGAAAGCCGCGGTAGCTCCCCATCTGATATGACGTGCACACACTGATTATACATGATTAGACCGAACCAAAGAAAAATAATTATGTCTAATTTGACACCATTTCACCGTTAGCCCTCTGCTATTGGTCAAAAGCTTTCGGGCTATTCGCCCACTTCGCCTGTCTATCACGAGATGTCATAAAACCGCGAGAACTCACCGCGTTAAAGTGACGTGTACGCGGTAAAGCTGCATTATTATGCCGAACAAAATTGAATTTTTTTCCGAACAGCTGGAGACTGCCCCATTCCGAAAGGAATAGAAGATGGCTGCTCGCGGAACGCTCAGGCACCTGCTACTCGCAGTTCGCGAAGAGCATGGATTTATTTGCCTATAATAAAACTTCTTGCATGGCAGTATAACTTTATCGAGGCCTTTCGGTGCGTATACAGCATCGCTCTGCCAACCCTTCTTTGCTATGCATCCATTTTAGCAGCGTTCCCAACCTTCCGTTGCACGCCGCCGCTATTTTCGACCAGCCACCGCAAGCTTAGTAAGGGGAAGCGGACCAGTCGCAGATGCCGGCACCACCCTCTTCATCCGGTTATCTACTTTCACTGCGCTGGCTCGGCCCCGCCGAAACCCTCTCCCCTTGAGCGTGTTCCTCATCTCTTGTCAGCCAATTATATAAAAGAAACAGCTCAATGTAGGCAATGTTATTCGTTTTGAAGGCAAACAAAAGTAACCTCCCATAAACAAGGAGAACGTTTGATTGCGTTGTTCAGACAACGCTGGATTACCGCCTGATGCTTGCGTCTTTGGTTACGTAAATTTGACGTCAAAAGACGGGAATAAAGACAGATTGGAATAATTTTACGTTATAGGGCCTATGATGTGAGAGTTGTGTCTTCTGCCCCATGCAAGTTAGCACAAATCTGCACTTTGCTGCCCAAAGAAGAGAAACAAATGTGTGCAAAGAAGCATGCTCATCGTTACACTGATTGTGTCGAAAATCCCACTAAATTGTGGTCGAGTGTACATCGGCCAGACGAGCCGATGGCACAATGTGAGGACAGGCGAGCATTACCTAAAAGTAAAAAAAAAAAAAAAAAAAATTCGGCGGACATCTGGCAGATTGCTGCAACAGGTATGGATGCACACCGCACTTACATCAGACGACTTTCCTTAAGCATGCCAAAATAAAAAGAAAAGGAGATAATAGAGGCAGCGTACATTATCAAAACTGGTGTCAGGTGTGTAAGTGCTCCTAGTTTCACTGTTACAGCTAAATAGGCACGTACCCAGGGTATATTTCGCGGGGGGGGGGGGGGGGGGGGGGGGGCAACCCAAGGTAACTTTTCTATGAAAATGAGGGGCGGGGTACCTTTACCAGTACAAACGTGAAGAATGCCTACCGTTCGCAATAAAGACGCGTAAACCCGCAAAAGAGAAATGAAATAGGGTGTATCTCACAGGTACGCCTGTGAGATACACTTCTCCTTTCCTTGACAAACAAGGAAACACATCAAATGGACTCGCGCAGGAAAGAAGCGCAGGAAGAACACTGCCAAGAACAAGTATACAAGCGAAAGTCTAAAATAAAAGTTTCTAGTAGCGTTTTCTGAATTCGCTCGGGAAGAATTATAGAGGAATATATATTTGCGGAACAATCACAGTTCTTTTGAATCCCTCATTTACTGCTCTACCAAGTGCCAAAACCGACTCGTGTTGTTATTTGAGAAGTTGCGTAACGATGCGTGGCCTTCGGTGTCGTACAACCGCGTAGAGCGCAGGACGCTGCGGTTCTAGGCGTACTGCGCCCATCGCGGGAGATTAGAAAAAAACCCACATAAACACAGCAGAGAAGTGGCTACGTCAGGCGGCTCGACTGATAACTGTAGAAGCGTCATTCAAAACAGACGGAATCATTCTCGACTTCCGGCGGCATTTCCTCTACTTCCATTTTAAATAAAAAGTTGTTGATCCATAAATATTTTCACAAACAATTAAATTTGTTAATTTTCGCTTTTCATTCCTGTTTGGCTGTTGCCTCGGCTCTCCTTTAGTAGATCGCGTAATTTCTGAACTCCCTGCGACACTTGTTTCCAATTGCCAATTTGCGTGAAAAGTGCTGTACCATTGGGAAAAACCAGACGAGGTGGCGGGTGTCATTCATATTGCTTATCTTATGGGCTTAACGGTTATTGCAGGGTTTGGAGCCGGACGCTGTTTCGCATGATCTTATTTTCCACCTTATCTCATCCATATCATGGGTATATGATTCCGAGGATCTGCCAGCGTCGCGGTGAGCCGTCACTCGAGGAAGTAATGAGGCAAAAGGAAAAGTTAAACGCAGCTGGCGCTTTCTCCGGCCGCCACTCATTCCAAAAGCATACAAATCAGCTGACTACGAACTGAATCACTTTCCTGGTGTCTGGATGCGTCTAAACAAAGAAGGCTGAACTAACGAAGGAACAGCGATACTCGTGACCGTTGCAATAGATGGTGACAACTGAACGCATCTCAATTTAATCGCGCGGGCACCGAATTGATGAAGACACTGGCCTTCACACACTATCTATAGGAGTTGCCGATAACTAGCGCCATCTGAAAGGAGTGAAAGAGGCAGCTAAATTTTGACCGCCGAATAGCTACCGAGTCTCAAGCTTGATTTGGCGGCTCTCTAGGAATGCGTGTGAGGAGCGGTGGCGTGGGCAGGGGGGGGGAGGGGGAGGTATGGCACTTAATTTAGGGGGGGGGGGGGCACCCGGGCCCCCCAGGGCCCACCCTTAGGTACGTGCTTGCAGCTACAGCATTGCAATTTCTGTTTGCTCACTTATGTATAAAGTCCAAGGGCGATAACACCGTCGCCGCGCGTCGTGTGCTTTATGTGCGAGTGAAAGAACGCGAGGGAAGCCGACGATCTCGGCTCAATTAGGCTTGCGCGAAGGCGCGGCAAAACTTTCCGAGACTCGAAAAGGCAAAACAGAAGAACGAAATATCAAATGCTTTCAGCACATGCGTATTCACGAGACTGCGCGTTGAGGTATTACATATTACATCAGAGGTTGCGTTGAATTCTTGTTAACTGCTACAATACAGACGGCTTTTAGTGATAACTGGTGTTGTTTTTGATATGCCCCACATATCTCTACGATGCATATTTCTAAACAATAATCTCGGTTCTCAGGCATTCCAAGTCACTTTTTCTTTTCTTACGGACGTGAATAGCAACGGGCACCGTCATCGTTCCCGTATTACGGCTATACTCGTGCAAAAATTGGAGCGATTAGCGAATCAAATAAAGCAATCCATGCACATAAGGCCCAGTCACAATTGCACATGTTATAGAAAAAAAGTTGTCGATTACAATTGCAATACTTCATTCACCAGGGTAATTGATTACAGTTACCAATTACTGCCCCACGAGAGTAATTGATTAATTAATCAAAAGTATTCGATTACTTCTACGTTACTTTCCTCTGAACATTTAATAACATTGAAGAGATACCGTAAACGTAACGAGCTGGTTTGGCACATTCAGTGCATCCTCTGTAACCGCTTACACGTTGCTTATCTTTACAAACAGTTACCTTTAAAATTTTTCTATCGGTCATCTACCCTCGTTTTTGTCGTGAAGACATCAGCAGCGACACCGGAAGCTCGCTCGATGTGCGGGATGGGAGGCAGGGCGGCTGTTGTAACGTACTGACATCTTGCGCACAAGATCGTCGTTACCCAGCACCTGGGTCCTCTGTGAAACGCAGCGCGCCATTGTTGCTCGGACTTGAAGGGAGCCCTCCCGTTTGGGCCAGTGGAAAGCTGTAAAAAAAAATCAACCCTATATATGTGATATCTTGGCATTAACGTCCCAAGTGGCCTTCGCTATGCATACATACCAGCACTGGTTCAATTGGTCGGCCAACATCAGGCGAAGTCACCGCTAACACGAGGAAACAAATGCTGGGATCCCGGGTTTGCCTCTCTGAACATGCGTAACCGCGAGTCTGCTGCGTGGCACCATCTCCGGTGTGCTACTGTAGTTCCCACCAAATTCAGGTTTCCAAAACTGTGTCGACTGTTACAGCTTTCCTCACCAACCTAGTAACTTTATTTGTTTATTAAATACATTTAAGGAGAGGTTGGCGCCTGTGTGTGGCGCCGGCTACTCCTCTTCTCTTGCATGATAGTTAACGTTAATTGGAAAGTTGTCAATAATCACAAAACTGGACTAATAAACGCATGAACGAGCATTCACGTACTAAGTCTCAGTACTGCAACATAAATAAATGTTCGCGCAACAGAAGAGTTCACATAGCATAAATACTCACAAAGCCGAAGTGTTCACACGCAACACATGAGTTCACGCACCACAAATGTTCGCAAAACCAAGATGTTCACGCGGAATTAAGGTGCTGGGCAGTTGCGAATTCGGTCCCTGTTGAATGCCGCACTCTGAATACAACAAATACAAATGCTACATGAACACGAAGACTCAATGAACATGTATTTAATGGTGCCTGTTAATAATAACAATGCGAGCAATAACTGTTGTATGACTTAGTATTTTTGTGATATCTTTGATTCCTCCAAAAATTGTACTAAGGCGCGCGCAGCGATGTTTTGAAGTTTTTCTGTTGGCCATGGACCTAAAATTTATCATAAGGATAGTGGCCGTCTATCCAAGCCATGTAGTTTTTCCGAAAGATTATTGCGGGGAGCATCATGGTTTTTACAGTGTAGAAGAAGGTGTTCTATGTCTTCTTCAGCATCTTCCCATGAGCATGTAGAACTGTTAGTTTTTCTTATCCTATACAGGAAGCTTTTAGTATATATGCAGTGCCTAGCCAAAGCCCATGAACTGTTGTTTCAAAAGATCGGCTAATTTTAAACGGAATATTGAGTTCTATTCCATGATCTATATTATATTGTTACGTAGGAAGACGCACACGAAAAACTATATACAAGTATATTTACGAGGGAATACGCCGCACTTGGCCAAGAGGAAACAGCCCGTGCTAGCCTCCAATCGTCGTCGTCATCTTCTCACTGCTCGCCTCTTCGTCATTGCAAATACCGTTCCGTAACACTGCCCCCGGCGGCAAAAGCGCCGTCCCGGAGCGTCTAAAGGCCTGACTCGGAAGCAGTGTAGTGGGCCTTGAGCCTACTGACGTGTACGACATCACTAGATGCCAGAGTAGAGGACGAGTTTGAACTCACAGGAGCAGTTTCGTACGTCACAGGCGTCACCTGGCGCAGCACGCGGTACGGCACTGTGTATCGCGAAATGAGCTTTTCTGAAAGTCCGACGTGACGAGAGGGCGACCACAGGAGCACGAGCGCACCAGGCGAAAATTGTACGTCACGGTGGCGGGCGTTGTACTGACGCTGTTGAGTGGTTTGCGAGGCCGTCAGTCGAGCACGGGCAAGCTGGCGTGCATGGTCGGCGAGGGCGATGGCGTCGGGCGCATACTCGCTTGTTGAGATCGCAGCAGGAGGAAGTGCCGTGTCAAGGGGCAAGGTCGGTTCGCGACCGTGCAGTAGATAAAATGGAGAAAATCCGGCGGTGTCGTGCCGGGAAGAATTATACGCGAATGTCACGTAAGGAAGGGCAATGTCCCAGTCGTGGTGGTCCTTGGAAACGTACTTATATAATTGAGAGTTCTGCCCATCATTTATGAACCAAGTTTCCTTGGACAATCTGCGGCATAGTTCGTTTAATAGACATCGCGCATCACTCGCCGCTAGAGGAAGCAGTGATAATTCATTCTCTTGATGTGCTGCACGTGCCATGCGATCAGCTGTTACATTTCCTATGATTTCGCAATGACTTGGAATCCACTGGAAAGTTATGTCGTGTTGTAGATCTCTCGCTATGACGTATGTCTTCTGTATTTGGTATGTCAATGTGCTTTTTGCTTTTCCTATAAGCTCATTTCATTTAAGCACAACAATGAGGCTTGTGAGTCACTCACAAACAGCCAGCGAAGTGGTTCTGACTGCTGACATAGGTAACGTAAAGTAGAAAGTATAGCTGAAAGTTCTGCCATTGTGGACATTGTAAATTGGCAAAGCTTATTAGCTATTTTCTGTTGGTATGCAGGGATATAAAACGCAGATGTAGAGCTTTGTTTCCAGCATGATCCATCGGTATACACGTGTGTGGTGCACGCATAAAGGAAGACATACGGGGGTGCAAAAACTTACTGCCTGCTTACGAATACTGGCCTACTTCATCCCCCATGGCGACTAGCTATTCCAGAAATTGTCACTTCAATTCCTGGAGTAGGTCGCAAATGTGATATGCCCATAGTTGCGATAAAGCAAAAAAATAAAAAAACTTGATCACATCGTTACACTAAGTACGCAGATCACGTTAACGGAGTAACTATAATTGTAATTGGTTGATGAAAAACGTAACTGAAATACAATGAGCGCTTTCGCGTAAAAAACGTAATCGTTAAATTACAAAATTACCAAAATATGCGATAGGTTACAAGTAATGAATTACACGTAATTCGTTACGTACGTATGGACCCTGCAAAACGTGGAGGTTGTCAGAAATAAATGAAAAGTCGCGATCCGTACATGAGCAGCCGTATACACGAGTTATAGCCGATATAGCGCAGGACGATGAGTGGCCGGTTTAGGCGGCCCTATGTACATTTAAAGTCCACGCTATGTGATACGCGCTATTCACTACCCCCAGCACCTCACTCGTGTCTTGGAGGAGAAACAAAAAAAGCAGTGTTACTATTCCAGCGTGATAGGCTTTCTTATTATCTCTCCATCGAGCTTATAGCGGAAAGATGAGCTTCATAAGCGGCGTCTAAGAGATCGAGAAAGAGAAGCAAAAAATCTGGTCTTCCTTTAATAAAAGGCCGCGGTAGACGCAATTACCCTGCCGCGCCGCGGCCCCATGTGTGCAACTGTGTACGAAGTTAATGATATAGGTCGCACGGCAATCAACACTGGCACGTGAAATTAAACGTTGGGCCAGCTCAGCTCCAGGTCTCTCTCTCTCTCTCTCTCTCTCTCTCTCTCTATATATATATATATATATATATATATATATATATATATAGCATAACGCGACCGTCAGGCCATGTGCATTCGGCGAATCGGTGCGTCGTCCAGCGATTTGTCTGAGCAACAAAGACATGGTCGACAGCGATGAACGACAACGAACGCTCCGCTTTCTGTCCTATACTTGTTCGAGTGACACACGAGGCAAGGAGATGTTGGCGCGATATAGTATGCCGCCTATATATAGTCCTCGCCGCACGAGAAAATTGAATATACATATATCGCATGAAAGCCTATGAAGGCGCAACACAGGAACAACTTTCACCACTTACACATAGCAGTAAAATACGAGTAGAGCAGGTTCTTCGCAATACCCGCCGGGGGTTGCTCAGTGGCTATGGTGTTGCGCTGCTGTAAGCACGAGGTCGCGGGATCGAATCCCAGCTACGGCGGCCACATTTTGATGGGGGAGAAATGAAAAAAAAAAAAGAAAGCACCGGTGCACTTAGACTCAGGTGCAAGTTCAAAAACCCCAGGTGGTCAAAATTAATCCGGAGTTCCACCACTATGGTGTACCTCTTAATCAGACCGCGGTGCTGGCGCGTGAAACCCCATAATTTAATTTTTAATTTAGGTTTTTCGATCCCACTGACTATGCGCTGTCGCGCCAAGGTAAAAAACGAACAACGCTTCTTCAAACAGGCAGGGCGTAGCAAGACGAAGGCGGCCTTGAATTTGTCCAGTTTCTTTTTCTCGCGTTGCCAGTGTGCTAAAATGGTTGTCTGATACGCGTTATGGCGAAAGGGCAAAATATTTCACAAATTCGCTGGTTCAGTTGTGTATGCTATCGCGTAAAAATAAAGCGAGAAAAGAATGATTCGATAGGTAGCACGAAAACTCGGAGATTCTTACTGATAAAGTAATATGATTATGCCTCTTGTATTTCTTTTCATATCTGCCCTGAGTTTAAAAGGTAATGGTTTCTTACTCTGGCTCATTTTCGTCATGCATTAAGAGAAGGTACCCCTGATAATCTTACTATGGAACCTTTTATATATATACCCCCTTTCGCCTGCATAGGTTGGAAATCTCGAATGGTTGTTGGATTAGCATCTGCATTATAATCTTATGCTTTTGTCGTTCTAATCTGTTTATGGTTCCGTCACTGTGTATCTTAATATGTCTGTGATTCCATCTCTTCAAGATAGTATACAGGGAATATACAAACTAGCATTGGGGTTTTCGCCTTGGTAGAGACCCATGGCAAGCCGAAGTTCAAGCACATGCACCATTGAAGTTTCCGTCGTTCGGACCACATGTGATGAAGCTTATTTTGCTTAATGAACAAGGAACTGCTGAAGAGGAAATAACTTTAGAGGAAAAGTACCAGCGCGCCTATGCGTGCGCCCGCGGGTATAGGGTGAAGGGGTTGGCATAGTACACGTAAAGCCCCTTCATCAGCTTACGCTTCTTAAGCGGTAGTAGTACGGAGGTGTTTTAAGTACACGGACATGCCTTTTCTTCCGCGTCGTGGGGTATAGCCCTCTCCCTACTCTCCTCTTTCTTTTTATAGAGCAGGATGTATGTTTTGGGAACCGCGTTACCAAACATAACGGAGGGTTGCTACTACTACTACTACTACTACTACTACTACTACTACTACTACTACTACTACTACTACTACTACTACTACTACTACTCACTAACTTTATACTACTGAGGCTTATTACTCAGGACTAGTGAGCTCCGTCGTGTCTGGCTTTCTTGTTTTCCGTCGCTGGACCAGTTAGGTGGGCGAGAACAGGCTTCGTTGCCGCGCACGAGGACAGCAGGGCGCGAGCGCCGGTTGGCCCGCTGACCGAGCCTGCCCGGAGGGCGCCGTCTCGACCGATCCCGGCGGGCAAACAAGCAGCGGGAAGGGGGTTGTGGCTGTGCGGGGCAACCCCTCCATCCTTCTGCCAGCAGCAGCTCCGAGCGCGCCGCTGAGAACCGGAATATCAGCCGGCTTCAGGGATGCTGCTGCAGCACACGGAGGGGGGGGGGGGGGGGGGGGGGGGGGGGGGGTATACCGCTTCTTCTAACGGATCGACGTTGGCTCGCGGAAGTGGCATTCCTCCTAGCCGATTGACCTTGCGCGCTGGCTGTCGCCCGGCCGCCAAAGAGACGACGACTCACACTGGGCGGGCTTCGGTCAACGCAGAGTGAAGTGATTCCAACTGTGGCAACTCGCAATGCCTGCTCCGTTACATTTTTCTTTCTCGGTCGCTTTGTGTGCAAACCAGCGCAATGTCTCGCTCCTTCTTTGTCTTCTTATTCTACTTAGAGCTGAAAGAGGAAAAGCCACGCGCATATGCATGCGCAGCGCGCGCCATGGCGGGTAGGGTGGTTTGCTCGCAGCGCTTAGTTTTTTATAATTTCTTTTTTCTATGGCAGATCGACGCCGTAATGACGCTTCAAAGAAGCACGGCGCTCTCCTCAAGCGCGACATTTGATCCGCCTAATGGACATTTCAGACTGCGCGTGACACACCCTCGACGAGGTCGCAGTTCGCCACGCGCACCTCGAGCGCGGCTGATGGAATTTGTTCCCCGCGGGAGCAGACGTAGCGGACGAGTAGAAGAAACGCTCTTCGTCGTCCGTCCCGTTTCGGGCCGACGTGCTTGCGCCGCGGGCCGCGCGCGTTTCGTACACACTGCGCCGTCACGCGCTATTCTGGGAAGCGACGGCTGCGGGGTCACTGTCGTGAGTCTAACCTCTCGGGACACGCTTGACCTCGAGCTTCATGCGTTTGACCCAGAAGATTTCAGCCACCCACGCGTTAATGGCGTCTTCTCCTTTTGGACCGCGAGGAGAGGCAATATAAATTTGCTCCGCTGTTTGGAACAGAATGCGAGTAAAAGACGCACGAATGGTTTTTGGCTGAGGCCGGTACTCTTTTACGACCGCGTGCAGGGAAAACTGCAAGTGTCAACGTTGGCCTCTATGTAGAGGAAATTTTTTTGTTCATTGATGCTGCTGGCTGGACAGAACAAGGAAAAGAATAACAGGCGTGTTGTCACTGCGGTTATAGGGTTTCGCCAGCGTAGAAAGTTGTCACTAACCAAGCCGAGACAAAGTAACACAAAACGAACACTGCCGGTCGCTAATGCGTGCACGTACTACGGTACCACGATCATCAGTAAGGAGACATGGACATAAAACATGTTGTGACGTTTGATTCACATCACCTTTATAGATACAGCCGGCGACCATGTTACATGGCGATAGTAGTTGGTCATGTTGGTGTTGGTTCATTCGCGGAAATCAGCGAAGAAAACTGTGAAAAAGGAAAAGACAAGGGAGCGCTGCATGTCTTGGCCGTGTTGAGTGTATACTGGTCATATACTGCTAGTTGTCACGCTACGAACTTCACCATTATAGCCCTAGTGACCTGTACACAGCGCTGCATTGCTCTGGCATCTACGATTCCATGCGAGCAACGGTGAGGCCTCCTTGAGCCTGTGCCGGATAACGGCGAAGGGAGAATATAAATTGAGGACAGACGCGAATAAACTGCTACAACACAACACAATGTGCAACGCAACACAGTGCAAGGAAACAGACCACAAATGGCGCCTCTGTACATGGTCTAAACGCCTAAATATGCCGCTAGGTTTCTCATTCCTTACGAGAGCTAAGCGCTGCCCGTAGTATCACAGAATCCACCTCAAACCAAATTTTGGGGTTTTACTTACCGAAACCGCGATATCATTATGAAGCACGCCGTAGTGGGATTACGGAATAATTTCGACCACCTGTTTTTCTTTTTTTTTTTACGTGTACCCTAGAGCTAAGCACACGAGCGTTCTTGCATTACGCCCCCATCAAGATGCGGTCGCCGCAGTCAAGATCGAACCCGTGGCCTTGAGCTCAGCAGCGCAACACTGCGGGTTACTGCCGTTGCTGCCGAATCCATCCTAGAGTACCTGAGTGCGCGCGTGCGTGTGTTGTACAATCTGAGATTAAACGTCGCGGAAAAGCCGGCGACGAAAGTTGCCGACACTTGCCGTATATCAAATGGCGCAACAAGCTTCAGTGTGCGTTTAGATTTTGCGCGAACCAACTTGTACTGCTTGTCAGGGCACTGGTGCTCGTTCAGTTTGTCCGCCGCAACCGACGGTTCATTCGGCATAAAACATTTCGGGACGGCCGCGGGAGCCGCTCCAGAAATGCGACATCCTCCGTTCTGGCCGCCCGTCGCCAAAAACCGCTTCGAGCTTCGTAGCGCGCACGTTCCGGGAAGGAGGCTATTCGGCGCGACCGAATATACGGCAGCGCGCACCTAAGAGGGGCGGCCGCCGCGCGACCCCGATTTGAACGGGAACGGCCCGCACGAAGTAAGAAAGGCGGTGAACTTTAACGATGATGACCACACCGCGTAAAGTATATGTATACACATGTACTACACACAGGCGCCTGCAAGATGGGCACGTCCGCGGAACTACAAACAATAATAAAAGAAGCGAAGGGGGGGGGGGGGGGGGGGAGGTGGAACCCTTCAACAATTTCCTCTGCCTCTGCGCCACACACTTAGGTTGGCGCGTTCCGCGTTATGTATCAATCTCCGGGCATTGTCTTCCTGTCCCGCTCCGGCGCGCCCCGTTCCTACAGCGAAACGCCTTCACGGCGCTCCCGTTCGGCTACGAGCGCCCGTTGCGGCGCGTCAGGAGCCGCGGCTTCGCGACGCAGCCGTTGAGACGCGAGCGAGCTGAAATGTTGGTGCGCCATAGCTTCTCTCCTTCACGTGTGTACACTAATGGCGACTGCGTACGGGCGGCCCTCTTTCTGCGTCTTACGACGCCGGGCCGCCACCGAGCCGGCCTCGCGATTTGTTTTCCCCCCGACGGCCGTCCCACGCGACCCAGCGGCGAGCTCTCTCTTTTCAAGGACGCGCGCATTCCGCGCCGGTGTATTTCGGTTCGTGAGCTCGCGTCCCGAGACACGCGAATCAACGAGACGTGCTTCGCGACCGGCCGGCTGGATGCCCGGCGGCGCGCGTGCGCGTACAGGTGTGAACGCGCGTTTCCTTCAAAGCGCGCGATAGATTCGTCGTCATACCATCGCCTCGCGAGATGGCCGCCGCGCCACCGGACAGACTAGAGCGAAACGCGACAAAATCTTAACGTACGTAAATCCGCTCGCCTTACGCGCGAACCGAATCGGCTCCCTGTCAAATTCCCTGCTTCGATTTATCTCAACAGAAAGTTGTCGAGGGCAACACCAACTTAACTGATGAGCAATAGAAACTTTATGAATTCTTTAGTAAGTTAGATCCTACACGGCACGGAGAGACCGCGCTGAGACGTGTTTTCTGTGCGCAGCCCTGCTTGAAGCGCGGTTGAAAGAGTGTCGGATTGAATGTTACCAGCCCGAGAAAAAAACCGGTACGGAAGAAGTGGACCGGTACCTAAATAAATTAAGATACGAATATTGTAAAAACAAGCAAACAAACATACGAAGCAGCGAACAAAGAATTCTTTAAAATAGTCTCCGGAGTGTAGAACGCACTGGCGAGTGGGCCATCAGCGACCATTGGTTAGTGCGCGCTTCGAGTGCAACCACGGTCGCAGAACGCTGCTCAGCGTCGCTCATATACAACAAATATTCGCAGTCGTATAGTCCTGCGAGGAGTGTTCCCCTATCTCTCTCTCTTTATCATGAAAACTTTGTTGTGTGGCAGGCGAACGAATACGTCTATCCGCTTGAGCTGACAGACGGATATATATATAATAAGAAACCAACAAATACACCAAGGGCAACAGACAACGCAGGGGAAATTACTTGTACTTAATAGTTTAATTAAAGAAATGATAAATGAACGGAAATGAATGTGGATAAAAAACAACTTGCCGCAGGTGGAGAACGATCTCACGTGTTGGTATTATACGCATGCGATGCTCCACACACACACACACACACACACACAAAAAAAAAATAAACTTCGGTCTTTCACCTTATTCGCCACCAATATCAGCACCAGAGCCAGTTGTTGCAGTGCAAGGACCTAAAAGAACAACCAAAGCTTCACGGCCACGTGGTGCTAACGAAAGCGTCTGCTTTTTTTTCTTTAGCATGCACACTTTCATTTAAAAGGTTTGCTTGCATTTAAATTTCTCAATTGCGCTTCCTTATTTTCTTAAATTTATAGGAAATAGATAAACTAGTGAATGAAAAAAGGTTGAAAAGGCGCACGACCCCAGGTAGATCCAAGAGCACCACTGAACGTATGTGCTGTAGACCTACAGCCGTCCCATTGCTTTAGGGGTTTTTTGACGCGTGTTCATAACACTTGATGTGGGCATTATGGCGACGCCCAGGAAGCTCTCGTTCGAAATTAGAATCAAATTATGAGGTTTAACGCCCAAAAGCAACCATAACGAACGATGAGACGCCGTACAGCGACGGGGTTCCAGGTTAATTTTGAGCACCTGCGGTTCTTGAACGTGCACCGTAACCTAAGTTACACGAGCGTTTTTTTTTTTTTTTTTTTGCATTCCGCTTCCGCCGAAATGCACGGCAGCCGTGGCCGGGAATCTCGAGACTGCGTTCTCAGCTGCAGAGCGCCATGTGCCGCCACGGCGGGCAAGAGAATCGGGCCGTGCGCTGTCGGAAGCCATTTGCATCCAGCCTATAGGACCGCGAATTCACGTTGCTTCCTTTCTTTCGCCACTTCCGACGAGAACCTTGCATGCCGAGGCGAAGTGCATTCCGGACCGAGCGAGAAGGAGCAAATGTTGCCTCGGCTCGTATTATACATGCAGCTGCTTGAAATTTATTTGCATTGCGGTGAACTTATTTTCTTGTCACGCATCCTTAATCGGACTGCATGCACTTTCTTTCGACCGACAACGTGAAAAATTACGTAAGGAGGCTTTTCGGCGTGGCTAACTTAATTATGGGGTCTTACGTGCCGAAACCGCGATTTGGTTATGGGGCACGCCGTAGTGGAGGAACAATTTGGACCACCTGGGATCCTTTAACGTGCCCCTAAATCTAAGTACGCGAGTGTTTTCGCCCCCATCGAAATCCGGTTGCCGTGGCCGAGATTCGATCCCGCGACCTCTTGCTTAGCAGCCCAACACCACAGCCACTAAGCAACCGTGGCGGGTGTATCTAACTTACTCGCCCTACCCTGCATGGCTGACCTCTCGCTAGTATAGCATGCACTGTTTAGGCAGTGAGGCTCGTTTTGAAAGCGTGGATTTGAGCAAGGTACGCAGGGTGATAGGGATGGTGCGAAGTCTTGGGCACTGGCACTTTATTTACTTACGATTCGAGACTAAGGTATATAGTTGTTATATAGTCCATACTAAACGTCTAGAGAAGAAGCGCTTGAGAATTTAGCGTAATCGTTTAATAATATCGAGCAACCGTGTTCCGGCAGCCTCGTTAATTTCGTCCCCCCGGTTTCGAGAAAAGGGGAGTGTTTCTGGAGTCACCGAAGCCCAGTTTTTTATTTGTTGATTCGACCAATTTCGCTGAGCACTTTGGGTGCACCTGGCACTCTCATACACATATACGTATATCGCTTGCTTATACGCTCGCCACCCACAGCCTACAGCTTCCGTATACTCGCGAGTAGCGCGTATACTCACTCGTCCGCGCTGTTATATAAACCCACATGCTCGCAAGGCGGCAGCGATGTCCGGAAGGCGACAAGTGAGGTCGCGCCGAGATCGCGGAGAGAACCAGCTGACGCCTCGTTTCCGTGGCGTTTTCGGAAGCGCCCGCGCGCGGAGTCAAGCAAGCGTGGCCACAGTTTGCTACTTCTCGCCCCCCCCCCCCCCCCCCCCCCCTTCCGCCGCTTTCGGCGCAGCAGCGAAGAGCACCGCCGCCTTCTCCGGTGAATCGCACGCGGTCGTCGTTGCATGCTCCAGGGATCGCAAAAAGGAGAGCGCCCATGCGCAGTTTCGTTCCGCTGTCGTGGGTCTGATAGCGGTGCTGCGCGCACACCGGGCAGTGGCGACCAGAGCCCCCCCCCCCCCCCCCCCCACCGGTCATTGTATGTAGTCTACCCCCACCCCGTCCGGGTAGTCTGGTCCCTCTCTTGGGTCAAGAAAGAGCAGCGGCGGGGGGTTAACAAAGGGCACGACGAGGAAGTAACTCTGTTGCCGCGACCACATCGTGATGCGCCGCGCTCCTCGGCGACGCGTGTGCGTTTTCGTCGTGTGTGCGCGCGCGCGCCGCTGCTCCGTCGACGGTCGTGCGCAAAGGAACGTCACGAGCCGAGCGCCATTCGGAAGGAGATCATCATCGTTTGGCTATGCAGAACCGGTGCAAGGCAGAGGCGTATGCGCACGACATTTGTCCGCATGTAAATACGCCACCGATGTATGGTCCGAGTATAGACGCGCGACAGGCCATGACGTCATACAGATAGCTGCCTATATCGCGAACCTGCTGGTTCTGGTAGGCGCGCACGATTCTATTGGTACTGAGCCTTTGATTGCCGTACAGTGGGTAACAAATGATTGCAACAGTTGAATGGGGCCACAAATTGAAGCGGCTCGACGAGATTAGGGGCAAAAGGTGCTTTATTTTATTTTTATTCTGCCCAGGAGCCTGCGCGCTTGCGACGTCATAGATTTCTTGTTTACAGAGAGGAAGCTTGTCTGCAATCAACCCTGATACTCGACCATCCCGTATCATTGGGGTAGCTTTCTTTCCCGCAAGAGAAACGAAAAAAAGAAAGCGGGAAAGAAAAACGGGAGAAAAAAACGAACTTTCGAAAGAAAACTTTGGATCTCATTCCTGTATAACATGATGATGCATCGAGGACAGGCAGACTAGTCTGACTTAATATGAAAAACCTGTTTACATCGGCTTATCTATGCGTTCATTTTGTCTAGAATTCGTGATCGGCCATGTTTGAAGTGGACAGCTTTTTTGTTTTTTTAATATCTGGTACATATTAGTTCCACAGGCGACATTGAACTGTAGACAATCGCATGCGCACGCGTCCACGTAGTACACACTACGGCGCTTGCGATGAAGCGATGCCGACTGTTTGTATAAAGCCGGGGTGTTCAGTTGCGCGGGCGTTGCAGTTCTTAGTATACAACGCTGAAGATGTTATGCAGCCACACACCGGCTCGATATAAAGGGTAATGCACACACAGGCGCTCAGGTGTAAAATAAAACTAAAAGTAAAAAAGAAGAATGATTTTTCATTTATTCTCTTCACTTCTTTGTATATCTGACGGAAAACTACAAAGTCTTCGTCTACCGTTATGCTCGGAATTCTACACAGACGTGAATGCACTGACAAGCACGTGCGCTATACGTGTCGGCGATGTCAGGAGGCGGACACGGCGCATTTTCCTCCTTGGGAAAGCTCGGCCGCCCCCCCCCCCCTTTTTTTTTTTGTTCTTTCTCTAACATTCTGACAATATGCGTGAGGGCTGGTCAGCTGCCTGCCGTCAGTCGCGGTCACAAATTCAATAACGCGCCCGCGATAACAGCGGGGAAGGCGCGCGTATGCGTTGCCGCCGCACTGCTCTCAAAAGTAAGAATGCGTCAGATGAGAAAGGTCGCAAGGGGGGGGGGGGGGGGGCACTTCCCCGTTTTGCTGCGTTCTGCAAGCCACAGGGCTTGACGTGCATATAGTCATAACGCGCGCGGCATGCGCGCAATTGATGAAAGCGGTAAGGGAGATAATAAAAAAATAAATAAAAAAATACAGGAACGAAGCAATGACGCGGCGCGCGGCCACCGAAGGAGGGGGGTTATCAAGGCATTCCGTATACTGCGAACCACTCGGGGGCCTTGGCGGACCGGTTCAAATTGCGGGCCGCTCAATCGCGCCGACGCCAGCGGAGATCGTTCCGGCCGTCCCGAGGAACTTCGGTGGCCGGGCCGCGTAATGGCCCCGCTGACCCAGGAGGGCAGGCCGACCTCGCCGGGCTCGTGGGCCGCTTGGCGCTCTGGAAGCCACGCTCGCCCTGTCTCTTCGGCCGCACCGCATACATGAACTACGTGCGCTAAGCATACAGTTCCGCACGCGCAGTAGCGGATCTCCGTGCCTACGTTTCTGCTAGCGTCGCCCTTCGGGCTTCGGACGTCCCGTACCGGGGCTATACAGTAGAACCCGGTTATAACAGAGCGGTTAGTGCGCTAAAGCAGTTGTATATGTTAACTGATTCGATATATAGATTTCCGGTTTATAGCTGCAGTCTATAGGTGTGTATGTGCACAGGCGTTTGTCATTGACACATTGCAGAAATGTATTTTCCCATATTCTGCAACAGCTAGCAGCATGTGTCAAGTAAGGTACTAATATCCGAATCCCGGTATAAAGAACTTTTGTGGTGATATTGTAATACGCGTGTAGAACAAAGCTGTGCGACAGCGTGGAAACACCACATGCTGAAGGGATATTCTCGCAGAAAGCACGCGTAAGTAAAGCAGCCAATTCGATAGGGTGCAGCTCGATCTCTATCGGGTTAAGCGCTGTATCGCACCCTATATCCGGTTACACCCAAACATACTGTGAAGCACGATAAAAAAAAACAAAAAAAAATTAGGAACGTGCTGGGAAGACGTATGTACGCTGAAGCCTAGGCCTCGGCGGTCGGTCTTGTGGCGCATGTTGTAGGCGGTCGGAGTTCGATATACTAAGTAATGCCCGGTTGGTGTTATTTGATTTATCTCGCGCGAATATCGTTAAAAAAGAGTTATCCGTGTTCGATAGAGATCCCAATTTATTGTTTCCGTGTTCATTATAATTGCGCCAGACGCATTCGACGCGGGCATGCTTTGCCGCGAAGGAGACCATTTTAGGCAGCACGCTGCAACGTGGATGGCATTTTCTACGCATTCCCGGAAGCGTATTTGGGCTGGCTGATTCACGACTATAGGGCGGCGAGAGCATGACAATGGAGGGGACGAGAAGTGACTCAGCATCGTTGTTCCGTCACTTTTTCGCACCTTGTCCACTGCGCCGTTTTCCCTGCTGAAGGTATATTTCCGGATTAGGGTGCAGCCAGAAAGGATCATCCACACGCGTCAGATTGCAGGGATAGTGAGAGTGCGTCGCCAAACCGCGACAGACATTGCTCTTTATTATTCGGAACAATATGACATGCACACATTAGCCGCTTTAACCAAATATATCGATATGTGCGCTCACGGAACAATTAAACGCGAATGCCGTCTTGCAAACGCAAACACTCAAATTAAGGACCACGGTTGACAGAGATGCATGGATGTCAAGGGTCTACATCTTAACAACGAATCGCAAGAGCTCTGTATTTGAAAGCGGGATGTGCCGCTTTTCATTTCTTCTCCTCGCCATCTGGAATATAGCATGCTGCAGGCAAACCTCTCCTGGGTTCACTAAAGAACCCCGCGGCCGCTTTGTCCCTCTCTTTCATACATATTTGTACTTACCAAATTGTCTTAGTTGTATTTGTATTGATGGTCTCCAGCATGTAACCCCATCACATAGAGGCACGTATGCTGCTCAGAACATCAGCGGCGCGAGTATTATAAGCTTATACATTGGATTAAGTTGGTTTAGGGTAAGTTGACTAAACTTTTGCTACGTAACCTTACATTGGATCGCGTAAGGTTAGGTAGGGCTACAGGTCGGCTTAGTACCTAAAAATCCTTGTCACACGCACGTATACTTTATTTTGAAATCACTAATGTGTTCGGCGGCGGTTTTTCTCTCCCTTCTGCGTTTCTGTACACACAGTGTCCCTTTATAACCTCGACGTGGAAAGCGCAATGCTCAATTTTCGTCCCGTTGGTGCTTTAATCTCGAACCGAACGTTTAATTTTCACCCAGCCGATGCTTTCTTTAGCTCGTAATACCAGAGGCGAAGGAGCTGCACGACCGCCAGGCCTTGTATGTGCACACTTTCCTTCCTTGTCCCGCGCATAGAGCCACTTGCCGCGCCTGCATTTTATCCGAAGCAGGATCTTCTCACCCGCCCTTGAAATTATATGTTGAGCCTTGAGTCTCTAGCTTACGCTCAGTGGCACTGATATATATATATATACCGTCATGACACGTTCTTGAAATTGCTGACCGTAAACGGCGTACAAAGACAGCCCGCTCAGAGCTTATATATGAACTCTGTGCCATCTTGCCTGTGGGTGAGAAGCGCTTATTATTGTCATCACACACACACACACACACACACACACACATATATATATATATATATATATATATATATATATATATATATATATATATATATATATATATATATATATATATATATATATATATTAATCGTTACCACTATTTCCAACTCCTCTCATTTAATGCTGTGTTCGGCGCTTTGACATTATAGCGTCTTGCCGCGTCCTGACGGAGGACGCTTCCGGCGCGTCAACCGCCGTATAAAGTGGCGGCATCGCAGCAGTATCTGTGCATATCGTCAAGTAAACAATTCGCGTGCCTGAACAGAGGCTCGCCAGTGAAACACATGGTGTTTTCTTAGTCGAGGCGTTCTAAAAAGCCTGGAAATAGGGCACGTGAGAAAGACGAGCGTTGAGTAGCTCTCTAGCCATAGTATATAGCGGACGCTGTGTAATGTAATTAAGTGACTGAAATAACACGAAATATCTGCACCCTCTTAACTGGCGCATCTAAGTGCACGTCTTATCAAGATGTGCAGGCTTTTCAAAGCGCACATCCGCAACCGTTTGTATTGCCGCAACACAATAAAATTAGAATCAGGATCACGGTGCGACAAAGACCGACACTGTATTCGGCGAGCCCACACGCCAACTTTCTCTTCAACCCCACAGTGGTGGTTGGTGCTGCCTGCTCCATGCTGCGCGCTTCATTTTCCTCTGTACGGTATCGTTACCGCAGAGGAAAACGAAGCTATCCTTATATAGGTTGTACAAGACGCGCTGATATACTATAGGTGCTGCTACTGGGTGAATTATATCGCTCATTTCACGTAGAATAGAGAAAAAAAAAGAAAAAAAGAAAGAAAGAGCTCACGAAGAACGCAAGTGTTGCTCCGAAAGGAGGCATTCCGTTCTGAGTGTCTAATCGGTAAATCCAGTGGCTCACCGAAGCAGTATTTCTTTTTGCTCGTTACGAGTGAGAAATATTTAGGAGCCCTTATAATAAAGCGCACCCGAAGAATGTCCCTCAGCCCTCCGCACATTTTTTTTTTCTCTCTTTTATGCAAGCACGCGGACTGCGATGAAGAACGCGCTCATGTTATTAATATATTTCGCGCAATGGAGTACGTAACAACTTGTGGATTGCTGATTGGCCGATTGCAAGTCGACGTCTCTTGTGCTTCACGCGCTAATGTAAAGCGACCTATCTGGAATGCAGCTCACGCTGATGTTCTAAGTACCGTTTCATTAAGCGCGCTCTTGTGCAGCCATTGCCAACGAAGCTCACGAACAGCAGCAGAATTTCACCATTGAGACCAGCCTTTTTTCTTGCCTCGCTTGTTTGTTTCGTTCGTTACAGCTGTGATATAGGCCGCTCGCGTTTTAATTCACCCCTTTTCGCAATTACGAGCGCAGCCAAGGAAGCGATCTCACGACTGCTCGCTCGGCTGCACGGCGCGGGCCTCTTTCTCTCCGACAGTACGGCAATGCCCCACCACCAAGCTGTTTTCCAGGCTGCACAGTGCAACCGAAAGATCAGCGTCGTTGATGGCAGCCGTCGGAGGCGTATGTGTGCGCATCAAGTGGTGTCAGAAAAATCTATTACATGACGCTTAACTGCCTCAGCAACTTCATTCGCTCCGCGAATTGCCTCTACACTCTATGGGTCTCTTTTTCACCCCCCTTTCCCGAGCCTATAGTATAAGCATGCGCGGACGCAGTCTGGCTAACTTTAAGAGGAGTGTTTTGCTATATTATGTGGCGTTACGTGAGAATGCTATACTGACCACGAAATGGAGCGCGATATTTGAAGGGCAGTTATTGTAACAATGTTTGCGTTGATTGCGTCTTCTGAAAAAGCACGCGCGGACGACTGATGCGTGACGTCACATGACAGCGCACTGTCACGCGACGCTACGTCGTTTTTCAGGACCTTGTGCGCCCGCACGTCGACGCGCTGTTTCGAAACCCTGGAGGCTGGCCTCACAACTTATGAAATCAGATTACTACAACGTGTTGAGCAACGGCTGAGTTTGATACGTCGGGAATGAGACATCATGCAGCATTT
This sequence comes from Dermacentor andersoni, assembly GCF_023375885.2. Lineage (NCBI taxonomy): Eukaryota > Metazoa > Arthropoda > Arachnida > Ixodida > Ixodidae > Dermacentor > Dermacentor andersoni. The sequence continues at coordinate 298,099,223 of NC_092814.1, forward strand.
TTACCACCACATATCAACTACGTCTCGTTTCGACGGTACGTTCTCGATAAAATTTTTCCTCATTGCTCAATCATCAGTCGGCCTTCCTCAATCTGCGCATACACGAAAAAGTCGCATGGACAACTTGACGTCAAATAGAAGGGCACATTAGAAAAGACAAAGCGCTTTGCGTTGTCTAATGCGCACTTCTGCGTGTCCGGTCGTTCTGCCTGCGCTACAATAAAGTAAAAGATACCATATACCAACAAGCCCATATATCCACCCTCACTGGCGTCAAAATTGCACACCAGGGCACCTTTGAGTGGTTTGTGAAGGCAAACTATAGCCGGCTTCAATTTCCTATATTATGCGACACTTCTACAGAGACCATATAATCAACTCATTATACTCATTGGCCACGCGTGGTTTCGAGATGAAAGCGTGCAAAGGGAAAACTGCCTCTAACACCAAATAAACATGCAGGATGCCAGGAAACATCACCTGCTAGGTTACGAAGTGCGCTCGTTGAGTGTGATATGCTCTGTTTATTTCTTTCTCATGCGTGTTATTTTTTCAGACACTCATTTTCGCATAGCCTGTACAAGGCCTGTACAAGTCCTGTACCACGCGAACACTCAATCGTGTCTACGACTTCTCGGCCTTAGCACTGTCTTATGTGACAATATACTTCGTACGACAATCTACCAAAACGGCCGCTCAGTGCAACAAATGACCCGCCGTGGTTGCTTAATGGCTATGGTGTTGGGCTGCTAAGCACGAGGTCACCGGATTGAATCCCGGCCACGGCGGCCGCATTTCGATGGGGGCGAAATGCGAAAACACCCATGTGCTTAGATTCAGGTGCACGTTAAAGAACCCAAGGTGGTCCAAGTCATTCCGGAGCGCCTTACGATGGCGTGCCTCATAATAAAATCGTGGTTTTAGAACGTAAAGCCCCATAATTAAATTTGTTATGCAGCAAATTCTACTGCAAAGCATTCCTGAAAACTAGGGCACAACCACCACTTGAAATAACTCGCCTAGCTGCATGAGCAACCGTAGAAGCGCAGTTAAAACGAGCAGTAAAATGAAAGTCTATAATACTTTGGACAAGGAGGAGGAGGAGACAAAGCAGAGGAAAGACAGGGAGGTTAGACAGTGTATGTACCGGCTGGCTACCCTGTGCTGGGAAAAGGGGTAAAGGGAATAAAAGGAGAAAGAAGGAGAAGAGGAAAAAAAATGGAAACCAGAAAATTCACACAATAACGCGAAACTACGCGCTATAACATTCAAAGGCGGTCGCACAATTCGCATGTCCTTAAAAACTTCAGAAATGCCCTTAAGGCCTTGAGTGCCGAAGCCCGTCTGGACCAATGTCCTAGAGCTTTTTCCTCTGTAAAGGGGCGATTGTCCAGTTTTTCGAGAGCGGTCACGAGCACTTTTCTTGACACTTTGTAACGGGGGCAGTCACAAAGGAGGTGCTCAATCGTCTCATCGTAGCCGCAGGTGTCACAAGTAGGGCTGTCGGCCATTCCAATGCGGAATGAGTAGGAGTTCGTGAATGCCACGCCGAGCCACAGGCGGCACAGAAGTGTTGCTTCCGCTCGTGGCAACCCTGGTGGTAGGCGGAGTTGCAGACGTGGATCCAATCTGTGGAGACGTGCGTTCGCGAATTCACTGGTGTTCCACATATTCTGTGTAAGCTCGCGGGCGAGGGAGCGAAGACTTGTGGCTGCATCTGTTCTTGAGAGCGGTATGAATATAATCTGGGCACCATCATGAGCCGATCGGGCAGCGTCATCCGCACTGTCCTTTCCTGAAATTCCGCAGTGACCCGGTATCCACTGGTAGATGATGTTGTGTCCTTGGTTGATTGCGTGATGGTGGAGTAGTCGGATGTCTGCGACTAGTTGCACATTTGGTCCATGGTTGAAATGGGACATCAGACACTGAAGAGCTGCCTTTGAGTCACATAAAATGGACCATGAATGTGATGATTTGTGAACAATAAACTCCAGAGCAGCACGGATAGCTGCGAGTTCTGCAGCCGTCGATGATGTAATGTGAGATGTCTTGAACTTGAGGGTGACACACTCTGCGGGAATCACCACTGCTGCAGCTGAACTATTAGAGGAGACAGAACCGTCCGTGTAAACGTGGATGCGTCCTTTGTGCTTGTCATGTAGCACTTTGGACAACCATTGCACAACGGACAGAGAGCAACAGTTACCCAAGCTTTACGGCGTTCGATTTAGCAAGGCTGTGACTGAAATTTCGACTGTGTGACCGTGCACCTGTTCCAGTGTTTGCGTAGCGGCCCTTACATCTCGCCACATGTGAATTGTGTATTCAGATTTCAAATGGTCATTAGCGGTCGAACAAGGGATGCCTGTCTAGCCAATGTTTCGACAAGGCGACTTGTCCTCGTCAGGGCAACAACAGCTTTCCTTGGCTGCATACACATATCTCTTGTTCGATGACTATTATTAATTTGAAGTCTTTGTCTTCCTGTAAACTTCTGTCTTGTTTGGATGTTCAGGTTTCGTGCGGCCAAGACACTGTGACAATATGCACGAGATTACAGTCAGAAACAACAACCGCAACGCTAAAACAAAAATTAAATTCCGGGGTTTTATTTTACAAAACTACGATCTGATTATGAGACACGCGGACGCGGGGGACTCAGAAAATTTTTACCACCTGGGGGTCTTTAACGTGCACACAATATACATCACACGGACATTTTTTTTTTTTGCATTTCGCCCCCTCTGAAATGCGGCCGCCATGGCCGCGATTCGATCCCGCTACCTCTTCCTTAGCTGCGCAACGCCATAGCAACCACGGCGGATCAACAAACGCAACGTGACCGAAACGTGATTAGCTTGCAACACGCTGAAAGTATAGCGAGACTGCCACTTGTCGCTGTTTTGAGAGACTCGAAGGTAGGACCACAGCAGCTCTGAGACATATTGTACGCGTAGATTCGCTTCCATCAGACACTCGACTGCGCTCTGAATTTCCCACTGCCGGTATTCTTTCACGCGCCTTGTTCTCGTGAGCACGCCGTACGTTGTGCGGATGGCAGAGCGTCCACATCTCCTGCGGAGAGCCGTCTGCTTCACATGCCGTGGACGCGCTTGCCCCCGTCGAGGGCGCTCGTCACTGCACCGTAAGGGGCCATGCGGCAGTTGCACGGCTGGTATGGGAACCGCGACAGGCTAGCAAAGAGTTACCATGCACCTTTCTGTATAAAATTATCTTTTGCCGGTGCCTAGCGAACGTTTATATTCGATCTCGCGAGTAAGCCAACCGTAACAAAGTGACTTTGATGTTTCATGACCTAGCGCAAGAAATCCTGACGCAGCCAAGTCGACGAACTAATACGAAGGACTGAAGCGTAGGAAATGGCGGACATTAGTATCCTCATAGTAAACGGCTACAGTGCAATGTCGTGTTTTCGGTCCAAGCATAATGCTCTTGAAATGTTACTTTGGAGAGATATCGTCTGCATTTTTATCCCGCAAGCTTCGAGTATGCTTCTCTCTCAACGAGTATTGCTCCATCACGCAGGTGTATCTTCACTCACTGGCGCCATCGGGGGACATCGTGAAGGCGAACACCTAGAGGTAAGGGAGGCCAGGCCGTTCACTCTTTCCATCTTCTCCTCTATGGAAGCGGAGGACCCCTTGGAGTCGCATCTCCATATTTGTTTGGCTTAAACAATGTAACTAACAATCACTGCAGCAGGCGCACATTACGTGTTAGCATCCTCCACGCTGAAGGCGTGAAATGATGCGCGCATGTCCTTTCCGTGCTATAGGTTTAAGACGAATATTACGGAGCATTTGTCCAGTGCTTGCAAGATGCATCGCGTCTTTCAAGATCACAAGGAACATCTTGACAGTCTTGAGAAGCGCAGGCTTTCAAAGAAGCTGGTTCCGCTCTCATATATAGACGAGCCATATCGAGACGAAGGTTACCGATGACGGGTTTAAGTCATCTGCGATGTCTCTCAGCAGTGACGCCCCACGCATCTCAGAGGGAACTGTACTTGCACGCAACGGCGATGGATCTTCGCACACGTGCGTAATGTGCCGTGGTTCGAGGAATATATATGGGAGTCCCGAGGACAGCGTTACCTTGTTTCACGTTCGCTGTCTCTGTACTACACCGCGCGGCGAGCTTTACGCGTACCGCGGACGCACAGGCGCGCGGTCACGAGCCGATCGTTAGCCGCTGCAGGGGCCGCCGCCGCCGCCAACGTTCTCTCCAGGACTGCGTGTGCCCTCGCATTGCAGGCACGGTCGTCGTCGACGACCGGGCATGCCGTTGCACATACACACACGGCACCGGTATACTCGTGAGGCGAGCACGCCGGGCGGAAGAAGACGGAAGTCCTCTAGACGAAAAACGAGAACGGCGGTTTCGGCCGGTCGAACAGCGCGCGGTGCCCAGCGTCTCGGCGTCGCACACGTTCTTTCTTTACTTTTGTTTTCCCCTTACGTTTTTCCCGAGGCGCGTCGAACGCATGATTGGGTTCTCTTGTTGCTGGAAACCAGCGACTTCCTCTGGCCGCGCATATATGCGACGCGACGGCGGCAGGCCATTCTGCTTCAAGGATATCTATCGTTACGAAGTTGTAGTGTACAGAGACGATGCGGCTGCCGCCGCCGCTTGTGACACAGTCCACCGAAGCCACCTTCCTGTCCAGGCGTCATTCTCGACGTCATTCCTGAAGCCACAGAGTGGTCGCGGCACCGTTACAACGCCTCGAAGACTGCGATCCAAATTGTGGCCCCCGACGGAAATTCCCAACGCCAATCTGTCGCGGTGTGGTGTTCTAAGCGAGGCGAACTTGCGCTCCCCTCGATAATTACGCTTGGGCCTGGCGGATTGTGACAGAAGGTAAACGAGAAATAAAACGTCATGTCGGTCCTATAGAGCGAATTGCTGAGAATGTACTTCGGGAAAAGATGGACAGAACGAAAGAAAGAAGGAAAGAAGCAGAGTCGTCGTGTACACCAGCGATTTCCGGTTTTAGGAAAGCGCCAACGGAGTTGTGCCCTGTTCCGTTAGCGCTTGTGTTGAAGGAAGCATGAGAGTGCCAGTGGCCCGACGAATTGTTCGCACAAGCGTTGAAAGGAAACAGAAAAAAAAAAAACCTTATCGTTCAACATTTGTTCAAGTTGCTCAAAAGCAATTTCTTTCTTTACATTAAACTTTGCGTATATAGCCCGTGTCAGCGCGTATTATCTTACACAGGAGGCGAAAGAACAGAGATGATATTCGGCCCCTCTTTGAGCGACAGTCGATTCTTTCTGTTTTGTGTACCACATAGCCGCGGCGACTCTGTTGCTCAAACGGGCGACGTATACGTACTGATCTATACTATGAAAGTTGTACGTTCCGCACGAACACACTGTGCAAATTTCATATATACGCGTTCTGTAGTTGCGAACATTGGCAGTAGTGGAGTCGAAGCTAAACATAAACAGTTGTGATCTATTAGGCCACCCTGAAACTCCTTTCATTGAAGTTTTAACGCCTTCTCTCCCTCCGCTTTTGTCACTGCGAGCACACAGTACGGAATATCGGAGACTTCAACACACCGCGTTTAATACACAGCGGCGATGGTCAGCCAGTCATGGTTAACTGCGCTGCAGCTTTCCTACCCACTTTTTTTCCCCGATGCGCTATAGTGAACATACAGGGAAAGTATAGTTACTGCGGGAAACGGCGGCTTTCAGCTTCTGCATCGGTGCAGTACAATGCATATAGCAAATAAGCATTGCAAAAGGCTAAATAAACGCAGGAGATTAAGGGACCAAAGAAATGCTCTAGGGGTTCCTTGATGCTCAGTATACGCCCTCTCGCAGTGCTTGCAAACACTGGAATACAACTCGTTTTGCTCCGACAGGAATGTGGTCCACTCAAATTGCCCGCTAACTTAAGCGGGCACGAAACACAACGGCAAGACCAATGCAAAAACCCGCAGATTTCCAAAACTTTTCGCTCGCAGTTATATATAATCAAAATTTCAGAGATAATTTTCGCCCTAGAAATACCCGATAAATTATACGTACGCGTGTTCGACGCTTGATGCACGTTTATTGTATATGAGAACGCAAAGATCGACGTCCCATACGTTGAACGCAGGCGAAAACACACTTCTTTCTCGCCAAAGTTGACTGCGAAGACACGATAACGGAAAGTTTCTTGGGGCGCCGCTTATATGGCCCCCCGCTGCCACGGCGCATATACGCGAAGGCGTTGCACCGCACACGTTCTCGGAGCACGTGACAAGGACGAAAGAATGGCAAAGAAAGGTTTGTGATGCCGATAGGGTCAGCTGACGAAGGTATCTTAGGGCTCCCTAACAGCTGATAACGCAGACTGTGCCCAGCTCACTGCGTATACAGCGTGGTGCGCTATACAGGCGCTACTCTCTAACTATAGGGGCGGCTTAAAAGCAGTTCGAGCCGTTCTTGCTTACTGGAGAGGCTACAGGAAACGCGGCCCCTGCACGGACCGCATTCACGAAGGATCTCGTTCCTACGAACTTGTTTGCCGGCTACTTTGGTATCACGCGTATGCCGTCAACTTTTAGCCGTTTTTCTTTTTTGCGAACTGTTCTTTTGTGACAGCCGGCTTTTAATATAAAATCAGGCCCAGGATCAGACCTCTCAAATCCTGGCAGTCCAGAGGGCTCGCGAGAGGGCCGTCAGGTTTCACCTGATGGTCCCCGAGTGGCCCTAGCCAGGTGACGTGGAGCTTGCTTACGTCTATAGTGGACCGAATAAAGTTGTTTCTCTCTCTCTCTCAAGACCTGGAGACGGCTTCGTGAAGCCTTTTCAGCAAGCCACCTGGATCAGATACGTGCATACATGTGGTTTTAGAAGTTCGGAAGATTGAGGAAAGGTGAAGGGGGTTGGGCGGTTGAGTTTGACTCAGGATTTTCTCCCCTGCTATACGTACACCACTTGTTTCGGTAGTTCGCCATTGTCGAGACGGTTATTGCCAGTTTTGGTCAGTCATAGCGCCTTAGTACGTATATAAGTGAACTGGGGCAGCATAAATGCACCTGCTTTCAACTTCGCCGCCTGACACCTTAATTAAATATATCCCTCGAGACGCCGTTGGTAAATGAACGCGTTCCGTCCTGACCGCGTCGATCGAGAATGTTGAAAATGTTCTGCTGTTCTTGGGTTTGGGGATTTTCGCCGGTTTTATTCACTGGGTTCTGAGCTACAAACAGAAATGAGTCTTTGTCCTGTACTGGTCGCGTGTTTTTCTTTCCTTTTTAGTTTTCTTTTAAATATGATTCACTACTTCGCCTCGCACAGACGGACTCGGTTCCCTTTTATGCATAAGCAAATTACATGTCTTAGTAGCGGCAAAGAAAGAGCAGGAAAAGTTTATTAAAGTTTAGAGAGCAACCAATGTTTATTTGAAAAAAATAAACATAAATAATACGCAACCTTTATGGGTAGGGTTGGTCGAATAGCGAAATTTCCGAATCCAATCGAATAAGAAGATTTGAGAAAAACTACCTGTTAATATCGAATCGAATATCCATCTTATTATTTATAAAGAGAAAGAAAATGTGCAATTAGTCCGTTTGGTAAAAAGAAAAGAAATCAGGTTCGTAGGCATCATTTGATACATGTTGCACAACGTTTTCTTTTCGCGCACCCTTATTTACGCCGATTTAGCTACTGAAACTAGTCGGTAAATTTAAGGGCACGTGAAATTTTTGGGAAAGAAATGTGGACCCTATGCCGAAAACCAAAAATGTATTCCACCGGCTAGTTCTGCTGGACGTACGCCCTATACAACGTGACGCATTCTGTTTACTTGGCTTCGCAACCTTGCGCTGTGCCAATTCTATCAAATGTCGTGAGGCGAATCCCTGACCTAGCAGAGAAAGAGTGGCATACTTTGATGAGCGCTTGATGATGAGTAGCTTCATCAGCGAGGCCGTTAGATGCACTTTGTCATCTTTGCCCTACTTCAGCTGCAACGCGATCCTGTCAGCTATCGTACCCGTTGCACGATTCTGGTCTTCATTTCCTATTTGAACATACTCTTCGAGGCTAAACCGACGTCACTGTTTTTTGAAAAGGCAGGAATCGTTAATAATACATAATAAGAATATGAACGCAGAGGACCTCTTGCAGCCCAAGTGAGCCGTGCGGCACAAGCCCGAAGTCGCGAAATTCAGTAGCTGCGAATATGCCCAATGTCCCAGATTCGCGAACAATTCGAGTAGCCAAATTATAGGGTATTTACAGTATATGTAATATCGACCTCGACAGGACGTCCGGAGAAGCGAGGAGCTCGTAAACGAGAAACAACTATACCTACCAGGAGGACCATGAGAATGGTAGCAATTAAACGAGGGAACAGCACGTCACCGCATGCACGTATAGTGTAGTGTTCGTTGAAGGACAGAAGTATGATACTACAGTACTGTACATTGTTTTGAAAGGATGAAAACATGGGGAGACTGGCCAAATAATAAATCGAAACAACAAATTCGTATACAGGGTGTCTGAAAGTGAGCCATTATTATTGGATGACCGGAAACTATTTAGCAGAAATTATCTGTTCCCTGCTTTGGCTAAGGAACTGGGGCTATCCTGTACCATAATTATTCGGAACACTAGTCCTCAGTTTCTCGTTTGCTCTCCCGCGTGGCTCCAAAAATTTGGAGGACGCTTAAGCTTCGCCTTTAAGAGTGGGACACGATAACATCCAAAGCTCCCCGGCTGCTTTTCACGCTTCCCGGCAACTGCAGCGTATGTAGCCGTAATGTTTACCGGGAAACGATGGCGGCGAACACTATGCGAAACGCGGCCTCTTGCGTGGGCCGATCCCCTGTTATTAGACAGTTTTAGTTACACGTACGTAGAGGCTTCACGTACGCGAACGTGAAAAGCCTACGTGCCTTACGTGCACGCCATCTGACACGCTTTTAGCTACACGTACGCTACGCACGCCAAGAGGGACCCCGTAGCTACATCTATCGGGAATTGTGAACACGGCGGTAGCCAATTCAATCCTGTCGCCGTGTTTCGATGCAAGCCGTCTGCGCGCGCGCGGCCCGCTATCGCTTGTTCGTGATCTCGCGGAACTCCCGCGCGAAGCTGTCTACGTGGGCAAGAAACGCACGCAAAGAATTGAATCTCACGTACGTCCGTGAGACGCGCGCGCGCCCGCTACGTTGTACGCATGCGCACTGCTGACACGTAGAAGCTCTACGTACGCAAAGCCTCTACGTACGTGTAACTAAAACTGTCTATTAACGTGATATCTTTAAGGGCACCGTGTCGCAGAAAACCGACGTCAGCGTTCCGCGTCCAGCATCGACCGTCCAGCGACGAACCATTATTCCGAAGGATGTATACTCAACCATTTTTATATCACCAATGTTGCTCACACCTTGTCTTTCTTTCTTTACAAAGTTATACCTCGGAATTTTGAGAATGACAGCCCACTGACAAATGTAATGAAAAAAAACAAAAAAAGCACCGACAGCGCATACATTTTATGTCATATCTTCTCAGACTGAAATATTAAAAGTGCGAAACAATAACAGGAGGTCGGCCCGCGCAAGAGGCCGCGTTTCAACCAGAACGCTCGCCTTCGCGCATAGGCTTCGCCGCCAGCGTTTCCCGGTAAACATTACGGTTACATAAGCTGCAGTTGCCGGGAAGCGTGAAAAGTAGACGGGGATCCTTGAATGTTATCGCGTTCCACTCTTAAATCCGAAGCTTAAGCGTCCTGCAAATTTTGTTTCGCAGTTTTAATATTTCAGTCTGAGAAGGTATGACATAAAAGATAAGCGCTGTGAGCGTTTTCTTTTTTTTTTTGTCAGGACATTCGTTTGTGGGCTGTCATTGCCAAAATTCCGAGGAATAACTTTGTAAAGAATGAAGGACAAGCTATGAGCAACTTTGGTGATAGAAAAGCGGTTGGGTATGCGTGCTTCGGAATGATGTTTGGCGAACAGATGGTCGGCGCTGGACGGGGGACGCAGACACAGGATTTTGTGCGACACGGTGCCCTTAACGGTTAATAAGCGTTGTTACAGCTTATATACGAAAGAAAGGAATGTGTATTAGACAAGTTTGAGTAGTGAAATCTCGAAGCAAATCCGAATCGTAGAGCAAGGACTTTTCGATCCGTACCCGAAATTTCGAATATTCGCACCACCCTACTTATGGGATTTCCCGTTGGGGGGGGGGGGGGGGGGGGGGGGCTGCTAGATTAAGTCTATTGTCTTGCTCCTCAGTAGGCGTAACAGCGAGCTGTCGTAGACGGCATCTCGGTGGTCCGTCTCGTAAAGATCCAATCGGTTAATATAACGACTCATATCTGTAGCACAAACAAAAAGGCACGATATTTCGCAGTGAGGATGGGCTACGACACGTCCACAGCAGGTGGTTGCTGGCAGCATGTTGAAATGATGTTATCGCCACTGAATTTCCGCTGCTACAATCATTCAATGAAACACTGCACGCCATGGTGCCGGCATTCTTATCGCGTTTAATTGTCTGCTGTTTACATCCGGGCTTTTGGACACGAACTGATCCTTTGGCCATGACGTACGCGTCTGGCTGCTTTGTGCGCTTGTTGTGGATCGCCTTTCCTTATTTCATTTCAATCAGTTCAGCCGTAGTCAGTCTTTTCTGCTTGTTTCTGAAACCCCGGCAAAACCGTATAAGTAGGGATATCTCGGAGACCTGTTTCTCTTGAAGGCAGATTTAGAACGACAAGCTAACTCAAAAGTAATTAGAGGACAGATCTGGTCGACGCGCAAGTAGATAGAGATGCTATATAAACACGAAACGGCGCTTAGAGGCGGTGAGGTGTATTATACGACTTTTTTATGAACATCAGAAAAGCTCTCTTTTGGAGCATCGGTATATCGTTGCACAATCAACTGTTGTGCCATGAAATCTCCTTTAGGGTTTCAATGAAATGGAATACTTTTTTCCCCTAGGTCTATAATCTGTCGGAGCACACGAGTGTCGTGAATCCCGGGAAGACAATGCGATAGAGAGAAAAACGCTGCTCGCGGAACAGCAAGCGGATATTGCGGAATGACACCTAAAATGAAGATCGCAAATCAAGCGAAGGTCAGAAATGCCCTTCGAAGTTCATGACTTCAGCCAATCAATCAAAGAAGTTAGACGTATAGGCAACAAGACGGCTGAGACAAGAAGGCTGTTCACATCCGGGGCATTTCCAGCGCTTGGGTATAAAAAGGAACACCCTAGGCTTATAAAGCACCCAGATGACGGCGTCTTTTCTATATGTCCTCCTAAAAGATGTTTCTTTTTTTTCCCTCCAAAGTGTTGGACATGTCTCCGATGTCTTAATTCTAGCTAGCCCAGCTTTCTGAATTAAGCACTGCGAGAGTGGCCGCGTAAACTGTAGCACTTGACTATATACAGGATCGCGGTCCGCCTTAGTTCGCTTTCATCGGCTCGCGCCATGTCAAGTGCGTGCGCGCGCATCACTCCTTCCACTTTGCACGCGGTGTTCTGTAAGTGAGCGTTTCGCAGCCGAAATCGGCATCCGTGCCTGAGGTGGCCGCGGGCGTACACCGCGGGCGAACCGCATTCCAGCCTTCGTTCGGGAGAAGACGGACTGCCGTCGCGCACTCGCATGCATCCAGAGGGCCAGTCGCCGGCACGCTCCTTAAGGGCTCGGGAACAGTGTCAACGACTGCTATTGCTCCCGTGCATTAGAGCCGCCCTGCTGTACTGGGGCCTGCGTCTTTTCGCAATTTCCGGGGGGGGGGCGTGAGTCAAATATTTTCTGTCCGGCGCATGGGAGCGTTTCCCGGGGGCAGCGGCCGGCCTGGTGCACGGACGCTCGCCCAGGAAGTGGAGGCGAGGCCACGGCGAACTGCGGAAGTTCTTTCGCTATAGGTTCCCCATCGCATGCGGTGTGACTGAGACCGATAGAGCTGTGGCAGCCGCGAAGGACACCGTTGCGGAGGTCCGACGCGTTGAGAAGCCGCCATCCACGTGCACACGCGTCAGTGTGCACAGAGCGCGACTCCGCTGGTGCGGGCGCAGCGCAAGTGAGGCAGCGCTGGTTCAGGCGCACACACACAGTCTGTCGCAAAAGCTTATTTTACATTATTTTCTTAATAATAATAATAATAATAATAATAATAATAATAATAATAATAATAATAATAATAATAATGATGATGATGATGATGATAATTTCCAATCACATGTACATGATGGCGGAAGCAGGCAGCAAGAGATGCTGAACGGATCGGTAAGCTTAACAAAGCCGCGAGCTCCCCCTTTGGTGAACAGGAGACTGCCCGTACGTCATTTACATAAAAGAAAAAGGAAAGCATAAGAAGTGCGAAATACAATGCCTTCTCTTCGACAATATATTGATGCGCCCGTACACTCTACATAAAAAGAAAGAAAAACGGGGTAGTAATGACATACGTAACATATTATCGCGTCATTTTCACCGTCACGAGAACGTGACAATATAGAAAGAGAACGTGACATAAATAAATATACATAAATTCACAGGAGCACATAAACTCTTATTTCATCACCAGATCAAAAAGTAAGCGAACAAATTCATTGATTTATTTATTTTTATCCATTCCTCAAGTGCCCCGGTTAGGGGTACTACATGAGGAATGGGGTGGTTTAATGAAGAAATATGTCGACAATAGTGGCCTTCAAGTGCGCTGTTCTGGAGGGTGGCCTACGGCTTCTCCCGACAGATGATTTCAGTCCCTTGGTGTCTGGACTCAACAAGGGCTAAGATGTGAAGATGTACACGCGCTGGCTCGTGGTAAGGACACCAGCAACTTGAGATGACATCTACAAGATGAAATGTGTCCAAGAAGTCTGTGCATGTAAACATTTGTACTGTACATGTACAATCTGTACAGGGCTATCTGTGCCTGAAAGGACATCTGTTAACAGAGCCATTTCTGTGTAGGTAATTCAGTAAAGAAATCAATCTGTTCTCTTAGGTTTGTCAAAAAGGAGTGACTGACACCATTATAGCCACTTAAATATCTGTTATTTTTAGTGCAATAAGAAATGCGAAGAAATACACTGGACAACTAACGGAATTACGAAAAAGTTTATTTCCGTTGATGCCTATGGGCTCGAAACTAAAGTTTCAATATGTGGTAGTTGGTGCGAGTGAATCATTAAATTATAAGCGTATTATGCTTTAAGAGATCAGAAATTTTTATGTGCGTGATTGTTTTGTCCTCTCTGTAGCAGAGCGCCCTCGGTCACATCGGCCGTATTTAAGGAAGTGTCGGAAGAAGCCAGTCAATCGCAACTGTGCCAATGAAATGAGAATGTTCTTCCTGGAAAAAAAAAAAATCAAACACAAGAAAATTGGCGGGAACGTGCGACAAGGCCGGAACTCGAAACACGTGGACGTCGAGACTATAAAAAAAAAAAGAAAAAACGAAAAAAAAAACAAGAAGAAAAAATTAAGAAAAAAAAAAACGCGCGACATTGTAAGAAATCCTTTATGGATGCGAGGTGAAATCAAGTCTGGTTGCGCTCTACGAACTTCGGAAACACACAGTGAGTGTTTGTTTAGGCTCTATAGGCTTCTTGAAGAATAAGAAGCCAACCTTTCACAGTGGGTATGCGCCATCAGTGAAGGTAAACGAAACGAACCAAAAAAATAAGTAAACTGAGTACGAAACAAAATGAAACAAAATAAACTCCTGGCGGCACGTAGCATGTGCTGTGAATTCGGCAGGCCACACCTGCTCGTGCGTCTCAACTTCATTGTTCTTGGCCAACTCCAGATCAACCCTTGTAAGATTCGTCGGACGGTCCTACCGCTGTCGACCAGATGTAGGAGTCGTCGGACTATCTCGCCGCTGCCACCATTTGAAGGAGATGAAGGTCGTAGACAGGAACTCGGTGAACAGGATTTATTTACATATTAACAGTTTAAGCAGGATACATTGGCAGATTAGCGCGACTCCCATATGGAGCCCGCAAGACTAACATACAGCAAACAGTTTACGAGCACACAGCTCACTAGTAAATTTCTAGTATGACAGAGCACTCAGCTCCCGACAACGAGCACGACACGAGCACTCCCTAGCAGCCGGAAAACGCTGCTTATAAGCTCTCCGCTTGACGTCATAGTTCGACGTCATCGTTCGGCGGGGACGGAGCAGGAATGGTCGGGAAGGTTCGTCCAAGCATTGTAAACTTGCCGCCGCCCCACACTATCGTTTACGCCCAAACACACGCAAACACACAGGTGCGAACCCATACACACAAAGGCTCCGGAGTCGACGACCGAGGGCTTCGTAGAACTGTGCTCCGTCTCGGGTGGTGCGGCCAAGTACCACATTCCTGAGCTGACCGCGCGCCACGTGGCTGCCGGTCATCCGCAGTTCTTGGTACCACCCAGCTTTCAGTGCCGACGTCAGAGGGCTTCGTAGAACTGCTTTGTCCCGGGTGGCTCGGCCAAGTACCAATTTCCGGAGTTGATCGCGCGCCACGTGGCCGCCGGCCGTCCGCAGTTCTCGGAAGGCGCCCCGACTGGTGGGCTTGGAACACGTGCAGCGGGCTGAAAGCTGGCACGTTGCCACCCCGTACGGCCATTCTTAACACCCTGCCCCAACATATACGCATGAAGTGAGCCTTCACGATCAAATGTAGGCGGTCGCTTACTGTCGCATCTGAACAATCGTTTACCACTCCGGTCGTCATCGATCATTGCAGGCAAGAACTGGCAGTGCCTTCGCCATATGGCAGCAGGGCTAAGAGAAAATATCACTCTCGAACAAGCTGCGACGCCTAAAGTGTTTTTCTGCTTGGATACACAGTCGCACACTTGCCGAACGCTTCCATCTCCCGATCGCGTATTCTGGAACTCTCAATAATTCTTCACGAAAAAGAAAGTAGTCAAGATAAAAAAAAACGATTCGTACGACGAGGGTGGGATTCAAACCCAAGCGGGCAGCGCCCAGTGGAAAAAGTAGTCCATTACCTTAACCACTCGGCCACCTCGCCAGGACAAGAACATGATGGGTTCAGGAGTACACGAACCCAAGCTGGCAGAGCAGAGTGGTTTAGTACTCCACCACCTCTGCACGTCACCAGGGCGCGAACTCCTCCTCTTGCCATTCCCTCTGACCGTCGGTCAGTTCTCAGTGCCGGAAAATATAGCTTTCGGCGGGACACGTGCGCCTTCATCCTCCAGCGGGTGTACTTCCTTCCCCACAATATTTATCGAGTAGAGGAGATCTCTCTCCTTAGCCTTCGGGCTGGGACGACCCTTACACCAGCCGCAATTCTTGCTTGGGGCCGAACCGTGTGAAGACGAAGCCCGGTGTTTGAAGGGCCCCATTCCTACGTCGGTAACGGATGCCCACCATTTACTTTGGATATGTTACGGGGTGAAGACAGTTCGCGAAAATGTACTTAGAGGTGTGAAGTTAAAAAAAATGTACAACCTGAAACCCATGGATCAGGGACAACACGTTCTATAGGTCGCTTTTGGTGTATCTGCATGAAGCTGGCCTTCAGGCTTATATTTAATTTCATTGCAAGTTATGCGACGTGGCAACCCACGTGAGCTAAAGATAGAAAGAAACAGAGAGACTGCATTCGCAAGCAGCCAGTGAATTGCCTGCGATCACCACCGGTTGTCTTTTTGTCCTGGACACTCTCTTCTAGCGGTCGCTCCTTAGCCTGCCCTATACGTGACATGCAAGTCAGCCTGCTCACCTACGACAGACGTATTATCCTAACTGACGGGTGAGCCTGCGCCTTTCGACGTGCCTAGCTACAACGAGTCTTAAGTCTTGTTGCTGAAATAGGACTGTTGCAGTGTAGGAGTGCTACACGATAGCCGGCTAAGTCTTCCAAGTGGTCTCGTTGTTTCTAGCACGCGTTTCGTTTTGTTCCAGCTTTCGAGCCCAGTCATACCGCTTCGAGGTACTGATATGCGTGGGAAGAGCAACGGTCAAAGGGAACAGCAATATTTTGGGCCAGTATTCACAAAACGCTCTTATGGAAGAATTATTCAAAAGAGCAGATTGCAGCCGATCCTGATGCTGGACAAATAATCAGGGAAGGAATCTGGCCAATGCTAAAAAAGAACCTACGAACGAAGCGCTTTGTGAACACGTCCCCTTGTCCATAGCGGTAGTGCGCGCGAGAACTGCCATGTTCTGCTCAGGTATAACGTGTTGGGCGAGTCGGCAATGGTATTGGAACAGGGTATAGCCAACAAACAGAAAAGGGAACAGAAAAGCGACAAGACTCTCGGTGAAAAAAAGCACGCCAATCACAGTCTGGACAAATAACAAAATAACGGGACGTACTTCGAGAATAGGTGACTCAAGACAGTTATTTTTGTGCCTTTGGGCTGTTAAAAGCTAATCTTTGTCGCCAGTGTGTAATTTTGAAGTAAACTGAACGGACGCTTATGGAAACGAGCAAATTGACGTGTTCTCCTTCTCTCCTGGCATAGCTTCTCGTCGCTCGCTCTGCCCTTCTCCAGTCAAGCCTGAGTGACGAGACTCTCGCTGCGTGAGCAGGGGGCACTGCCTTTCGTCTGGTGATATTGTATATTGATCCAAAAAAATTGGAAGGCGATTCAACATCTAGTTGACATCGCGCTGGAGCGACGCGTTTGATCAACCTCAATTAGAAGTTACATCTTCTTCCAAACATTTGTCACCAGTCATCATCATCATCATCATCACAGTCATCACATATTCAGTGGCCCAACTTTCACATACCCAAAGGCCCAAGTTACACATACCTAGTCACACATAACCAGTGGCACCAGCGGGAACATACTCAATGGTACATGCACAGAAGCCTTAGGGGCAAATGCCGTGTGGCACATGGCCAGTCCCCCATACTCAGAGGCACATACCGAGTAATCCCAGGGGAACATACCCTGTGGCACATACCGAGCAACCTCAGAAACACATACCCATTGGCACATGCCCTGTGGTCTCAGTGGCACTTATATTTACACTGCACAATTTCCGGGATCGGCCCACGCAAGAGGTTAGAAACACATGCCCAATATGAAGAAGTGGGGTAACGCACCAAGAACGACTTGTTTTTTTTTTAAATGTGCGCAGGTCAACATCTGGAACACGGTGAACGGACGGAGCGCGTTTGACGTGCTGGCGTTTCGGTTTGCTTCGGCTCTGCTTTAATTGCGACTACAGGCGCGTGAAATGCATTCTCGTTGAGCATCGACAGAGACATTTGGCTTGAAAATTATTAAGTGTCATTTATTAAAAACAATTTATTTTGTTTGGATTTTCATATTTATTCATGAAGGAAATTGCAAGTGCATTCATGTCTACACGCAAATGGCGCTGCGAGCGTCTGCGACAGCTTTTTTTGGGAAAGCACCTATAACGACTTTCTGCTTCCATATGCAGTCGCAAATGGAAGCAGACGTCCCAAATGATTCTCGTCTCCCATTTCCGTAATCTTAAACGCTGACAAATTTATTGCAATAAAAAAAAAAAAGCGGGCAACGCGACGAGGGTGGGACTCGAACCCACGCGGGCAGAGCCCAATGGATTAGCAGTCCATCGCCTTAACCACTCGGCCACCTCGCCAGAACGAACACTTAATGGGTTCAAGGGTACCAGTATGAAGTGCGACTTGAACCTATGCTGGCAAAGCACAGTTGTTTAGCACTCCACCACCTTAATATCTCTGCCACATCACCAGGATACTAGACAGCATTCACAAGCAGCCAGTGAATCGCCTGTGTCAGCATTCGGCTGTCTTTTTGTCCTGGATGCTCACTTCTAACGGTTGCTTCTTAGCCTTTCCTGTACGTGATATGCAAGCCCGTTCGCCTGCCGCCAACGTAGGCTTTTGGCTGGCCCGAGTCTTTCGACGTGACAGCTTCACTGGCACAATGTTCTCATGTCTTCTCTCATGTCAGCCGTGGTCTGTAGCAGGACCTTTTCTTTTCCCACAACAAATTCACTGTTACGCATTGAGGGCTGCCAGCGTTCCGAAAACACTGTTGTCTAGTGAGGCCGGTGTCGATACTTTCTTAGCGTCCAAAAGCAGCTTGGACGCCACAACTATCCAGGCTTCTTCTCCACCGACACTGCCTGGCTCAGCATGTTCTGAAGCATCAAGTCCGCGCTCAGCTCTAGAGACGCCAGTAAACTGCTCATGCCTATGACTTTTTCATAAAGGGCGAACGCCAGTCGCCCATCCTCCTTCATGAACATATGCAGCAACCAGTGAACTTTCATTTTAACGCCCACGTTAGGATGGTTGAGCGTATCCCTTCATCTCAAAGGGCAGCTCCGCCTGTTTCTTGAGCACGTCAGCTACCTTAAGCCCACACCACACGCACGCTTGCCGACGCGCGCTAGCTCGCGTCCGCGTGCCCACGCATGCGCAGACTGTGCGTCACAGCTCGTACGCATGGAAGCGCGACGCGATCCTGGCGATCCGCTTCTCTCGGATATCCCGCGCTGGGGCCCCTATGGCTGCCTCACATCGGCGCGTCTGGCTACGCAGCTACGGCGTGGTACAATCAACTTTCAGGGAGGCAGATTTATGCTATGATTTATGCTATTCTTTTCTTTTTGTGCTGATTTAAAGCTATTATGTTTACACATATTGGATCATTTTTGAAACACTCTCAATTACAAAATACGAAGTAGCGTCTGCCAAGGCAACGATGAGTGAGCCCAGTGAGAGCGCGCTGGCGCGTCTCTTGTAGATGTAAACCGCCATTCCTCGCGAGACTTGGCAGGCGCAAGGAGCTTGCGCGCATCGGCGAGCGCACATGTGGTCTAGCCTTTAGGATTTCGCTGAGCTTCTTGTCGCGCTCGTACATCAGCAACATAACACAACTCACTGAAAAGCGGAGGAGGATGGCGCTGGCTACGGGGTGATCCACAGGTATGAATCCGCCTCAGCGCCTCCCTTTTAGAGTGCGGGAACAAATATGCTACAGAGTTAAACGTAACGTGAGCAGGTCTCACGCTACCAAGACATATGAAGGCGAATGTAAGGAGCAGAGGTTGAATGCTAGCGCTACACCAAGTTCATACCGCACCCAATGAGCATACGGATTAGATCAAACGACTGGTTACGTCTAGGGTTATTTGCTAAACGTCACCACTCGCTGAATAATTCGTTATTCTTAAGAAATTTCAGGAGCAGGCGAAACACATGTCCCCTGAAAATCTAGAGTAAATTCCCCACGACAGCGCACAGAGCGACTCTACGCTTCAGTGCGTCAAGGAGAGTATTGAGGTTGTCCACGAATTCCGGAGAGTTTGATAAACAATGTTTGATAATAAATAACAAGTAGCAAGCGTGGTAGAACGGACGCGTTGGTTATACCAGTAGTTCCATGTTATGTCGCCACACCTGTTCGCGTTGGCTGCGTAGTAATACGGGGAAAAAAGGAAGCCTGCTCCTCGCTTTCCCTTTCCTGTATATATGTTTTCAAAAGAAATAATAATAAGAAGATAGCTTCGTCTCGACTGAGTCCTTTGATCACGCTTAGCTGGCACGGTGGAGACTACAAGGCGCCAAGTACACAGTTGTATCTTCAATAGTGGCAGAGTGTTTTGAGGTACTCTCAATATCAGCTTGTAGGCTAGTGCTTGGTACCCATGAGGTACATGCCACAAGAAATGTCCTGTTTCCCCTTACTGCTCAGTGCTACCATTGCTGGTCTTCCCAAGGCGCCGAAGACATGCAATGTACAAGTATCTATCCGTGTCCATATACGCCGATGATATCTGTATTTGGTTCAGCGCTTACCGGCAATAACCCAGGCTCGCTTACTATATATTGCTATATTGGCCGTAGGCAGGCAATGCGAAATTAAACGCCATGGCGCTGTGCCAGCTGCCGGCGAGCCTGCGGGATGTTTGGCGCGCTGTTTACCTTGATAGTGAGCGAAATTTATTGAAGCATATATGGCTGTATTGCTTGTCAGCGATAAGTATTTTTGTCGTTATTTCCTGTGGAAACACTGGCGATGTGTAATTTTATATGAAAATGATGAGAGTATCGGATGAAAGTAAGTGAATGCTTTTCAGGAATTGTGCCACTATTTATGTAAGACTATAATTTAGACTAGATTAGTAACATTTTGGAGAAACTATCAGTTACAATTGTATTCCGTCGCCAGTTTCCTGTAACCTGCACAATACAACATACTGAGTGTAGAGTGCATGTTCGAAGGAGCTAACAGACCGCCAGAATCTTGTCGACGCAAGGTATACTATAAGGTTACAACTCTGGGCACGCGACGTAGTTCGTTGAAATATCGCGAGAAGACCCTAGTCGTTTTGCTACAGTGTCTAAAGCAGCGACCATCGCTCATGACACGTGCTTATGCTGGAATGAAAGCGAGCGAAAAATCTTTCTTAAGAAAACTCCCACGAGTCACACGGCGCACACAAGATAGCTGGTTGGTTCGCATGTATACTGGATCGCGTGCTTGTCGTTGGCGCGACTGGCGTGGCGCGGCTGGCTTTTTCTGTCGACCTTAGTGCATGCGGATAATAATTTCAGGCTCATAGAGGTTCTATTACACAACAATGCTCCAAGACACACCCTGCACAACTGTATACGTCCCATAGGCGCTCTCATTAATGACAAACGGCGTGGTGTGCCATCTTGTCAAACCCACTCACTTGAGTGATGGCTAAGCTAAAGGACCCACTGATCGAACGCGCCGCAAGGAGTTTTGTGTGCTTGTAGCAGATGCTGGGACGAGTCGCGAGACAACCGGACGTGGCACTGCGGGACTGTTCAATTGCTCGTGACACGCCGGGCGCATTGAGGTCGCCCAGAGGACGCTGAACGCCGTCGGAGCGGTTGTTTTGTTTGACGACGTGGGCCCCGCATTACGAAGCCTCTTGTCACGGTCTCTGCGCGCGATAACGCAACGCGCGCATCATCCTGGGCGTCGTGATGGACAGGTGAAGATGTACGATCTGTCCACACGTTTGTCCCGCATATAAGCACGAAGAAGCGTGATCAGGCATCGGGTACTTTCACTGCAGTGCTAAACAAATGACCGGCGAACTAGGCGGTGTGGCTTGTTGTTTCATGTCACCATAGCTAGCAGCGACGGAATGAAGGAGGCCAGTGATTGTTGTAGCATTAACACAAGTGAATTGTTTGCATAGGGAACAGCGCTATAATGGATGCGCGCGCTGCTGGGCATGTCTCCTGCGGAGACGTCCATACACTTTCATTTGAAAGTGTAACGTCTGACGTTATCGCATAGCCGTGTCAGGGTGTTACGTTCAGTGAACCATAAGAAAAGCGTGCAAAAGGCGTGTTGAAATCATAGCTACGTTTTGCGGAGAGCATTTGTGCAGTCGCATACAATGAATATCCACGGCTGCTTAGAGTGCATAGCCATGGCGCAAAGAGTGAAATTTTAGAACTACTTGAGCGCTTACCGCAGTCGATAGTAGTACACCGCGTGAAGCCTTCAATACAAAGTGCCTCCCATGGCATAATTAGATGGACTAGGATATTTGCCTCGAAAATTACACTTACAATTAGCTCCTTGATAACTACGTAATATACAATATTATATTGGATGCGCAGCGATGGGCTTGCATAGTCAGATCCTTGCAGGGTTAAATTTCTTATGAATATACTAACCTTCGCTATTGAACTACCTGCACAAAACAAATCTGTTTGTGTATATATAATCCCATATTATTATGCCTAAAAGCAGGCTCCCTCCTACGCTCCCTCCCTAATATTTTCTTTCTTGAACACCATGCAGGAATTAAATCGCTCATTTATTCCACCAGTAGGATACGACAGAGGACGCGTGCTATATTTTACCAGTACTGCGTGAGAAACAAGAATGGTTGTTTTACTCGACAAAACCAGCGACAACGAGTGAAGCAACCAGTGTTACAATCTCGCTACGGTTTCAATGCATCTATACCGCGAACTGAGTAAACTGTCAAGGCAAATAGGCAATCGTTAATGTTTCTCTCTCTCTCTCTCTCTTTCTTTTTTGCTCTCTATATCGCCTCTGCGCGTGATGAGACGTGACTTTCATCCAACGCAGTCAAAATCCTGCGTACCAGAGGTAAACACAGCTAGCAATGAATTTTCGAGACGAAATATATGTCGCGAACATCCGTCGAACTTTTCACAAGTGAACACCGAAAACATGGAACCATGCAAGGCCAGCTCGGTGCTAGCTAACCCCGACCAGCTTTTGGCTACATTCTTATAGGATTCCACGTCTAAGCTAGCGTCCACACCATGCAGATCGACACAGCGCGTGGACACGCAATTGGAATGCCGCGCGTTGATAAATTCGACATTCCTCCGGACTCCTCTTCCCGCAGACCGTGCTGGGGCCATACTCGAGGCTGCTGACACTCACCCCCCCCCACCCCCCCTTCTCACACACACACACGGAAGCTGTAGCGGGACCGCGGAAAAACGTCCGCTGCGCGTGGGCTACGTGCGGTACACCTGAAAGCAGCGTGTGGCGGCGACCTTTTGGAAGGTCCGCGGCACCGCACCGACGCCGCCTGGAGCGCGGAATGGGGGAACGCTGCAGTGGGGGTCAATGTCGTGATTGGGACAGCAGCGGAAGCGGCTTCGCGGCGCACTCTCGCGCGGGCGCACAACGCCGCCCGCTAGCGTCTCTTCACGGTGGGACCTCCTCGGGCGCGCGGACTTTGCGCAACCGGCCGGATCGGTCAAGCGCCACCGGCGGGCCCTAATCACCGGACATCGGCGCTGAGCTCGCCGCCGGGAGAAGACCCCACCTGCAAGCCGTGGCCAAGCTCCCTTCTCCGGCTGGGAACGGATGCGCACCACCGTCCGACTGCGAGGAAGGAGGAGGAAGTGCAAACGAACGAGGAAACACAAAAGAAGCCCAAGAACCGATATAGGATAAGAGAGAGAGAGAGAGACAAAAGAGTCATTCACCATGGATTACACGTCTGGGATGTACACTTCTCGCGCATTACTTAGCGGCGGAGATCGGCGGATTACGTGCTATCGAGGCCGCCAGTGCGACGGGGGAAAAGAAAAAAAAAACGCCGTAAGCGCGATGCAAAAAGTGTCGAAGAGCCGCAAGTAACGAAACACACTATACGGAAAATTGAGTGGCTTTCCTATAGGGCAGGCTTAAGATCTTCCTCCACAACCCTTGATCCTCATTCCTTCCTCTAACAATACGAAGACATATATATATATATATATATATATATATATATATATATATATATAGTGCTGTTCGTTGCGCTGATGCGGTTGGTTATTTCGCAACGAGGACCATGTAGCGTACTAGTTGACAAGGTGACGTGAGACATTATTTGAGCTCAATGAATCGAAACCTTCATTTCTTGGTGATAATGTTTCTGGTAATCTCTCTCTCTCTCTCTTCATTTTTATATACACAAATGAAAATAAAAGAAGGAAAATTTAGCCCCCTCGTAATGGCGCATCCTTCATGTGCGTATATCATTTGCTCTCAGCAGCGCAGGAGCGTTGTCGGATCGTCCTATAAATATTATTATTCTGGGAAGCATGATGTATATATCAGATATCACCCTTCTATAACTGTTTCTATTTGCCCCTTGGTAGTTTTCCTTTCTTGCCATTAAAGTGCGATAGTTGTAGACGTTATTGCTCGTATTTCAACATGACAGTAATTCTGTATCTCTGCTCTTAATACCTGGGGTAAGGGCATCTTTTGCTAGTTCTACAGGTTCCATGGAACCCCTTGTGCATGCACGTGAATGCCACGGCAGCGTGGGAAATGGTGAAAGAAAGGTCAATACTAGCATGGCGTCTGTGGAAGTTAAAATGTTGCTCTTTGTTTGAAGAAAGAGAAAGCTACTTGCTAGAGATGCCGGAGAAGTACAGGGAACAATGGCCGCATGTTAGTTACTTCTGTTGACTACCACAAAATCCCTTAGTATCGCTCAGACAATTTAATTGTGTTTATACAACGCTATTTCGTTATTGCTTCTTAATACACATTTTATAAAAAATAATATTCAGGTTTCTTTTGGGAACGAAGTTGTGTCCACGAAAGACAGTGAAACAAACTTAATGGATCAGTTCCTTGCCCACTCCTGTACTTTTTTCTGATATCCACAAAGAAAAACTGCGATAGCCTTAATATTCTAAGGAGTTCTGGAGGCACTAATTTCAGTGTGCAGTTGCCATGGAAATTTTCTGTCCCTTCTGAATGCAAACAAGTTGCACTATAATGTTTTTTTTCTGACGTGATAATAAACCGCGATAGCCTTATTATTCTAAGGAGTTCTGGAGGCACTAGTTTCAAGGTACGGTTGCCAAGGTAATTTTACATTCATTACAAACGAAAACTTGAAGACACGGTGGCTCCGTGATGCTTCTTTTTTTTTCATTTAAATTGAGAGGAACGCATTCTCACAGTCTTCACCAGCAATGCAGGAGTGTACCTGCAACCCAGCTGACGGCGGCGGACCGGAATTACCGTGCAGTGTCCCGAAACAGCTGTCCCGTCGCGTAACTTACGCGTTCATCTGGTCTCCTTTCCGCCGCGGTGTCTTAACGGCTATGGTGTCGCGCTGCTAAACACGAGATCGCGGGATCGAATCCCGCGGCCGCGGCGGCCGCATTTCGATGGAGGCGAAATGCAAGAAAAAGGCCCGTGTCCCGTGCATTAGGGGCAGGTTAAAGATCCCCTGTTGGTCAAAATTAATCTGGTGTCCCCCACTACGGCGTGCTTCATAATCATACCATGGTTTTGGCACGTAAAAACCCCAGAATTTAATTTTTTTTTAAGATATGGTTTGCTCCTCAAAAGCAAATGACACTACGTTTTTTTTTTGCAGGATATTAAAAAATCAAGCCATTCGCCTCCGTCCGAAGTCGTTGCGCGCTTTTTCAGGACGCCCAACGACTCACCCAGCTCGAAAGCCTCGCAATGCCATGATTTCTATTTTGCATTGGACTTGCTTTGAACGCAAAATTCTCTTGTACAATGTTCTTTCCTCACTTAAAAGAGACAGAGAAATAAAAAGTACACGTATGTCCAAACCCCCCCCCCACCTACCCCGTATGATCCCATATGTTCAACTAATATTGTAGGATAGCGGAGTAATTAGGGGGCATACTGTTTTTCTTTCTCCTCCGTCACCTACCCCCTCTTCTACTTTTCGTTTTCTTTCTTTTCTTTTATATTAAGGTTATACGCTCAGCACTACAGAGCATTAGCTAGGCGACGATGGAAGTCGTGCGAAAGCAACCGTCATTAAAGACTAGGAATAATTTCACCAAGTGATTCACGTCTGATCTCCCGGTCAACCTGCTCACCGAACTATTAGGTTTCGCTGTCATCGACTCGCGCTGGCTCGCAGTATCGCCCTCCGGTACCTCACATAACGCGTGCACACATCTGTCCGACAGCAGTTTATATCTTTTACTGAAAAAAAAAAAAGAAAAGAATGAAGTGACTTACGCGCGTGCAATGCCCAGCGTGAGTTTATCTTTCCCGAAAGCCTCTGTCTTCCCTCTTCTTCTTTCTTTTCGGTCTCGAAGGCTGCCACGAGATCCATCACGTCTCGAAATGTTTGGCGGCGCTCGAGCGTGCCATTAACCTCGTTGCGAGATTTTATCCCCCACGTGACTGAACGGCGCGCACGCACTTACGTCCAGCACGTTCAGGGTCTGCCGTCTGCGAGTGGTCGTCGGATCGACGGCTGCAAGGCCGGGCCCATCAGCGTCTGGCGCTCCCTTTGATCGATAGACGAGAAGCCAGGAATAAAGAGGCAGCGTTTAAGAGCGATGAAATGCACAAACAAATTGGGCTGACTGCTGCAGTTACTGCCTTTTGTTTTTCTTCTGCTGCCTGAGTCTTTTCTTCGTTCACGCCCGACTTCCGCCTATCTTAGCCAATTTGCCAGCGTGCTTAGCAAAAGTTCACCATGGTACGCTCTTGAGGAAATATTATTTGCAGAGCCAAATAAATAAATAAATAAATAAATAAATAAATAAATAAATAAATAAATACGGTGACACTAAGTTGCGCCATTCTTTTATACTCTGTGCGTGTCACATAAACAAAAAGCAAAAAAAAAAAGAGAGAAAAAGATTCAATGGCAGCACTTGTACGCTAGGCTAATGTGGCCCTATTTTTCGTAATCAACTCTTATTTGATGCGTGTTGTCTTTCTGCTTCTTTAACGTCTTGAGCATGAGCGCAGGGCACATCTATATACCTACAGAGTTAACATATTGTGCGCAGGTTGCGTGCTTGAACCTTGCTTGTCTAATGCCCACATGCGCGCTCGTCAATACGTATTTCTTCTTTGTCTAGAGACATCTTAGTCTTTTTTTGCCAGTTCTTGCCTCTCGTATTTTCTCCTAGATGACAGATTGTGTTTCCCCGGCTGAGATGTTTGGAAAAAGCATGACCTTCATTTGGCCAAAATTTCTACTTTTCGCAGCTAACAAGCAACGACGTGTGCTGTGTTGAAACTAAATGAAAAAAAAAGGCGAATAAGAGAAACGTCAGATGCGCGCGCTGTAATGCAACGAAAGCAAAAAAAAGAAAAGATGTGTATCCAACGCACATTTTGGAATCTACGCCGAGCTTTTAATCGACGTCTGTAAATTTGTCCATTTCATTCCTGCGTATCTGGCGTAATGGAAAGTGGCACACGCGCGTGTGCTCTCACCCAGCGGTCCTAATCAATGTGTCACACGCGGCGATCTATCTCAAAGAGCTATAGTTGGCTTAGGCACGACATAAGTATTATACGTCTACAATCTGCGTTACGTATTTACATCCCACCATCGGGCACGTGATTCACATTTTTTTTTTCTAAGTGTGATCTGTTTGGCAAGACAGCCGCAGCAGCGGCCGCGGTCGGAAAATTCCGCGGGTGTTCGCGAAGGAAGGTTCGGTTAAAAAAAAGCAAAGCGGGAGAAAAGATTGTTTCGTTCGCACCAAACGCACCTGTCTTGATTCTGCGATATATCCGCACACGCGTTATCAACGCCTTGATGCAGCGTCACCGCACCATGGGGCGGAATTCAGTAAGCCTTGCGTTCGTAACGGCTGTTTCCCATTGGCCGACCGCCTTTGGACTTGCGTAATATGTCAGGAATCGCGATTAGCTGGCATCTAGTCCTACGAACAGTTTTCAGCGCAAGAACTTTTTTTTTCTTCTTTTTTTTTTGCGAATACCGGCCCAGAATAGTGAGACTAGGACGACGAATGCTCACATTGGTTATGTTTCTTTCGGCCTTTTTGACAGACAGAAAATCGCGTTGTTCCAAGCGACACCTGTAAGCGATTTCAAGTAGATCATTAGGTTGGGCCTCTTTCTGATTTATTAGTTACCCGCCGTGGTTGCTCAGTGGCTATATTGTTGGGCTACTGAGCACGGGATCGCGGGATAGAATCCCGGCCGCGGCGGCCGCATTTCGGCGGGGGCGAAATGCGAAAACCCCCGTGTACTTAGATTTAGGTGCGCGTTAAAGAACCCCAGATGGTCGAAATTTCCGGAGTCCTCCACTACGGCGTGCCTCATATTCAGAAAGTGGTTTTGGCACGTTAAACCCCATAATATTCTTGAATTTATTAGATTTTTAAATTTTACTATCTTTATTACTATGTTTATGTCAGATGGGGTGAGGGCAAGTAGAAGTCAGCGCTCTGAATTCTGCTGGAGCCGTGCAATGCCATCAGTTGCTAAAGAAAAATCAATGCAGCACAAATAAAGACGAGAGTATTGAAAAAAGCAACTAGAATAGCGACTTCGACAGAAACAGTTGCTGAACGGTCACGTTCGCAAGCCGAAGTTCCCTAGGTGACAACGAATCGCTAGCCATCTTTTCTGAGAATGCCTACCTTCGTGGTCCAGACTGCATATCTGTCAGTACGCGTTTCAGTGCACAGAGAAGTACAAGTGTGCACTCATTTGCAATCTGGACAGCTAATTGCAATAGATACTAGATTTGCCTTCTCGATTTGCATAAGTTCGAACAGCCTGACATCCTATCGCGTACTCTGTTACGGCACAAGGGGACTCTCCTGTACAATAGGCATATGTCTTCCACCGGTACACGAAAGTGGCACTTCTCTGAATAGTGGCAAATCAGTTTTCGAAGTGGATAAAGTTTCATAAAACAACAAAAAAGGCCATCCACCTTAACTGTAGGACAATGTTGCAAAAGAAACCCACACGGGTTTCGCAGGAAGCTTCGCAGCTGAAGAAAAATTGATTTTGGGATCGAACCCTTAACCGTCGCCTTTCCGAGGCGGTTACTCTATCATCTGAGCTAACCAGGAGGCTAGCGGATCAAACCGCGGGCACATAGAGTATGGCAAATCAGAAGCGCCATAACTTGACCCTATTCCAAGCTTTTCTATTCGAATTCTGCAATGAGCTCTCCACGATTGGTCAAAAAATTTTCTACCCACCCCCCCTGCGCATGTCTGTTACGCGACGTCACGAAAACCGCGAAAACTCCCCATCTTATATCATATGTGTTCACTGATTATGCATGATTAGACCGAACGAAAGAAAAATAATAATTTTTGATTCGACGACGTTTGACCAATTCCTATTGGTCAAGGGTTTTCGGGTTACGCCCACTTCGCCTCTCTATCACGCCACGTCACAAAACCGCAAAAACTCACCGCGTCAGAGGGACGCGTACGCTTTAAAGGCGCATTATTATGCCGAACAAAACTGAAACAGGCTCAATGTGTCCTCGCGAATAAAGGTCGAAGTAGAAAAATAAATAAGAACGTAGTTACCTTTGCTGGCTTTAATGTCTTGACATGGATGCTTTGGCGCAGGTGGAGAGAAATGATAATATTTTTTTCTGTGACATGACGGCATAAATGAACCACCACAACGCTTCGTTTCATCGGACCTCGCTGCGTGCTTTTTTGAACTTGTCTGATAGTGTGTTGATTTGCCTTGTCTCCAAAGGTGCTTGACTTTAGAAAAGTCAATGCACCTTTGGCGTCAAGTGTTTCAGCGACATTAAACGCACAAAGTTCCTGAATTGAAAATCAAAAGCGCGAATTGAGATATGTAAGTGTACCTTTAGCATCACAACTTTATGACAACTCTATGCCCACAAAGTTTCGGTATTGAAATCCAAGCGCTCCATAGATTCCGCGGTTTCGGCGAGATGCCGCGACGAGCCCGCTCGCCATCAAAACGCCCTTGAAACTTTGTGCTCGGATGGGGCTGCTTGCGTTGAGTGACTTCCGGTGCATGGGCATTGGCGCGAAATCTAGCCCCAGTTCCCAACGTTCGCGCTGAAATGTCTTTTTGAACGTGAAAAAGATATTCTCGACAAAATCCAGAAGGATTTCCGGCGCCGGGGGTTGTTTTGGTCGGTGGTGTATAACAGCACGAAAAAATTCCGAGGGGTGGGGGCTGAAGCCCCATAAGCCTCCCCCCCCCCCGCCCTGGCTACGCCCCTGATAGGGTGTACAACAACAACAACAACAACAACAACAACAACAACAACAACAACAACAACAACTATATTAAAAGTACGGTGCAAGTTACAATTTTATGACATACGGTGTGCGGTTTTCATACATCTAACTTTCGAACACCATAGGTCTTATAATTGTATGTTGCACCATGTTTTTTTATCAATCGTCACTTACAGCGCGTACATAGACGAGGGACAAAAAAAAGACGACGAAGACAAGCGACGATTGATACCATGGAATACCAACTAGTCCGTACCCAAACCTTGCTTCAGTATATTTCTAATTCGTCGGGCATCGCTAACACTGTTCGTCTTCACCCATCTCAGCGCTTATCTTCGTCGTCCTTTTTTGTCCCTCGTCTGTGTATGCGCTGTAGGTGACGATTGATACCATGGAATACCAACTAGCCCGCACCCAAGCCTTGCTTCAGTGTTTTTTTAATTGTTTCTTTTTCTGCAACAGCTTGTCTAGCGTTAGCCGGGGCGGTTATTTTACTTATCAAAGTTGAACAGATCGTATATCAGCGCTAGAAACGGTTCGCCCTTTCACCCCCTCCCCCCCCCCCCCAAAAGAAAAGAAGTAAAGCGAACGAAGGAGAAAAGAAAAGCTAAGCCATGACAACCCACTAATGCAACATGTTAAGTAGAACCTTTCCGAAATGAAAGCATATAAAGTAATATTGTGACGCTCTTAGATGCATAGTGGGTTCACGAATGTGACGCGCTTAGGTGCATAGTGGGTTCACGCCTCAACAAACAGTATGTGGGGGCACCGAAGGGGAGTGAACGAGGACGACGACGTGTGGCTGGCTGGCTGAGTCTCGACAGGCGCTCAGTTGACCAAGGCCATCGCTTCTAACTCTACCCGGCTTCAAAGTAACGCCTTTTGTGGGTGTAACAGAGTGGTGGAGGTGCGGGGTACGACAGAACGTACCACGGAGTCGCAACATCTAGAACTTCGCCGGAGCCGTCGTCTTGCCGGCCTCTTGCCAACGACCTTCCCTATGGCTCAAGACGGAGGTGGACAAATGCCAGCTATAGTTTCACCTTCTCAAAGGTCAGCGCCAGTTGGACCTTTGCGGCACTACATGGAACCACGCTCGTTCGCGGGAAAAGTGGGCGAAGACGTCGACGAGTGGCTGATGCACTACGCAAGGGTGAGCCGCTACAACCGTTGGGATTCTGTCACTCAGCTTGAATATGTTGCACTCTTTCTGAGTGAGACAGCGTTGATGTGGTATGAAAACCACGAAGACTCCCTAACAACGTGGGAGCACTTTGTTGAGGAAATTAAGAAGTGTTTTGGCGACACCCACGCCAAACAGAAACGCGCCGAGAGAACACTTGCTTAAAGAGCTCAAGCTCCTGGAGAAACATGCACTATATACATAGAGGAAATCCTCAAGCTGTGCAAAATCGTAAATCCGCAGATGTCCGAGGAAGACCGAGTCGCACATCTCCTCAAAGGAATTGCAGAAGATGTGTACAATTTCCTCATAAGTCGGGAACACGTTGATTCCGTCTCAGATGTCGTGCGTCATTGCCGTACGTTTGAGACGTTGAAAACACGTCGCATTGTGCCAAAGTTTGGACGCCTGGCGAATGTGACAACCATTGCCAGCGTCGATGAGAGCCCGTCTGCCGATCTTTCGTCTACTATACGGCAGATCGTGCGTGAAGAACTGCTGCGGCACCAGGAACTTGCGCGCGACGTCATACGACAACCTGACGCTTATTACCCGCAACACATGGCGCCTGCCGCACCCTGCGCTTCCTGGCAACCGGCGGTATGTGTCACAGACGTCAACCACAGAGGTACTCCATGGCCACGTGAGGACACATTTACGCCCGAACACCGACCAGCAGAACACCCTCGCCCCAGCAGGTTTGCACGCAGACCGACCGTTCCCCCTGTGCAGCAGGCTCAGCCGCTCCGCTCTGCTACACGACCCCCCACGGCTGAGCGCTTCGAAGGGCAGTTCATCGATCGTCGTTTACCTGTGTGCTATAGCTGTGGCGACTTGGGTCACATTGCCAGGTACTGCAATCGCCGCTAACCACCGAGGTTCGACCGATCGACGATGTCTAGGCGGTACCGCGCTCCTCTGGGCGAAACATATTCGCCCTCGCACACATATTTAGGAAGCTTGCCTCACCAGCACCCGGAGCCGCTACGGAACCGTTCTCCAGCATCCGATCGCAGCTTGACACCACCACCCGCTCCTCGTGTAAGCCGGTCGCCCTCTCCGCGGCGTCGATACCCGTCGCCACCCCCGGAAAACTAGCCAGCGCGGCCGTTGGAGGTGAGGTCGCTGGACAATCTTCGATATCGACAGAGATACCTCCAACCATTTGTATGTTTAAGAATAAGGTGTTTGTATTAATTGACGGGGTTTCATCCATGGCCTTAGTGGACACGGGAGCAACCGTTTCAGTGATGAGTCTTGCGTTTAAAAGCCTCCTAGGACGAAAGGTGATGTTTCGCTGGGACCGTGCCGATACGTTTCGCGGAGTGAGTGGGGAGTTGTTGTATCCTGTGGGCGTGTGTAATGTAGACGTTACCTTGGGTGGTCAAATATTTAACGCGGAGTTCGCTGTTCTACCTCATTCTACGCATGACGTAATCCTGGGTCTTGATTTTTTGAAACTGTGTGGTGCCACCGTCGACTGCAAAACGGGTGAAATCAGTGTAGGTACAAGCTTTGCTGCGGCGTTTATGGAAGCCCCACCGTGTCGTGAAAGTGTGCTTTGTGTATCCCGGGATACAGTTGTGCCTCCGTTATCCGCAACGTGTG
This sequence comes from Dermacentor andersoni, assembly GCF_023375885.2. Lineage (NCBI taxonomy): Eukaryota > Metazoa > Arthropoda > Arachnida > Ixodida > Ixodidae > Dermacentor > Dermacentor andersoni. The sequence goes on from NC_092814.1 coordinate 298,131,521, forward strand.
TTTCAGTCGCCTGTTTCCCCACCACCGACGGAACGTTTGACGCTACCGTGGAGCCCGTTCACCTGAGTTGCATCAAGAGGAATGTACTGATACCGTATTGCACGCTGTCAGTTGTTGAGGGACGCACCAACTTATGGGCCGTAAACTGCTCGAGTGAACCTGCAATACTACCACAGGGTCTGAAACTTGCCGCCTACCATGAAGATCACGTGCTATCGCTCGCCATTCTTAAAGAGGCCCTTGATTCTGCGGATGAGCGCCATTTCGCTAATGTCTGCCCTGCGGCGCACTCCTCATTTCTGACTATGGTAAACAAGTCGCTCAGTACTAAGCAGCGTCACGAAGTGGCGAATATTCTGCTAAAACATGCCCGACTGTTTGACTTCTTCCAGCAAGAGGGACCACCATTGTTTCCTCCTTCTCGTATACACCATCGCATCGATACGGGATCTGCCCAACCGCTGCGACAGAAACCATACAGAGTCTCACCGTCGGAACGCAAGGTGATCAATGACCAAGTCCACGAAATGCTAAATAAGAATGTAATCCAAGAATCCTGTAGTCCGTGGGCAGCGCCAGTGATCCTGGTTAGAAAGAAAGATGGTACATGGCGATTTTGTGTTGACTACCGCCGCCTCAACACCATCACTAAAAAGGACGTATATCCTCTTCCGCGTATTGATGATGCTATCGACTGCCTCTCATTAGCGTCTTACTTTTCGTCTGTTGACTTGAGGTCGGGGTACTGGCAGATTCCTATGCACGAGGCAGACAAGGAGAAAACGGCATTTGTAACACCAGATGGACTTTTTGAATTTAATGTGATGCCGTTCGGGCTCTGTAATGCGCCTGCAACTTTCGAGCGCTTCATGGACAACATCCTGCGTGGTTTGAAGTGGGAAGTATGCATGTGCTATCTAGATGTAGTGATTTTCGGGCGCACGTTCAGTGAGCACAACGCACGTCTCGATCTTGTGCTAGACTGCTTGGACAAAGCGGGTTTGGTGCTCAACTCGAAGAAGTGTCATTTTGGAGAGCGCCAAACACTCGTTCTGGGACACCTAGTGGATAAGGACGGTATACGGCCTGATCCAGCGAAGACTGCTACGGTGGAAGCCTTCAAGCAACCTAGCCATGTAAAAGAGCTACGCAGTTTCCTAGGGCTTTGCTCGTACTTCCGCCGGTTTATTCGTGGATTTGTCAACATCGCGTATCCGCTGACATGCCTCCTCCAGAAGGGCGTTCCCTTTGAGTGGACTCCTGAATGTGAAGCTAGTTTTCGTGAGCTGAAGTCTCGTCTGACGTCTCATCCCATTCTCCGACACTTCGACCATGCGGCTCACACAGAAGTTCATACGGACGCTAGCGGTATTGGCATCGGCGCCGTCCTTATTCAACGCGTCGACACCAAAGAACACGTCGTCGCCTATGCGAGTCGTTCTTTAAGTAAGTCCGAGCGTAACTACACCGTTACAGAGCAAGAATGTCTTGCAGTTATTTTCGCAGTACAGCGCTTCCGGTCGTACCTGTACGGGCGCCCCTTCACTGTGGTGACAGACCATCATTCTCTCTGCTGGCTGGTTAATCTCCGTGATCCGTCGGGCCGGCTTGCGCGTTGGACACTCCGTTTACAGGAATATAACTTTACCGTTTCTTATAAAAGCGGCCGCCGACACGCCGACGCTGACTGCCTCTCGCGCATGCCGCTTCCAACGACGGACTGCGACGCGGACAACTTCGACTGCTATATCGCATCACTGGAGCCGGGATTTCCTGATATAAATACCTTCAAGGTCGAGCAACAAAAAGACAGAACTTTAGAACCACTGCTCATTACTGCAAGGCAATCAGCACCATCCACTCGTTTCTGTGTTCGTGATGGGGTTCTTTACAAAACGAACTATTCTACTACAGGCCCACGATATCTTCTGGTGGTCCCGGAGAGTCTCCGTGTCTCCGTCTTGCGCGCTATGCATGACGATCCAACATCTGGACATTTGGGTTCTGCGCGAACTCTCTACCGCCTCCAAGAAAGGTTCTACTGGCCTAAAATGCGCCAGACGACCGCCCAGTATGTGTCCAGCTGCAGCGAGTGTCAACGTTGTAAGCGTCCGACGAGTGCTCCTCCTGGTCAACTCCATCCAGTGCCACCCCCCAGCTCTCCCTTTGAGCAAGTTGGCATCGACCTCCTCGGTCCTTTCCCGCGTTCATCCGATGGGAATCGCTGGATTATCGTGTGTGCCGATCACTTGACACGCTACTGTGAGACAGCTGCAATACCATCGGCTACTGCAACCGAAGTGTGTATTTTTCTGCTGCGTTTTGTCATTCTCCGACATGGACCTCCCAGAGTCATCATCAGCGATCGTGGGCGGCAGTTCACTGCAGACGTGGTCGAAGAGATGCTTCGTCTATGTGCTTCAAGGTTTCGACATTCCACCCCGTATCATCCCCAAACAAATGGCCTTACGGAACGCACGAACAGAACTCTTACTAACATGCTGTCCATGTATGTCGAGTCAGATCATAAGAACTGGGACAGCGTGCTACCTTTCATTACGTACGCATTTAACACCTCAAAGCATGAAGTTACGGGCTACAGTCCCTTCTTTCTTCTCTACGCTCGTCCGCCTCGTTATACACTAGACACTATCTTCCCGTTTTCCAGCCACGATAATCTTTGTATATCAGAGACAGTCTGTCTTGCTGATGAAGCCCGACGACTTGCTTCGTTACGCACTCTTGTTTCACAAGACCGCTCGAAGGCACGCTGCGACCGCCGACGCCGACACGTGATATATGACCCTGGTGATTTAGTGTTGCTCTGGAAACCAACCAGGAAACGTGGACTATGTGAAAAACTGCTGGCCCACTATGTTGGACCCTATGTTATTACGGAGCGCATCAGCGAATTAACCTACCGCATAGCACGTCTCACATCAAATGGCCGACGGTCAGCAAAGACTGAACTTTCGCATGTCGCCCGTTTAAAGCCCTTTATTTCTCGACAGCCTGTTTGACTTGCCCGGCGGGCTTCGTCTGCGCGGAGGGAAATGTGACGCTCTTAGGTGCATAGTGGGTTCACGAATGTGACGCGCTTAGGTGCATAGTGGGTTCACGCCTCAACAAACAGTATGTGGGGGCACCGAAGGGGAGTGAACGAGGACGACGACGTGTGGCTGGCTGGCTGAGTCTCGACAGGCGCTCAGTTGACCAAGGCCATCGCTTCTAACTCTACCCGGCTTCAAAGTAACGCCTTTTGTGGGCGTAACAATATTATTCATATAACAGGCGCTAGCGGATCGACTTGACAAACAACCGTAAAGTAAGGAGAGGAGAAAACAAAACAAGGACAAAATATTCTTTTACTTTCGATGAAACTTCTAATTAAGAATTGCTGCGGAGTAACTTAAACCAGATAGAAAATGATGTCTGGCATTGCGGAGGAAAAGAGGGCTATGCATATTGGTGTATTAAAATGTTGAAGTACATTTCCCAGCATTTCCCCACGTGCTGTCATACCGAACAAGTACTTATCTCACGTGTTTTCTTTCTTCTTTTCTTCTTTTTCTTTATTTTGAACATTTTGGATAAAGAAATAAATACAATCATGCAATCATTGCGACGAAAGCTCGGATATGTTTGGCCTCTACTTGGAAACATGTGATAACCAAAAGAAGAGAGGAATATTGTGCTTATAGCTATTCTATGCCTGAAAACTTCATGATGCGAATTGAATAGAATATCAAGTGCAGAAATACGAGTACAGTAAATTGTACCAATCGAAACAACTTGGCCGGAATGCAGGGTCGCCGCATTGAAGCTCTTCTTTAGTGGCACTAGCATCGAGTGACAATCTTGTTTCTTGCGCAGCACTTTCGGTTCACCTCCTGAGACGAATGGCGAGGAAATTCAATATAATCAGAAAAATAAAGAAAAAAATAGTACAGTGCAGAATTCATGGGTTTCATCATAGATATGATATGAGAGCATACGTTTAGTTGCAAGTTGAGTTACTGAAGTGTCTGGGTTAATTAGAATTAATTAGAAATTAGATTACCCCAAACCAAAGCACTGAATCATAGACTTTAGAGACCCACCACGTGAGCACAACTTTGTCGAAATTCCTGGAAACCCGGAAGTAAAAAGCGGTAGTAATGACGTCACACACACAAAAAAAGGTGGAATAATATTTAACAGTCTAATTAAAGGGAAACAGTTGCTCCGAGTCCGGTTCGTGCGTTGCGTTCTCCTAAAGTTAACCTAAAGAACAACAACGCCGAGGTGCGAGTGCCACTGAGAGGCACCTAAGTCAAAGATTAGGGTCGCCTACCATTTTTGTTGATCATGTCACCGTGATAGAAACCTACAGATATGTGCAATATGATCGGGTGCGGCTTTAAGCCCTGTAAGCATGTCAGCTACTTAAGAAAGGATCGCTAATAAAAAAAAATCGCCTATTCGCACAAAAGCACAAATTGCGCTTTGTGTTTTGGTTTCACTCAATTGTAGATAATAAATTAATGGTCTTATGTAACCTATGATTTTCCTGTTAACTATAGTTTATGCGTTCACCTTTGTTTCTTGACGCATAAGTAAACTTAAGAAAGATAAAGCAAATCCGCAGGGCCAGTAAGAAGGCTCTGTGAGATAACCTAAATGCAGTCATCCTGGGCGGCTATCCTGCACAATTTCAAAAAGCCGACGTTCGATTTCGCCTCGCGCGATTTTCCAGGCTGCGCCGATATCGCGGCCTAGGCCAATCGCGTGAGGCGAAATCGAACGTCGGCTTTTCGAACGTGTACAAGATAGCGGCACTGGTAATGTTTAGCTTTCTTCACTTCGAGTGGGCACCATTTTGGTTGGCGTTTATAATCAATATCCACAAAAGGAAATGTTTATCGTATACGCGGCTCGTCCTTGCCTTCATTCTTAAGAAGTACTCGTATAGTAACCTGGAAAGCTATGTAGGCTGTATTAATGACCACCGGTGAGAACAACTTGCATCATTCGTGGTCCACGAAATTCTGGAAAGCTAATGATAGTACCATTATGCTCTACAACCTCTACAATAACGAGGTCCTACTTTAAGGCGGAAGCCTTAAATCTGCTTCAAGGCCGCGTGATCTTGAATATAAAACATCACGTGACCTAAGGAAGGCCAGAAGCGAACCAAAGCATGTCCAGCCGTGTGTAGGAGATGATTAATGATTAGCACAGTTTATTCATGCTTGATCAGTGATTGAATTAAGATGGATGAGGGTGAATTACGGTGTATTAAAGAGGATTAGGGTGGATTAAGGTAGGATAAGGGAGATTGAGGAGGATTAAGGTGGATTAGTATGGATTAAAGTTTTTTAGAATAATTAAGGTACATTAGGATGAATTAAGAATGATTAAGGTGGAATAAAGAGGATTAAGGTGGATTAGGTTGGATTACACATGATTAAGGTAGATTAGGGTGGATTAAGAAGCATTACTTTGGATTAAGGTGAATTACAGTGGACTTTACAAAGCTTTCGCCTTCGCGCCTCTTAGGCGATCGCTAAGGACACCTGGGAATTTTAAGACAAAAGCCTTAGGTCTCGATGTTTCAAGGTCGCGTTGTGATGCACAGAAAATACCATGTGACTCAACTAAGGCCAGAAGCGAACCAAAGCATGTCCAGCCATGTCTACGAGATGACGAATTATTAGCATATTTAACTAATGATTGGTTAGTGATTGGATTAAGGAAGATTAGGATGAATTAAGGTGGATGAGGGTGCGAAAAAAAAGACTGAGGACGATAATTAGGTGATGTAGCCGTCCCAACAAGCTGTTAGAAACAACCACGGCAAGTGTACCCGGCCGTTTGTCGCACGATATGCGTCAAGTTCAAACATTCTTTTTGTTTTCCTGCAGTGTTAGAGATTCGCGAAGTGTTCAAGATTATAGAGGTGTAATTGACTTCGAAATAATGTTGTCGATTTTTCTAGTGCTCGAGTTTTTGTTTGTCAAATTGAATTATTTCTTGAATCAGTCTTGATAATTGATGTTTTTATAGTGTTTTTGTGATTGGTAGCTCTTTTTATCGCGTACGTATGTTCAAATTTTCAATATGTACTTTCAGCTGCTGCTTATTTTTCATTTATTTATGGAATTCTTCTCTATCGCGCTACTCTCACTACTTTAATCAATTTCATGTATGCCTCCGAGCAAAGCTTACAGTATAAGGCTTACGAACTTTCAGCGTGAAATCTCAATCATCATAATTGTTTTTAATGCAAAAAAAAAGAACACACGCACAAAAAGAACACTTATAGTTGCATACGCTGCTATTACAGTCTATATATAGCAAATTATAGAAAAACTAAAAGGGAGCCCGTAATTTCCCATGATTATCGCAATTTTCAACGGTCTTCCTTCTTCTTTCCCCTATGTCTACTACTTTTGCTTCATCTTCACTCACTTCACACCAATTTCCAGTTCTGTGTCTTATTTGCTCATTGCACAATTATTTCGAATATAGCACCAGAAATCGATACTAGTGACCTTCCCATTACATACTTTTCCTGTTCAGCTTCGAGCTTTCTCCTGCGATATATTAGTGGACCAGGTGGGTGGGACTATGTCACCTGCCATTCTTAGCCTCCCTCACATTAACTTCAACGAGGCAGAGGGGAGACGGAGCAGTCGCTAAACCGCTACTGACATGGGACAGCGAGCGAGGACGCTTTCTTATCTGCATTTTGCTCCGCGGACGATGCACTTACGATTTGCCCTTTTTTTTCCTTTCCTTTTTACCACGTTTAGCCACGTAAATGATACCCAATCTAGAACACATCACTGCTCGCTGACATAGTGATTGGCAGGTTTGTCTCAGACAAAAAGAACCTTGCGCGTGACTCGGCACTCACATTTTCGCTGCGACTCTACTGGCGCTGGCCTTCTATCAACTGCTGCCTCGTTTAAGGCCTGAGTGCCGTTGATCCCTCATAAACATTAATCGTCCCCGATAAGCAAAAATTACCGACCCGCCGACATCGCCACCACCCAGCGCATTATGTGTGTGCGTGTGCGTGCGCGTGTAGGACGAGAGCCATGCCCGGGCAGTTGCAGATCACCCCGCTCTGGCATGCAAGGTCCGCCGGGGCAAACAATGCGCGCCCACGTCGGCGACGGTCCGCGTATAATATCGCCCTATGGGGGTCAAACATTCGCCATGTCGTCGCCTTCAGTCGGTGCGCAGCGCCCGGCGAATGCTAATTAAAACGCGCGCCCCCCTATCCGTCTGACGGGCCAGCCCCGCGGCCGCAAAAAAGGGCGGGATGTGTCCGGGCACCATTTTTATTATTGCGGCTGCAGTTTATAATCCGCGCTCGCGTCCGGCAACGCGCGGGCACCGCTTTGCCGGTGGCTACGGCACATTGTGCAGGCGAGAGGGACGGGGAAGAGTAGGTGAAGAGGGAGGAGGGGGCAGCAGGGAGAGACACAGAGTCGCAGGGCAGGGAAAGAGAGAGAGAAAAGCGCAGGGGCAGCGTGTATTTCAAAGAAGCGTGCCAGTAGAATGCAAATGAAAAAGAAATAAAAAGCACGGTTTGAGTTTTTTGTTTTTTTCGAGTTCAACTGGGGGGCGCCAGTGTGGTGGACGCACTCTCACAAAGACCGACCGCTGGCTCGCTTCTCTTTGCGCGACGTGTTCGCATTGCGCGGTGGCCTATTCACGGAGCTAAGCTCAGTGTGGCGTGGTGCACAGGATACGAGGAAGTCTACAGAGGGGCGGACATTCGAATTACGGCTCGCTTCGGCAAAACAAAAGGTCCGATTTAAAACCGAGACGACCGGAAACAAAGGTCGGCGCTCGCGTTCTCACAGAGTGGATAGGCCTGTGCTGAATGGGGACTGACCGCCGGTCGCGTGTACATATAGTGTAGTATACGCCAGCGGCGATGCCCTGTTTTTTAGGCGTGAGCCGATAATAATATTGCCGTGCCTCGGCTTCATCGGCACGATAGCCTTGTATCCTCGCGTGCCCTAGAGAAAACGAAGCACGTATTCGTCATAAAAGTTTAAGCTGGTTAAACTACGATATACGTAGTTATGTGGTAGGCTGTGTAGATATGGGCCCGCGCGTCTGCAAAACTGTCAACTGTGTGTTTCCACGGGCACTTATAAGTACTTTTTTTCTTAACTGTTGGAAATGTATGTCTTTACATGCTTGTGCGTTTCCCTGCCTTAGGTTAAGTGGCTTCCTGAACTCGTGTGCAGAACATCGTATGCCTACACATGTTCTTTGAGTCTATCTTTCTAGCCGTGCGGCAAGGAGTACAGTCGTTGCCACCTAAACGCTGAAACCTCTCCCACAATATCATGTTATTCGGAAAAGAAGAGGATGAGTGCAGGTTTCCAAGTTACCCTATCTGCAAAGCACTTTCTGAGCCGTCAAATTCATTGAACAACCGGCGATAGTTGAATTCGCAAGTCCCGCCACATGTTAAAGAGCTTCGTGCGAATATTTCTTGAGGATTCTCCTCCTGGCATTTTAAGCTGTCTATCTTCTCGTGAGTTCCTTGTTTTTCATCTCTCTTCACCATTTTTGGGTATCAGTCATGTGAGGCACGAATTGCAGATCATCGTTCATGCAAAATAAAGTACCCGTTAGAGTCGTAGCGCGAACCCACAAAGAACCTTTTGTGCAGGTACATCTGTTCACTTTTTTTTTTCATTTGCCTCTAACTTTACGTTCACATCGTAAACTATACGGCTGTATCAGTGCCGTTACCGACAACATAAGCGGCGAGCGCAACATGTGTAGTGCTTTCCGAATTGCATCCGCTTCAAGTGGAAACATTTAGTGTTGTGCCATCCGTGAGAAGTAGAAAGCACATAATGACACTCACTTCTACTGCAGAAGCGTAGAATGCGAATAAGCAGCGGCAGAAATGGCTGAACTATGTTTCGTAGACCGGTATCTTCGGACACGCCGAATAACGTCGCTCTGCTACGTATCGCGCGAGCATTCCGCGGACGGAAACGCATTCATAACACCGTCGGTAACTGCAAATTCTTCTGTATGTATTTGCTTATATACATTACTGTCGCTCCCTCACTATCATTCAGGAAGAGCGATACATTCGACTGATTACGTTCACGATACATTCACGTTTCCTGATTCGCCAACGGTAGCGTTACACGGCGTTTCGTATCTTCCAACAACTCGACAGACTGAGGGCGTCGTAGCCAGACATCACAGGAACATGCCGCGCGCAACAGTGCCGAAAACAAACTGCGGTGTCACTGGTTTCGTTGAGTCAGTCGCCACGCTCCATGCACGAAGTGAGTGTGTTTCGAACTGTCGAGCGATAACGTCCTGACGCAAAGCTTCCTCCAGAAAAGCAGCACTTCGTGTCGCCTACAACGTTGTGAAAGCTTGATCATTTCTATGCTCTTAGCATCCGGTATTTAGCATACGCTATTTTTCTAGCTCAGCTATTTCCGATTGCGGCAAGCTGCCAGGAGCGTGCTGGTATCAAGTTTCAAGGTGGGAAACGTTTTTTGGCTACTTCAGAAAGCGCTTCCGCCCGAGCAACGCCGACGCCGCGCTCAGACGCTGGGCACGCCTGGAGGCAAGCCTAGGCGAGCTACCGCCCGCCAGGCCTAACAATACCCAAGCCCTAAGAATCACTTTTTGCCAAGCATGGAGGTCCAGGTCGAAGGAGAGGAGATGTCTCCCGAGGAATTCGGTGAAGATGCCGGCTGGTGCATGATCGGCTCCAAAAGCCGGTCCGGCCCCAGCGCATCGCGGGATAGACCTAAGAACGAAGCCTACTCCCGCACCGGCGAGGGAGACGGTCGACAACCGCCACGACGCTCACGGAACGTAAAACAACAAATACTCAAGGCCAGCAGAATGCCGGCTCTCCCGAGGAACGACATCAAGATCGTCGTTAGACCCAGGGGCGGCCTCAACACCGCAACGATCGGCGCAGTCAGGATTGCGTCAGCTATATACCGGGCTGCAGGGGTGTCCGATCAAGACGCCAGTGAAGACACCGTCTGCCCCAACACCCACCAAAATATCGTCGTTATCAGCACACCCAGCAGCACCAACGCAGAAAAATACAGGAAGCTCGAGGTCATCAGGATCGGCGACCGCCAATACGAGGTCAACGCGTATGAAACGGCGCCCGATCATACGGCCAAGGGGGTCATCCGAGGCATACCTCTCGAAGAAGACTCCAGGACAATTAACTCCAAGATCGTGAACGACAGGAACCCGACAGCCCTGGCAGCCAAGCGTCTTAGCAACACGACCACAGTCATCATCGCCTTCGAAGGCCTAAAAGTGCCCACTCTCGTCAGGTACGGAGGCACTCTGCTTCGCTGTTCGCTGTACAGGAAGCAGGTCGACATCTGTCACCAATGCGGTAGACTGGGGCACCGTATGGACGTCTGCCCAAATCCCCAGGACAAGATCTGCAGGGGCTGCGGTGCCAAGAACCCAGACCCCAATCACCAGTGCACGCCAAACTGCCGCTTATGCGGAGGGAAACACCCTACGGCAGACAAATCCTGCCGAGCAAAGTTCAAGACCCCGTATATAGTCAAGAAACGAAGATGGGAAAGGAAAAGAGCCGAAGCGGAAGCAGAACTCGAGGCGGTCAAGGAATCCGGAGAAGATCAAGCCCCCGCCCTGCAAAAGCCAAGATCCAGATCCAGAGGCCGGGCCAGGTCCAGATCGACGTCGGCTACCGGGACCCCTCGTTCCCGCCAGCACAGCCAGTCGAGGAGCAGAGCTCGCAGTCGCACCCCAGGACCGGGCCGAGCGAGGTCCAGATCCATCCAGGCCCTCCCAGAAAAGGTGAGCTGGGCAGACGCGGTCAAGGGTGCGCCGAGGCGCGGGGTCTACGGAGTAACTGCCTCAGAACCGCAAGTCACAAAGAACATAGACAATGAGATTATTGCAGAAATAAAACGTGAGAACGCCATGCTCAGGAGCCTTGTACAACAGCTAACCCAAGAGGTACGCGAACTGAGAAAGGTCGCGCCTCCCGCGCAAATCCCCAGACCCACTCCCATCAGTACTCCTGCTCCGAGCAACAATGGCGAGGAACAGGACAAAGCAACCCCACCCGCGATAAAGCGAGCCGTACAAAGCCAAGACACCAGCCGCGCCGAACAGGCGAGATCAGAAATAAAAGCCATGCTTACCGAACTACAAAGTGCAATCGGCAATGTGTCTTCCGCCATATCCGGCCTCACAGCCAGGGTGGTCAAGCTCGAAGAATGTGCGATGTGGGCACCGTCTCTGTCGCAATCACCACAGCCAAACATGGGAAATCATAATATAAATCCCGTAATCTCAGACGTTCCCATGTTGGCACCGCCCCCCGTGCACCGCTCCAGTTTTTCAACAGCCTCTTCTTCAAGACTCCAGGATGGCCAGACACGATAAAGAGTTATTGGTCTGGCAGTGGAACTGCAGAGGTATAGCCGGGAAAAAACCTGTCCTACAACAATACGTAAGAAACATCCAACCCAAACCCGATGTGATAATGCTACAAGAAACCGTGGGCGCGTCGGCCAACATCCCGGGCTACCACGCCCTCGTCCCTAAATTCCAAAACGATAGGGGCATCGCCACACTAATCAGAAAGGGTCTAGTACCCATTGAACATGAGATTAAAGGGCCGCAGGCCGAGCATATAATGATAGAAATTATTCCTAACAGAACGCAAAAGAATAGCATCTTCATATTGAACATATACAGTAGCCCATCGAAAAGACGGCAGCGTTTTCTCTCCCTGCTCAAAAAGGCAGCCGACCTCGCCGGCCTGAACCCGCTAATAGTGGGTAGGGACTTCAACGCGCCGTGCCATGCCTGGGGATACGGCCACACCACAACCAAGGGCAAACAGTTATGGCAGGACTCGCAAGACTTGGAATACACGCTCATCACGGATTCCAGCGCCCCAACGCGTATGGGCAATTCGGTTGCAAGAGATACCACACCGGACTTAACAATGGTCAAAAACATCGAGAGGGCTACCTGGAGAAACACCCTAGAAGACCTAGGTAGCGACCACATGATCATCGAGATCACGATCCCCCGAGCGGGAACCACCCTCCCAGTCAAAAGCTTCAAATGGACAGACTGGGACAAGTTCCGCAAGCACCGGGATATCAGGCAAGACGACGAGCCAATCGGTGACATTGACAGATGGATCGCAGACTTGACCAGGGATGTCGGGGAGGCCACGCAAACCATCACTCCCGATTTCCTGACGGAGAAGATAGACAGTCGCCTCGCCCACCTCTGGGAAGCCAAGAAATCCATACAAACCCGATGGCGAGGCCAGCGGTTCAATCGAAAGCTGAGAAAAAAGATAGCCGACTTAAACAAACAAATCGAAGAGCACTGCAACACCTTGAGCAAGCAACAGTGGGACGAAGTCTGCAATGCCGCGGATGGCCAACTCCACAGCGGAAATACGTGGCGACTGCTGAGGCACCTGCTGGGCGAAACCCAGTGCAAATCCAAGCAAAGAGCTGACATGCAGAGACTTCTGCACAAAGAAAAAGGGGCGGCGAGCGAGAAGCAAATCGTCATGAAACTCTGCGACAAATACCTCCCGCAACGACCGACGGTCGAGCACGGCCGGTACACTGGCAGTCCTAGTCCCAAGTTAGATGAAGACTTCAGTGAGGCGGAAATCAGAACGGCACTCCAAGGACTCAACAGTAAGTCAGCCCCGGGACCGGATAGGGTTAACAACAAAACGCTCAAAAACCTGGACGACAAATCTGTTACCAAACTCACGGGCTATATGAACAAGTGCTGGAAAGAAGGCCGCATCCCGGAGCAGTGGAAGAGGTCCAAGGCTATCCTCATACCCAAGCACGGAAAGCCGTTGAGTTTGGAGAACCTACGCCCAATATCTCTCACGTCGTGCGTGGGTAAGGTCTTGGAACACGCCTTCCTGAACCGTATCAACAGCCATCTAGAAGAGACGGAAGCCTACCCCCACACCATGATAGGCTTCCGATCCCGCCTGTCCACGCAGGACGTCATGTTACAACTAAAGAACCAGATCCTTGACGACAAGACAAGAAACACCAGAGCCATCCTAGGACTAGACCTGGAGAAAGCATTCGACAACGTCGCTCACGAGTCGATCCTTAAACAAGTGTCTAATCTGAACCTGGGGGAAAGGTCCTACAACTACGTGAGGGACTTTCTGAACGATCGAAAAGCCACCCTCACGGTTGGCGACCTCGAGTCCGAAGAACGAACCCAGGGAAGTGCAGGTACCCCCCAGGGCTCAGTTATATCTCCGCTCCTTTTCAACTTAGTCATGCTGGGTCTCCCCAGCAAACTGCGTGAAATCGAAGGAATCCACCACGCTATATACGCAGATGATATAACGATATGGGCAGACCGCGGCAGTGATGGGCAAATTGAACACGCACTACAAACGGCCATTCACAAAGTGGAAGAGTACCTCGAAGGAACGGGCCTCAAATGCTCCCCGAGCAAGTCCGAACTACTCCTTTACCGGCCCACGCGCAGAGGCATGCCACCAAAGAGCTACACAGGACCCCGGGAGTACGAGGAAATCGGCCTGTACACCCAAGACGGAAACGCAATCCCCAAAGTAAACAAGATTAAAATCCTCGGAATGGTCATTGAGGCCAACGGAGCTAACGGTGAAACCGTGAGGAAGATCAACGGCAAAGTCATCAGCGCCACGAGACTCATAAAGAGAATAACCAATAGACACGCGGGCATGAAGGAAGACAACGTCATTCGACTGATCCACTCATTCGTTATCAGCCACATCGCCTATGTAGCCGCCTACCACAACTGGTACGTCGCGGAAAAGAACAAGATTAACACGCTCATAAGGAAAACGTACAAGATAGCGCTGGGCCTACCGGAATCGACAAGTACCGAGCTCCTGAATCAGCTGGGCATATACAACACCATAGAAGAAATAGCCGAAGCACAACGCATCTCGCAGCTCGAACGCCTGTCGACCACCACGACGGGAAGACACATTATGAACACGCTCGGCATAACGTACCACAACCAGCACGGCCAGAAAATGCAAATCCCCAACAAAATCAGAGAGACCATTACGGTGGCAACCATCCCAAGAAACGTGCACCCCGATTACAACCGAGGTAGAAGAAAGGCAAGAGCCGAGGCTCTGCTCCGTTTATTCGGCAGGGAGAGAAACGCGCGCTTTGTCGACGCAGCCGAATATGCGAACGGCCAAACATACGCCGCCGTAGTCATAGACGCAGAGTCAAAAATCAGAACCGCATGCAGTGTATACACCAAACACTCGGAAATAGCGGAGGAAGTAGCGATTGCGCTGGCCCTCACAGAACAGGAATGCGAAGTTGTACTCAGTGACTCGCAAACGGCAATAAAGAATTATGCCAAAGGTCGAATTTCCAAGGAAGCCCTGTCCATTCTGGCCAAAGCGGGCAGATCTAAAACCGCGAGCTCGAGGATCATATGGTTCCCCGCGCACGTCACCACGGAAGGCGACGCGCTCCCGAACCTAAACGAGACGGCGCACCGGACGGCGCGAGACATGACCCGCCGCGCCGAACAGGGCAACGCCTCTCGCACGATAGCGAACGCTTCTCGAGCAGAACGGGACAGGCTCACCAGATACAACGACATCACCAGTGCATATTTGAACGCCAGAAGGATATACCCACCGCCGAGTCCCAAATTGAACAGGAGGCAGGCCGTCGCCTGGCGACAACTACAAACAAACACGTTCCCTAATCTATTCCGTCTCAAACGTATCTTCCCAGATAAGCATCAGGACGACACGTGCAAATTGTGCCAGGAAGGACCAGCAACACTCAAACACATGCTGTGGGAGTGCAATGTAGTTATAGAAGGGATGGCAGTTACTCCGGAGACCCTGTCGTCGAGGTGGGCCGCCGCTCTGCGCAGCTCAGACCTCGGAATTCAGATGTGGGCAGTCCAGCAAGCCCGTGAAGCGGCGTTGAGGCAGGGCCTTGACGTTCCTCCGTGGGAGACCTGAGCGCGGGTCGCGTTAAACCTTGCCGGACATACAAGAAAGTTGTATCCATCCATCCATCCATTAGCATCCGGATGGCTTTGCTTTTTTATATCGCGTTCATCGCAACCGCGGCTGAAGATGACCGCGCTCAGGCGAGCGATGGGGGGCAGCAGACGACGCACGGCGTGCGCCTCCCCGGCGAAGCTTCGCGCATGCGCTTGGCTTTCGTCGCTGACCGTACATGGCGCGGCGCGGAGCATGAGCCACGCGCTCGGGTGTTCCATCTAAGAGTGGACCGACCTGTACATATCTGTAGGTTTCTATCACGGTGACACGATCATCGACAAAAATGGTAGGCGACCCTAATCTTTGACTTAGGTGTCTCTCAGTGGCACTCGCACCTCGGAATTGGTGTTCTTTAGGTTAACTTTAGGCGGACGCAACGCACGAACCGAACTCGGAGGCAACTGTTTTCTATTAATAAGCTGGTTAAATATCATGCCACTTTCTTCTGTGTGACGTCATTAGGGACGTCATTACTTCCGCGTTATACTTCCGGGTTTCCTGGAACTTATTTATTTTATTTTATTCATTTATCTAGCATACCCTCAGGGCCAGAGACATTATGGAGGGGAGTGGTACAAAAGAAAATGTGGTACATAGGAAGTAAACAAAAAGCAGCCATTAATATGAACAAAACACAATGCTAGATTACAAGAGGTTTCTTTCTATACAATGTTAGGTGCTGTGCCACTCGCCAAAATCGTGGCGTATCTCTAAAGTCTACGATTCTGTGCTTTGGTGTGCGGTAATCAGTGATTTATAATTAATTCTAATAATTCCGGACACTTCAGTAACTCAACTTGTAACTAAACTTATGCTCCGATATCATATCTCTAATGATACCCATGAGTTTTGTACTGTACTGTTTCTTTTTCAAAATTTTTCTTATTTATTTTGAATTTCCTCCCCGGTCGTCTCAGGAGGTGAACCGGGAGCGGTGCGCAAGAAACAAGAGTGTCACTCAATGCTCGTGCCACTAAAGACAATATTTAAAAAAATAAAATAAAAATAAACGTGAAATGAAATGCAAGAAGGAAAAAAAAAACAACACTTATGCTTCTATTCTTGCTTCTTTCGTCGTGATTTAGAGAGTACAGTGTGCAGTACTCGAAGTCTAGTTAAACAGTTTGTATTGAAAACGTGTACCTCGTAATTCTGTGCACCTCTATGGATGACGCTACCCAGACTTCTGGAAGTGTTCAGCGCTGGCTCGAAACGGCGTATGCAGAGCTTCGTTTTCCAAAATTTATCGAGATCTTTGCCACGTCAGTACGTTGGTGCCGTAGCACTACAAACAAAGTGAGAACGTTTTTCTTTCTTTCTTCTAGGTGTAAGATTTCTATCTAGGTCTACATGAACACACAAATGGTTTGTCGTGAAATTTCCGTAAAACGGCCAGAAGATGTTGAGATGAGACGACATGACGACAACTTGGAATGTGTCGTCTTCCGTAGCTCACGCAACCACGGAGTATGAATTGCAGCGTAAAATATGCCAGCACACAATAAACGACTTAATAACAGGTTTTCTCTCTCTCTCTCTCTCACTCTTTGTAGAGTGATTTTAGGGTGTGTCACTGTCGAGCTTATAGTGTAATCGAGCTTCACGTCATCAGAGAGACCCACAAACAAAGCGGCTGCTTTAAAGAACGGTGTACGTGAGAATACACGTGACGTGTCTTAAAGTGCAGCGAGCGAGGACATGACGTTATGTCTGTCATATATTCCTTTTTTTTTCGTTTCTTGGATAAGACTCGTAGCTAATCAATGACCAGACACGTTACTACTTTCCCACGTCCGTGCGATTCAGAGTTCGCCGTTACGTCGCGGGCTATGGGAATTCTTAAACGGAAAGTATCTATAAAAAAAGCACATTTCGTAATTCCCCGTTGCATTGCGTGGCTAGCATGGAACGACAATTCCGCCATTCAAAATAAAAGAAAATAGGGAGGAGAAAAGGTGAGGGGGGTGGAAGCGTGGATAACGGAAGGTGATATTTAGACGTAAACATATCCTCGTTCGGGCAGCAGGCAGCGCTTTGGAAAGTGAGCAGAGTGAGTGCAAAAAGAAAAGAAATAAAAAAAGGAAAAGAAATATCCAGGCTGCGAATACGGCTCCTGAGTGAAAGATGAGGCCCAATGCACTGATCGCGTGTGGAAGCAGCGTGAAAAAAACGCAAGAGTGATTTTTTTTTCGCTGGCACGAGGCCGGTCGTCCCAGCGGCATAGTTTGGCTCCACGTCGGGGAGCTTTAGAGAAGACCGCGCGGTGGTGGGACTGCCTTTAGGGAAATCTGCATACCAATTCGCTGGAGGGAGTTGAAAAATCTGGCACGCTCCGCCCTTTTGCTTTCTTCTACTTTTTTTTTCTTTTCTTTTTTTTGCAGGCGTGCTGCAAATCCGCTTGGCTACCACGCCATTTCCCCATGCGCCGTACTGTTCTCTCGCCTGCACCGTTCGATACCGTCTCAAGGACGCCGTATGCGCATTCAATATTCGATTCTGCTTTCAGTGTGCCTCATAGCCGTAACGTCATTCGCTTCGCGTACGACGCACGCAGTGCCAGCGAATGATCGTGCACTGGCAAGCACGTGCCTGCAGGGCTGTTCTGAACCTCAGTTGCTGTGAATAAATCGGTTATTCATCAAAAAAAAAAAAAAAAATCTCTCTCAGAAGGTGTCGACACGGTAACGCTACATTTATTTGGGGTTAGGTTTCTTTTTCTCCTTTTTTGCCTATTATATGTACGTGTAAAAATGTTTAGCATCTTAAGTGGTGCCAGTTACTCCTTCTCGCTTAGTCAAATAATACCTGCAAATGTTAGGCTCTGATTTACATTTTGTAGTATTGTAGGGGGAAAGAAAAATCAAACAGAAAGATTGTGTAGCTGCACGGCTACATGGTCATATATAGGGCGCGCCAACTAACGTTAGCCAAGGTGTTCAACGAAAAAAACATGATCAAGAAGAGATGTCGCAACATAATTTTAAGACATTCGGTCGCCAGACCACTGACGTCAGAACACTGTAAGTCTTATAATTGTATTAAAAATTAAAATTAAATTATGGGGTTTTACGTGCCAAAACCACTTTCTGATTATGAGGCACGCCGTAGTGGAGGACTCCGGAAATTTCGACCACCTGGGGTTCTTTAACGTGCACCTAAATCTAAGCACACGGGTGTTTTCGCATTTCGCCCCCATCGAAATGTGGCCGCTGTGGCCGGGATACGATCCCGCGACCTCGTGCTCAGCAGCCCAACACCATCCACTGAGCAACCACGGCGGGTCAAATTATAATTGTATCTTACAGTATGTGTTTAAAATCTTTTCTTTTCTGTTGGACGGCTTGGCTAACCTTAGCTGGGGCACACGGTATAACAGAAACGTGTATTGGTGGAGATGGATCACCCTGAACAGCAAAAAAGACAGAAAATCAAAATGAAAAACAAAGACAATCTATCGATGATACACCATAGAGGCATTATGTAATCAAGGAATACATGTCACTTACGTAAATATCTTGGAAAATATATACACAGATTTCACAGCTACCTTAACTCCACAAGAAACGTTGGAAGATACCTATAAAGAAAGGGGTCAGACAAGGAGACAATATCTCCAATGCTATTCACTGCGTGCTTGGAAGAAGTATTCAAGCTATTAAGCTGGAAAGGCTTAGGAGTAAGGATCAACGGTCAGGAACATTCGCTTTGCAGATCACATTGTCCTGTCCAACAACACTGGATACGAGTTACAACAAATGACTGAGGACCTTAACAGAGAGAGAGTGTAAGAGTGGAGTTGAATATTAATATGCTGAAGACAAAGTTAATGATCAATAGCCGGGCAAGGGAACAAGATTTCAATATCGCCAGTCAGCCTCTAGAGTCTGTGAAGGAGTACGTTTACCTAGGTCAACTACTCACAGAGAACTCTGATCACGAGAAGGAAATTCACAGAAGAATAAAAATGGGTTTGAGCGCATACGGCAGACATTGTAAGTTCCTGACTGGAAGCTTACCATTATCATTGAAAAGGAAGGTGTACAATCAGTGCATTTTACCGGTGCTCACACATGGGGCAGAAACTTGGAGACTGACAAAGAAGCTTGAGTACAAGTTAAGGACTGCACAAAGAGCGATGGAACGAAGAATGCTAGGCATATCGTTAAGAGACAGAAACAGAGCGGTTTGGATCCGAGAGCAAACGGGTATAACCGATATCCTAACTGACATTAAGAGAGAGAGAGAGAGAGAAAAAAAAGAGCTGGACAGGTCATGTAATACGCAGGTTAGATAACTGATGGACCGTTAGCGTTACAGAATGGGTGCCAAGAAAAGGGAAGCGTATGTCGAGGACGGCAGAAGACTAGGTGGGGCGACGAAATTAGGAAATTCGCAGGCGCTAGTTGGAATCGGTTGGCGCAGGACATGGGTAATTGGAGGTCGTAGGGAGAGGCCTTCGTCCTGCAGTGACATAAAATAGGCTCCTTATGCTGCTGCTGCTGATGATGATGATGACGTAAATGAGATGCTGTAGTGGCTTGTTACAATGTCACTTGCCGTGTATGTTATAAGGCGATATGAACAGTGACAACAGCAGCTTTCAGCGGGAATAAAAATGCGAGGACTAATGAAAGCCGTATACAGCAGGTTCTTATGCTGGCGAGCGACACAGTGCCCATTCCTACACAGCGGTGGCGAAGATTGAGCAGCAGAGATTAAAGAGCGGTGCGTTTTCTTTTTCACCTTTGATTTGCTTGTGAATTCCGTTTGAACTTCCACCGAGCTTGTGTCACCTGAGGCCTACGTGACTACAGGCTTTCGCAATTGCAGCTGGCAGCTTACAGTCAGCGTCACGATTGCCACTGAGTCCTTTTTATATAGCAGAACACGTAACGAGAGCTCTCCTCAAGCGGCAACATCCATGGCGCGCATTGGAATTGCCCTTGCAGCAGCTAAAGCGGCAGTCGAGCACCCCTTAGTGAAAGGTATGGTTGCCTTAACGGCCACGTCACAGTGTCCATTACTGGCCCAGTCGTCACGTATTCAGGCTCTCGCTGGCAGCGGGGCCAATTCTGCCACGCTCCTACGCAGCGGGAATAAGGATGCGCGTCGGATGGCTGCGCGCTCACGCAGTAAGAACGCGAATTTTCCCGATGTCTTTAAAATGCCGCATTAAACAGCCAACGCTGCGTAAAGGTGAGGGACTTTTCATTCCCGCAACATATAGTAATTACGTAAAAAGAAGTCTTTCTTTCTATGTTCCATTTAACTTCGAGGGGTTAAATCCGTACTCCGCACTAATATACAGTAAAGGTCATGGGCCACCGAAAGTAAATGCCTTATACGTGTATCGTAGGCTGATTATATATATTTTAGTGCCGCGTCTGAAAAGATTTCGACGCATTACTCGCGATTAAATATCGTGCCTGTATACGATGCTTCGTATACTGCCCAGCCGTGCTCACGAGTATATGCTTGCGCAGATGCGAGCTGTTATTTCGTATAACTGCGTAAATAAATTTCGCATTTCAAGACTCGAAAACTTGAAAAACTTCTAGCGGCCGCCCAGAAAGAAGCACGGCAGTGACTGCGAATACGGCGTCGTCTTTTGTGAAGCGGAATGCAGTGCCTCTCTTTTTTTCTCCGTGGCGCAGTACAACGGCGGAGGCGGTGGCGCGGCCCACTTCGCTCGCTCCTGACCGCCGACGCCTGGGACAATGTAGTGATGCAATGCAGCGCTCTCGCTCCTTTCATTTTTTTTTTCTCAGTCTCCGCGGCGCGCCCGACGAGTCTCTGAAACGCAGTGCGCAGGCACAGCTATCATGAGGCACGCGGCCGTGCGGATGCCGTCGTCGCCCACAGGGTTTCCAATGCACTAAAATTATTACAGGCAATTCGGACGTTGCGGTCATTCGGCTACAATGGGAATGATGGTTAGTGCGTGGATTTCTCTAATCGTCGTGACAGTGACGTGAGACATCCTTGTGAGTTCATTCACTATACGCTGTAGCTGCCTGTATTGGCGCGCATTTCTAAGCAATTCTGTTTTTTGTTTATTATTATGTTTTTTGTAAACGGTGAAAACACTCAGAATAGGCGTGGATGCGTAATCACGGCGAACTGTTGCCTCTGCAACGCAATATTTTGTCGAAAATTATCAATCTGCGACGCCGCAGTGCCATTCGAAGCTATAGAAGGACGAAATTTATAGGCAAATCCGCGTATACTGCAGCCAGCGATTTCTCGCTGACTTAACCGCCATGCTTGCAGCTAACGTACGCAGTATCGCCAGAGTTCCCACTAGTAACTTTCGTAGCCGACCGAGGATGATGACCTCCTTGGCGCCGACCCGCGAGACCCGCTGTTTCACCTACGGCGTCGGCAGGGAAATGCCGCGGCGCCGTTGCAATGCCCCCCCATCTGCTTCGGATCGGGGATTCTGGCGCGTGCGTGTTTGATCGCTCGCAGGGGCAGTCTAAGTTGTTCCGGGTTCACCATCGCGCCCTTTAGCGTGTCATTAGATGCGTCGAGATTCGCCCATATTTCAGTTAGGCAAATGTGTGTTAGGTTAACAGCGCTCAAGGAAAAAGACAAAAAGAAAGAATGCGCAAATTTGCTGCGTGTGGTATGAGTGTCCGAAGCGTTTCTTATTCCTATGATTGACACTCTCCGGGGTTTATTTATATGTTTACAGAAAACAACTACCGAGGAAAAATTCTACAGCGACTACATAAACTCTGCCTGGCATCTATACATCATAAGGCGCGTAGAACTGCAAGCACGACCGCTGTGAATAAATTAGTCAGCAGTGAAAACTAGCATATTTCTCTTATTCTCTATTTGAAACTTTTACGGCACTTGATGGCACTGTGAAGTTTAAGTCAATATCTACCGGAGCTGATCCATCTTGAGAATTTTTTCGAGGGTAATGCACTTCGAGTTATCACTTTATTCTTTCATTCATTAGTGCAACTCTGGTTTTGGTGTAATGTGAGAGATG
This sequence comes from Dermacentor andersoni, assembly GCF_023375885.2. Taxonomy (NCBI): domain Eukaryota; kingdom Metazoa; phylum Arthropoda; class Arachnida; order Ixodida; family Ixodidae; genus Dermacentor; species Dermacentor andersoni. Next base: position 298,153,615 of record NC_092814.1, read on the forward strand.
AATGTGGCTAAGGGCCGATGTGTGGTGCTTTGTGAGGACCACGTCCCCGTTTCGATTGTATATCCAAAGGAAGGTCATGAAAAAGCTCGGATACTTGAGAAGGAGCTCGGATAAGTCTGAGCAAGAAACCAAAATTCTGGCATATAAAACCTTTATTCAGCCTTTACTAGAATACTATGCAGCTGCGTGGGATCCACACGCAAACAGAAACATTTCAATATTGGAAAAAAATACAGAGAAAATCAGGTTCATTTCTAACAAATACAGTTGGCAAGCATCACCCACAGCTTTCTTAGATAACGTTAACCTCGAAAAGCTAGCAATTAGGCGACAACGGGAGCGAATGAAACCTCTTTATTTCCTTTACCTCGGACAATTAGGATTTAGGAAGGACACATACCTAAGTGACGCAAACCGACGGCCCACGCGGACCTATCATTCTAAAAAAGGTGACTCGCATGTAACACCAGCATATTCTGATATTATTCTTTTCTAAGAAGTATAACTAACAGGAATTCACTTCCCACCACTGTTGTTGAATTCCCGACGGTATCGTCTTACTTGCGTGCCATAGAAACCATAAGAGATTGATCCAATGTACGTGAGCCTTGATTGCAATTTACGAAGCATCTCTCCTGTATATTCTCTGAAACATTATGGTACAGTATGTGCACTAAGCTTCCTCTTGAGAGCTTTGCCGCTGTTTACGTATCTTCTGTTGTATTCCTTTGTATGCATTCAATGCATGTGTTGGATTTGTAACCCGGTCCTGCCTAAAGTCTCGAACGTATACCAGCAGCATTTAAATAAATAAATAAATAAATAAATAAATAAATAAATAAATAAATAAATAAATAAACTGTGAGATTTTAAAATTGTCATGCACCCGAGAGTAGCTTGAAGCTATCACTTTGCTTCGGGTGGACATGGTAATTTTCACTTTCATGAAACTTCCTGCAGCTTGAAGGTTTCCGCAATAACTGACTTGCCAGGGTAAAGTATACATTAAAGGCAAGTTAAGATAGATAAACAAACATATTAATTAAGTATACAATTATTTTGTGATGTATCTACTTCAGTGTCGAAACGTCGCGCCTCCAGGCCTGGCGATAGTGTGTCGTATATAGAGGAGCCAATCGCAAGTGAGCAACGTAGTATCAGGACGCCAAGGTGTTGACTTACGCATATAGTAGTGGCTTATAAGCGCGCCAGCTGAAATGTTCATACTTGTAATAATTGCTGAAACGGACATGTGCAACGCGTACGTGTCGCGGGTATTATGCAAGCTGAAAAGTTGCAGTAGTCTGTGAGAAATGACGGCCACTTGGAGTTATTTAAGTTAATTCTGGCGTTTTATGCGCCAAAACCACGATTTCAGTATGAGACACGCCGTAGGGAGGACTCCGGATTAATTTTGACCAACTAGGGTTCTTTAACGTGCACCCAAATACATGGTACGCGTACGTTTCTTGCATTTCGTCTCCATCGAAATGCGGTCGCCGCGGTCGGAATTAGATTCCGTGACCTCGTGCTTAGCGGCGCAACCCAAAGCCACTAAGCAACTACGGAGGGTCGGACACTGGGAGTCATTAGAGAGCTTTAGAAATAGCGTACGCAAGCGGCTTTGCGCACTTTGCGTTTAAAAGCTGTGCGTCAGAGTCACTGCGCATGCGCAGAGCGCGAGTTCGCTTGAGTCCTCGTGGCTGGCCCCAAACGAAACATCGCTGCCCCAAAGTGGTCTCGTTATTCGGGCAACGGGCGAAAACTTCCCTGGAGCGTTGGAAGCCAGGACGGCCCTTAGGCAAATCGAGATAATTCACGACGAGATGTTAGGATTGTGGTATACTGCCTTTTCCTAGTCGCCAATATTTTGCGTATACTTGCTCAAGACGTCAATAAACGGTCAAGGCCGCATTAGTGGATTTGCGAGGAAAATTAGGAATACAGCATGAATAACGTAATTTCTCAGGCAAGAAGTACACGGCAACGTCACATTGCACCGGTTACTTTTGCTAGTTTTTACAGAGTTTGTGATCGGTGAGTCCAATATGTGATGGCCGCAGAAAAGAACGCCACGTGCACTCAAGATATTTATAGCTCCTCAGCAGCACAATGCATCACCTATTCCAGTTTAACAACTTCAGTATTAGGTCCATTGCTCAGTGTTCCTGGGGACTTGCAGCATGTTCGATGCGACTGCAGTCGATATTCATCAGGCAGAAAAACTCTGGAGGCTGCGTGGCTCGTTTCGTTTTTTTTGTACCGTGACTTAAGCTTGCAACTGCGGGAGATTCGTGGCCCTTGAATAAACACTGCTTGCACATTGCGCGTAACGAAAGCAGTTGTCATATTTTGTTTCTTTCAGAACTACTGGCCTTAATGAGACTTCATGAACAATACGTGTGTGCGTCTGTGCGTTTGGCTGGTCACCGTGTACAGTCAACCGCATAACTTTACGGAACACGAAAGCTGAGAAAAAGCTGAATATCTGCGCATCCTCACAACGCAGCCTAGTATTCGCATTTACAGCCTCTGCCGGTATATGTGAACAACATTGGGATGTGCGCTTTTACGGACTACTGTTACATGCTGCTCAGAAATTTATTGTTTTCGGAGATATCGTGGTCCGTAAACTTTCGTAGTTGATTGTACATCATATCTTGCACCCAACATCTGGAGCGGCATCCCAGGCTATCAGCCAGGCAAACATTTCTTATCCATCATCTGATATATCTCTCAGTAGTATACGTATACGTATGGGCCCAGTTGTTCCTGTCAAAGGCCGATATTGTACGCCTGTATAGCACTAAATTTAACGGTATCTGAGCATGATACACGTAATGACGATGACACGTGCCTGTCTTTCTTTTATGCTCGCACTGGTCTCGAAAATGAAGTAGCAAGAGTAGTTTCATGGATCACCTGAGTCGGTGTTGATGCTAGCACTTGTAATTCTGCTCGCAGATCAGCGGTATCTGTAACAAATCCGAGAGCGTGCGGGCGCTCCAATTGCAACGCTGCTTACTAAACGCCATTTCGATAACGTCGGCAGAATCGCGCCTGGTCGGTGCGCAGCATTGAGTGCCACGCTTGAGCCCAGCTCGAGTAGCCAGTGGTAAGTGACTACACGAGAACAAATAAACAAACACAAAGCCAGAACGGCGTCAACAAGGTCACCGCTTCTTTATATCGCGGTGTTTTCTTTCCTCTTTTGGCTCACTCGATGGCCGCGCGTGGACGCGCGGTCCGCTCGCCGACTTTCCGCGTTGTCGTATAAGTTGGCGCAGTGGGTGTTCCTTTCTTGCCGACGTGCACTTTGTTCTTACCGCCAGCACCCCACTTGTCTGGCCCACACCCCGGTGCTGTGCCTCGCTTAAAGGAGGACGGAAACCCATTTTGCAAGCTACAGAAACTCTAGCGTCGCATGCAAACGAATGACATTTTGCAAGTTTGGGAAACGCTTACATCTTAATTTGATACTGAAGTTGTCTCGAAACGCCGAACCCAGCGTCATCGATTTTATCGGGACGTTATGACAACGAGAAACGTGGCTGACGTCGTGTGGCAGTAATGATAGGTATAAAGGCGTTGATCATTAAAAAAAAATTTAGAAAAGAAGAAATAAAGAAAATATGTTCCGCAAGTTTGTTCTGCATGGCGGCGCTCGCATGAGGAGTCATCGAACGTTTCATGACGCGTGCGAAGCGATCGAACGGAATGATTCAACCTGTTATGGTGTTGTGACGCGTACACCTACTAGGTACCAAAACCGGTTCGTAGAAAAAAGTGTTATGGTAAATTGTTTTCGGCATTCTGGTGCTTGCTAGTATTTTTTGAGGGGTTTGAGGGTTTGTATCTTCATTTAGGAAAACGAAAGTTGGTAAGTTTATGTCAATACTGCTTTAGTACTCTTTATTCTTTTATTAAGAGATTCCCACAGCGCCACTAAGTGTCACTATTGCCTTAGTGGTGCTGCAAGACCGGCAGGCGCGTACATACACGCTCGTATAATGCGTATAAACGAGCTCGTTTCTTTTTTTTTTCTTTGCAGGGTCCCCCAGCATGACAAGGAAATGCCGGCGGCGGTGGTGGACACTGCTGCTGGCGCTCCTCTGCCTCACGCCGTGCGTGCTCGCAGGTGAGAAGCACGGTGCACACTCATCGTCATGACGCGCCTCTGGTTCTGCACTGCTCAGCAGACTACGAACTTTATTCCGTCTTTTCGTTCCGCTCTGGTCTCTTATGCATGCGTTGCCGTGGAGAAGCCAAAAACAACGCTCAATAGAAAACGTTCTCAGAAAACGCAATTCTGCTGGCGCCCCAATAGCCATCGCGCTGTTTCCTATGAAGAGAGAAAGGTATAAAGAGAAAAAGAGAGAAATAGGAGATGAAACACGGGAAGGTTAACCAGGAAAAATGTCCGTTTGACTACCCTCTAACGGAAGTGTGTGTGTGTGTGTGGGGGGGGGGGGGGTAGAATGAGAAGACAAGAAAGGAAAGGAAGGCGTGAAAAGGAACTGTACGTGCACTGTATCACTATATCTTCTGCCGCTGTCAGCGTCCTCAGGAGGGCTCGCTGTGAGGGTGTTCTTGCTTTACCGATCCGAGCTACACGGACGCCAAACTTTCCTTCTAGACAACGTCGTTCTCTCAGCAAGGAAGTAGGCATTCAGGTGTTGGAAGTTCTTAGGCGAGCCCTCGCTTCCCGCACTGGTTCGCATATGCGTCGCGGAATTCATCCGACCAAATCAACAGGAACCGTAATCACACGAGGTTATGAAACGGCGTCCCTGTGTGCGGTACACACGCCCCGTCGCGAGCCAATGTTTTCTAGCTCCCGTTTATACGCGCGAGAGCCGAAGAGAGACGGCCACGAGCTTTCCTGGTCTATATTTAGAGAAGCGAAATTGCCTTGTTGCCAGCAATAGGAGAAAAGATTGATTAATTCCTTCAGCGCAACACCACGAGGCGTCGCGGTGTCCAGCTTTTGTTCTTGCTCGCGTGTGCCCCTACAGCTAAAGTGCCAGGAGGCGAAAACGAAAAAAAAGAAGGAAGAGAGAGAGAGAGAGAGAGAAAGTAAGAGAGGTTCAGTAACGGAAACGTGGTTGCGTTGCAGCACGGCACGAGAGAGAGCGCGCGTGCCGGGTACGGACTTGCAGCGCGAGCGGAAACGGGTGGATAGCGTCCCAGTTGGGAAACAATCGATGCGACGCTTAATTATGCCGCGCAACGGTGTCGTGCTGGGCGGCTTCTAAGGCCCGTCTCACTTATGCCTTTCCGGTTTGTCGTCCGCTGATCCGGCGACAGCCGGCAGGAGGACCGTTACGGGACGCTTTAGCCTCCCGACGAAATGAGCGACGGCGGCGCCTCCCACGCGTCAGAGACGGTGGTGCAGTTTTGCGCCGATGCTTCCGGCAACAGCCGTGCGACGCCTGCCACATGGAGGAGGTGGATCACAAGGAAAAGAAGAAAGCACCAGGCGAGTTTGCGCAAGCAAACCCCAGATACAAAGAAGTCACCCGCACTCGTCGCCGGAGTCAAACGGCGGGAGCATCGCCGGAGAGGAGGGCCCGCCCTGGCGGGGACAATGAGGAAGCCTTTGTTCCGAGCGAAGAAACCCCATCCCTCTCGCGTCGCGCACTTCCTCGTGCGACTCTTCCACTCGTTAAGATGCCGCTCAGACACCTTGCATGGGCGCGCGCGACGGTCGTGCCGTACGCGGGGCTCTCCCTTCCCGCACGGCGCGCGGCCGGCCGGTCTTTGGCCGCGCCGGCCGGAGAAGGTCGTTTCGCTCGGCGCAACGATGGAAGCATACGCGTCTCACGCTCGCAACGGGACCCGCATCCGGCCACAGATGAGGCGGGGGAGTGGAAAACGATGTCTGCATTCCGCGCTCTCTCGACCACGACTGTAGACGAGGAACCACGACCGTCCATACCGGTGCGGTACATGCCCGAGTCGCCGGGTACATCCCGTATAGTGCCGTCTCTGACTCGGACGCAGTTTACCAGTTCAGAGGCTTGGTCGAGTTGATAATTGACGGTAACAGGGGGACGAAGACGAAACAAGGGGAACACTAACAAAACTATGTTTGGGTTGCGGTGCTTTGTTCACGTCGGCCGCGTTGTGCTCACTGTGGTAAGGTGGACAGGAAAAGTACACAGCAGCACGTGTCGGGCCAACGCTCTCAGTTCTCTTTTTTGGCGACGCTTTGACATTGTTGAACGCCGCTGCTGCTGTCAACGCTCAGTGCAGTGCATGTGACAGGATGTTTGGCAATACAGGTGCTAAACAACCCATTGACCAACGCTTAGGATATGTTGCGCAGTCTGAATAGGTCTGACACGTTTGCATAGGTCTGGTAAACTCATCTTTCGTGGCGATAGCTATTCAAAAGATTCGCAAATAGGTCTTGTCGTTGTGCCTTTCTTCAGTAGGCTAACCTGTCATCATGCTGATGAGGAGAAAAAAAATTCCGGCAGAAACCAACGCAGGATGACTGTCAACGCCATGCTATTCGCACTGAAGCAATGCAGCGACACGCTGTAGTGCCGCCACCGAAACGCGTCATGTACGAGGCTTGTACTAGAGTCGGGCTCCTCTATCGCGCTTCCCTCTGGAGAACGTTGCGCCAACGAGAGGCGCCGCTGCGAAGGGCCGCAGGTAACTTGCGTCTGAATATGTATGACGCGGGCTCGATTTCTCCCAGCACCGGAGACAATCTAAAGAACTTTTTTTTTTCTCTCATTAAAGAGCGACACTTATGCAGTTGCACATACCTGCTCTGCAGTGACCCAAGCTGACGCCATAGACGTTCAGTGAAGAGCGGCACATCTCGATTTCTTGTCCAGCCGGCAACTTGGCGTGAATGGTGCTCCTTACCCGATGCTTTACCCATTGAAGACTACTCAGTCACCCAAGTTGGCATGAAAAGATTAGATACGGACAGACAGACCTACCGCAAACTGGGTGACGTACTCAACTAATGCTAACCGCACTAAAATTCCAGATCCCATGCAGTGTGTGCGCATCGGTGTGAGCGAAACTTTGAGCCGCTATCTCTATTTAGCCGCTACTCTCGCCATCGGCGGGCTCGGGAACAACAGCGCCGCGTGTCGCGATTTTGCCGCTCCGGCGACCAGTCACTTGTGCTAGTCTTTTTCCGCTGGGATCTATACGTGTGCATACAACATACGCACACTCACACTGTGACAGATGGTCGTGGTCTGTGTCCCGGAGGATAACTAAGAACGTCTTCGTTGCAAGCGAACCACTACACCAGTGCTGCTCCAAGGACCAAGCACATGGCTAAACTCAAAGGAACTGCTACGTAAAGCCGCGAGAAAGAGTATGGAAACCACGGCATTAGCAAAAAAATAAAAATAAGAAATCTTATAGCACATCTTTGCAACGTACCCATATATACATCGCATTCGCCGAGCACGCGCACATAGGCTGTAGCACGTGGTTTCAGGCGGCATGCCCGAACATTGACGAAAAAAAAAAAAGAAAGGAAAGAAAGGAATAAGTTCACGGCACCAATGGTCTCCAAACGTTGCTCGCGAGCAAACATTTAAAGGAATTTCACAATGCCCTTGACATTGCAAATCACATGACACCGTACTGGAGGGCCAGGTTGTGATGCACTTTGGTAGTCACGAAAACCGCGATAGCTCCCCATCTGATATGATGTGCACACACTGATTATGCATGATTTGACAGAAAAAAGAAATACAGTTATTTCTGATTCGACCCCTTTTCGCCATTAGCCTTCGGCTATTGCTAAAAAGTTTTCGGGCTGCACCCACTTCACCTGCCTGTCACGCGACGTCACAAAACCGCAAGAACTCACCGCGTCAAAGTGACGTGTACGCGATAAAGATGCATTAATATGCCGAACAAAACTGAATTTTCTTCGGAATAGCCGCAGGCTGCCCCGTTCTGAAAGGAATAAAAGATGGTAGCCGCCGATCGCTCAGACGCTGGCTACTCGCACCTGCCGGAAAGCATGGGTGTATTTGCGTATAATAAAACTTCTTGCGTTGCCGTGTAACGTTTTCGAGCACTTTCGGCACGTTTACCCCCTCATTCTACCAACTCTTCTTTGCTGAGGGTCCGTTTAACGTTATTCTTGGGCTTCCGTTTCATGCCGCCGCGATTTTCGACCAGCCACAGCAAGCTAAGTAAGGGAAAGCCGACCAATCGTAGACGCCGGCACCACCCTCTTCATCCGGTTATCGACTTTCAGTGCAGTGGCTCGGCCCCATCGAATCCCTCTCCACTTGAGCGTTCTCCTCGCCTCTTGTCAGCCAATTAGATACGACAAGCCGCTCAGTGTAGGCAATGTTATTCGTTTTTCAAGCAAACAAAAGTGACCTCCTATGAACGAGGAGAGCGTTTGATTGGTCTGTTCAGACAACCCTGCGGGTGACCGCCCGGTGCTTGCGTTGGTGGTTACGCAATTTGGACATCAGGGGCGCGATCGGAGATATTTTGTTCGATACGCGTTCTGTTCAGTTGCTGCAACGTCACAAAGTTGCAGTATGCAAAATTTGTGACAGCGGGGCGGGGAGAGCAGCCAGTCAGGAAGCGGTCACCTCCCCGGAAGTTTACCTCCGTCGTTTGTCGTCTGCTTGCAAACAGTATACTACAAAGCCAAATGTTTCTCGTCTTCCAGTTGAATGAAATCTTTATCTAAAAAAATGTATTTTTTCTTCTCAAGCCCAAACACGTTTTCAAATAGTAGTACGTGTGACTACTGCAATTTATAACTATTAGGTTCTTTGCGTCGTCCCTAGGTGGTGTCGCGCACAGCGAGAAGGAAAAAGAAAAAAAAAACGACGGGAAGAGTGGCGCACTTTTCAAGAAGCAGCGACAACATCCCAGTGGCTCGCTGGCACCGATGATGTTGTCGATTTCTCTGTACAACCAACGAATTATTTGTTTCGAGAAACAAAAACGACGCCGGAATTCACTTTCTGCCATTTCTTCAAACGCGTTTCGCACCGCCACCCGCTCTCCTCCTTCCTCTAGAAACGCCAGCGCAACAACCTAAGTTTCCAACGGAAACGCCATTTTCTAGAATTAAACTATGCATTGGATTCAAACGTGCCATTCCGCAGCCGAAAAGGCCGCCTGTTGGATCCAATCCAATCCACCAGACGCGCCATGCGAAGCCGTATGATCGCTCCAAACTTCTCAACTCCCGTCGCGTTCGGACAAAATGCTCGGTGGGCGGATGATTGACAGGAGCGTGTCGTCATTTTGACGTCACCAAAAACGGGGCGGCGCCCCGCGGCTGGCGACGTCGGCGCGGAGTAGGCCAATCGCGCGCGCCGGTAACCGAACGAACGCGCCGAACAACCATCTCCGATCGCACCCCAGGAGATTGGAATAGAAACATATTGGAATAGTTTTACGCTATAGGGCCCCAGCTTGAAGCCGCGATATATCGTAATTATTCTGACGACCGAACTGCTGAGCGTCGCTACGGGGGAGTCCAAGCATGTACACGGCGCATGGGGCGGGGAAAGAAAGAGAACAGGCGGAAATCACTAAAGATAAAGAGATAAGGAGGGACAGCAAGCGAAATCGCTCGTAATTCACATCTCCGTGAGGCTTCGTTCTTTTCAGTTCTATTTTAATTGCCTCTCCTCAAGGACATACATGGGCAACGTGTAAGTGTGAATCAGAATTTCAGATAATGGTGAAGTCATCCTTTTATATGTAAGAAAAGATCCTCTTCAATAGCCTTTCCGGATGGACTCTCACGGAAGGAGCTCTCTCCAGGGGCGTGAGTCGTCGCTCGGCCGCCGGCGTTCGTTCACAGATGGCTGGCCTCAAGAAGCGCCTTGCGAAGACAACGCTCGCGGCCGATTGACTTCTCGCGACGGCACAAAAGTCGGCAGAGGAAGCACGCATAGTTCCCGGTTTCGCAACAGCGCCGACGCCGGTGACGGCGACTCTTTTCAGCGCTCAGTCAACGCCGACCGCGGCTTTCTGGGAAGCCTTTCCGAGAAGCTTCCTGTCCTTTGAGGCATGTCCGCGTGCTGTTGGAGCGGAAGGTCCTGCTGTTGCGTTCGTCTCGAAGGTAACCCTCGGCGTGTGGACGCATGATGGTGCGCTCGGCTCTGTCGAAGCGTCGCTAATGCAGCTGCGCGCAGTCGAGCGAATGACGGGCAGCAGAACCAGCCTTCGAAATCTGCACGCAAGAAAACGACGACGCAGCAGGAAGGCAAAAAAAAAAAAAAAAAAAAAAAAAACGGGGAGGAGAAAGCACGTGCTCTGCAAGAAAACGCGCGCTAAACGATGAAGGCGCGGGCTACTGTGGGGGAAACCAATATGAATAAAAAAAGAAGAGAGAGAGAGAGAGAGGGAGAGAGAGGAAAACAAGTACAAAATTATTCTAGCCGTTTAGCGACAATTTCTTATTTTTAGGGTTCGCGAAAAGAGGCGTGTGACCACCATTATTTCCTCCCAATGCCACTGAGCGACCGTATATTAAGCAACAATACAATATGAACCACAGATACGTGGCCTTCAACGCGCTGGCTCATGGGTGGCCATGGTCAGTGTAGGTCAACTTCACCATTATTTCTTGCTACTAGGAGACGCGAACAAGCGACTTAACACCCAAGCGGCTAGCTCAAAAAGGCCCAAACTAAAAGAGAAGAATACAAACAAAACAGAACCGCGGTGATACTTTGCACGTGCATGTAATGCCACTCATGTAGCGCAGTACTTATTTTCTCTTCGAGACGCCAGCTCGTTAGGCTGTTTGTTTTATTGTTAGGGGACGACGACGAAGTGTTTTTTGATACAGTGCTATTATTTCTAGCTCCGGTTTACTTCTGTGAAAATCTAAGTTTATCCGCTGGTCCTCGCTCCCTGCTCTGTCGTGATAGAAGTGGACCACCCCGCACGTCTGCCGGCGGCGGCGGCGTCAGCGACGGTCGCCTCCAGGAAGCGGATCAGTCAGCAGAGCAACAGCGACAGCGAGGACACCCATGTTTAATTTCTCAGCAGTGAGGACATTTCCGATGACGACTTCCAGCTTGTGCAGAGCCGCAGAGCGAAGAGAAGGAACATCAGGACGTCTTCATCGTCAAGCACGAAGACAGTAAGACACACGCAGAGGCCGGACGCCAATACCATTATATTTGTGCCCCTGCTTCCCCCCGTCAACATGAAGCTACTTGGCAGGCAATCTGTGTCGATGTCACTGGAAGCCCTGGGGCCAAATGAAATATCGAACATTCGAGTGAACACCCGAAAAAATCTACTGGCGGTTCGTGTCCAGCATGCGGCTGCTATGACCACTCTACGCATCGCAACGGACCTCGATGGCATTCAGGTGCGCTCTTACATCCCTCTGGGATCTAACGTAGTCACAGGCATTATCTACAACGTAGGCGTCGCCATCTTTAATAACGACTTGCCGGCCCTTATCAAGCCAGCAAATGAGGAGGTCATTGTTGATGTTAAGCGGCTAGGCAGTTCACGCCGCGTGAAGATTGCATTCAAGGGTAAATATATGCCATCGCATGTTAAGGTGAGACACTTCAGACATGCAGTGCAGCCTTTCATTGCGAAACCTTTTCAATGCCGCAAATGCATGAAACTGGGACAGGTGAGTAGCGTCTGCGAAAATCAGGCAGCATGACCCCGCTGCGCTGAGCCCCACGGTGCAGACAAATGTGGCGCGACTGTAATGAAGTGTTCAAACTGCGGAGGGTAACATGAAGCTTCATCGAAGAAATGCCCACATATTAAGAAGGAAATGGCCATCTTGAAAGAGATGGCGAGAGATCATTCATCTCATCGTGACTGCGCCGATAAAATCAGGAAGCGACGTTCCCATCACCGGCGCTCCTCAAGGAAGGGTGTTGTCTCTGCGACGCGCATGCCACTCCCTACAACACCTTCTCCTCCTCTACCGCCAAGGCCAGACACTGGGGAAAGGACTGTGAAGAACAAGGCCACTGAGAAGACCACATCTGCCGAATCTTGGCCGGCTCTACCGAAACGACTGCATTCACCAACAAAATCACAGCAAACTTTTGCTGGACAACCCCCGACGTCTGCTGTCGGTGATTTGTGCTACCAAGACAGACAGATGGCTGATATGCTGCAATCGCTAGTTAATACAATGCGCATAATACTGAACAAGCTGCAAACACCAGCAGCTCGAAGTGCTCTTCAAATACTGGACGCACTAAATTCAGTGCTTGCTAGCATCGTTTAAGCATAATGGCTCGACCAATAGTCCCCTTCCGCAAGTTAAAAGTGCGTCGATCTTTAAATTGAATGCCAGAGGTCTAAGAAGCCGTATAGCAGACTTTCGCGAATTCATTTTTACAAATCGCTTCCCCATACTGGTCATTTGCGAACCAAATACATCAACTCCAACCAGTCTGTCCGGTTACGAATCCTTCGTCTCGTCCACATGTGGTGCGAGCACGAAAGTAATTATCTACATACGCACGGACATTACATATGTCGCTAACGCGGTAGATCTTCATGCCAACAATCAATATGTCTGCCTGAATGTACAAAAGAAGGATGTGTCACACGAATTAGAGCCTACATATCCCCAGTGGGTCACTTTGACGGCGAACGACTTAAGAAAATATTACTAATGAACAATGGCCCCTGAGTTATCACAGCTGACTTTAACGCGCATCGCCAGCTATGGGGAAGCACTAAAATTGACTCCAGAGGCAGGAGTCTTGCCTCCTTTGCTGCCGACCATGATTTGTGCTGTGCGAATGACGGCAGCCCTACATTCCTTCGAGGCACGACCTACAGTAGCTGCTTGGACTTAACTTTGGTGTGACGACGCCTTGCCTCGAGCGTCCAATGGTTTACGGACATAAAAACACATGGAAGCGACCATACTCCAACATACATAAAGATTAGAGGAGTTGAGGAATGCTCCTCTACTGTCTTGCGCACAGGTTATTGGACAAAGTTTAAGAAAGATATGGATGACGCATGTCGGGAAGGCCTTTCACGCACTATCGAAGATGCAATTGCAGATGCATTGAAAACATCCATCTGCTCGCTTACAAGGTCAGCAAGGCGAACAGACTTGGACATGGAAATGGTAGAGGCTGCGTGCGGCACGCCGGCAGGCGGAGAGGAAGTATCGGCGCACGAAGTCCGTCTTGGATCTGAGGGCTTCACGACGCATACAAACAAAAGTCCTGCGTCGTATGGATAAATTGGAAGACAAGCGATGGAAAACTTTCTGTCAGTCACTTGATCCCCCAAAATTGCTCTCGCACTAATGGAGAACAGTTAGGGGTCTTCGCTCATCTCCGCATCAAAGGAAGCCTTTTGCTGCTCTGGCCCTCTACCAACTCCGCTCGGAACTTCAAGTGGCTGAAGAGTTCTGTGCACGGGTTGCTGGGTCCGTGGCCATCATTACTGACGCAGCATTGAATGACATCCCTGAGGCACGTGTACCAGAAATGAATATGCCATTTTCACTCGAAGAGCTCGATGCTGCGTTGGCGGCCTGCAGGCGTTCTTCGTCACCAGGACCTGATGGCATCACGTATGCTGCCCTATGCCACCTTGGACATGACGCATGTGATGAGCTGCTCAACTACTACAATGAGACTTGGCAGAACTGCGCCGTCCCTAAACAATGGAAATCGAGCCGCTTGATCCCCACTCTGAAACCTGGAAAGTTTCCGCTTGAGCTCTCATCATATCGTCTGATTGCGTTTTCGAGCTGCGTCGGCAAAGTGATAGAAAAAATGATTCTTGCTCGCTTGGAATGGTACCTAGAGCGATTCATCGTCTATCCGGACGCCATGACGGGCTGTCGTCGAGGTCACTCGTCCATCGACAACGTCATTGACATCGTAACCTGGGTCCAAAATAAAAAAAGCCTCAAGCGCCTATCAGTGGCACTTTTTCTAGATATAAACGGAGCATATAACAACGTTACCCATGAGGCCATACTGAACTCACTTGAGGCTGTAGAAGTTGGTGGCCGGATGTATCAATGGATTCGGGACTATTTGACTGAGAGATGCTTTTTCTTACAGACCGAACACTTCCGAGCATTACACCTGCCCTGGTGTGCCGCAGGGTGCAGTGTTGAGCCCTATTTTGTTCAACCTCGTCCTGGTAGAACTAGCGGAGTACTTACCGCGGACAGTTAATGTCTCAATATACGCCGACGGCATTTGCATCTGGGCCTTTGCGGTGACTCGCCCTCAGGTACAAGCCAGGCTTCAGCGGGCAGCAACCATGACTGCGTCTTATCTCCGAGAATAAGGCCTCAGTGTGTCTACCTAAAAGTGCGCATTGGGTGGCTTTACGCGCAAACAAATGTCATTGTGTCCTGTTTGAATCAGTGGTCAAGCTGTATCCTACGCTAAGACGCATCGCTTTCTGGGTGTCATCATTGACCGCAACCTCTCGTGGAGCCCTCACTGCGTCTATCCGACGAACAAGTTAGTTGCCATTGCTCAGGTCTTGAAATTTCTCTGCGTGAAAAACTAGGGTACACCAGCCCATTCTATGACGCAGCTGTACAGGGTACTGTTTCTCGGACTTCTACGTTACAGTCTACCAGTGTTGTCAAATACATGCAAGACGAACTTTCGCGCTTTGGATAGCATACAAGGTCAAGCGCTACGCACGTGTTTTGGGCTGCTTCGGTGCACCTCAACAGCAGCAACAATTGCAATCGCGGGAAACCATATGATCCAGACACGTGTAGCTGTCGGCTCTCTCAGAGCGCACATTCGCCATCTGTAAAGGATCCCCGACCATCATTTGTCCTCCCTACAAGCCGAGAGACCTCAAGCGACCTTTTCAAGAGTGATTAGCGCTCATCAAAAGTGCATACCGTCATTTTTTACACCGGCGGCGAAGCCTTCATCTCACCTGTGGTGCCTGCGACAACCTCAAGTGAATTTTGCTATTCCTGGAATTACGAAAAAGGCGAATCATCCATCGCCGGCTCTGAAGTACCTTACGCTCCTATTACTGCACCAAACGTATCGTGACCACATACATATATATACCGATGGTTCGACCTCATCTACCAGCTCAACTGCCGCATTCGTCGTTCCAGCTAAGCAGGTTAGATTCAAACTGTCACACATGACTACATTTACGTCGGCAGAACATGCAGCTCTCCATGCCAATATGCCGTACGTCAGGGAAGAGCCAACAGAGAAATGGGTCGTATTTCATAATTCTAAGGCAGCTCTTGACAGTATCAAGTCTGCATTGCATCACATAACTTACGAGCAGATGATATCTAACATCAGGGAAGTGCACACCATGCTCTGGAAAGAGAGCACAATATTATATTTCAATGGATTCCTGCTCCCTGTGCCATCGTCGGCAACAACCTAGCTGATGACAAGGCTGCACGGTCTGCCCACGAAGATACCCAGACGCGTCCATCACCTTTGGCGAGGTCGGACGCTGCCAGGGAAACTGGCCTACTTGCACGCAAAGAGCCACAAGATCTCTGGAGTTCAAGCGCCTTCAATTGCCGATTACATAAACCGGACCCCACGCTACGGCTACAACTGTCATCTAGCCTTTCCCGCGGCGAAACAACCTTGCTTTGCCTCTTGTGGCTGGGAGTGGCGTTCACGAACGCATACTCCTACCGTATGGGAATGGCCGAGAGCCCGATGTGCGACACCTCTCTCTGCGGGCAACTCTACACCGACTGGACTCATGATCATTCACCGAGTCAAAAATACTCTGACCGTGGCCACACCCGTCACTGGCACGAAGAGTGATTCGTGCACTAGTACAATACTTGAAGTGCACCGGCTTAAGAGACCATTTATAGTGTCCCTCCCACACGCACCCAGGGCTTATTCTCTCCCTTTTGTGCTCTTTCTATTCCTCTTCCCCCAGCCCCAGTGTAGGGTAGCAAATCGGGGGCCCTTCTGGTTGACCTCCATGCCTTTCCTGTCCTCGCTCTCTCTCTCTCTTTATTGTTAACATTGTTAACATGATTAACAAGATTCTGAGGTGAGAACAGTATATAGATTTCTATGTTACCTTCAAATGTGGAATCCTGGCAATAGCTAATCGTACATAACCTCCCCAAGTCAACGTTTATTCAGCAGACGAGTACATTATGCTGAACCACACTTGTCGGGAGCCCGCACTCCCCAGTATGTAGATAAAAGCTAACGAGACAAGAGCTTTCTGGACAAATAGCCATAATTTATTTAGTGTTATTTGCTGTTAGGCTAGTGGGTGCATGTCGAACAATAATGAATTTAGCCCTAAAAACCCGATCACAGGGAGAGGAAAACATCAAGACAGGAAAGTTCTCGTCCTGTCCTTATGTCCTACCCTCTCTGTGACCGTCATTTTGGCGCTAAACTTATGTTTGTTCGTCGTTTATTTGTCACGAAAAGCTCCTGAGGCGGCGATCATAAGGAGTGAAAATGGCTACTGATGGCATATTGAAGAGCCGATGATGGTCTCGAGAAGATTTCTTCGTTCGCCAGAGCTCTACGCAGCCACAGGGAGTTAATTCGTACACCTGTATGACACTATACGATCGGATTCGCCGCGTTTCCGTTATGCGTGGCCCGTCAGACTTACGATGATGTCGAACGTTAATATTGCAGATGCTCCGGACTGGCTGAGCGCGCAGATCTGGTTGAGGTACATCAGCGTCGAATCCCTCCACGCGCTAGCGTAGGTGCACATGGTGTTCTCATGACAACGCTAGGTTTTCAGTAAGGGAGGTGTCTAACACTTGCTGGATTGATTTGAGGAAGTCGCGAGGGATACCGGTGGGCTGACGAGATATCGTGCGCTGGATGACTCACAGTCTACCAGCTTGCATCCTTGTACGGCGTCGTTGTGCGGGTTGTCTTGTTCGCACGTCGCGCGCGCCGTTTGCCATTAAGAGTGCCCTCAACGACGTGCCTATGTATGCTTTAGCTTTATTTAACTCACACCAAAGATGGCGCTTAGAAGGAGTAGTTTTCATAAAGTCAAGTAACTCTAGGTCCGTATGCAATGGGACCTGTACTTGGGCTAGTTGGTTGATAGACATTTGACGACTTTAGCGCTGGAACGCCGTCGCGACACAGAGAAAAATAGAACCCTAACTAGAGCGCGCGCTGGTGGTGTTGTGGTTTCGTTCTCTGCGTCGGGTCTGTGTTTTAACGCAGCAGTTCTAAAGTGCTAGGTAGGCATGGCCGCCAATAACATCATCACCCATCACTAGGCTTTCACCATTTATTTCGAGACGATGATGAAACGCAACAATTTTATTCTTGACAGGCGTAGACAAAATTACCGCACTCTAAAGAAAAAAAGAAGAGATTGCTGGACAAACGTTTCGCGACTTCTGAATTTGCCTAATCTCGATATGTCACCTGCATGGAGAAGGTAGCGAGTAAGAAGTGTGCAAATGGACAACGATACGAATACGGACCTATCTTGCTTTACAGTTAGAATCACATTCAGTGGGGTACGTGACTGATATTGAGTACGATCGAATACATGGTGGCTCAGTGGCTATGGCGTTTTGTTGCAGAACACGATTCGATTTGTTGCCGCGGTTGCTACGTCCATTCCAATGGGGGCGCAATGCAAAAAGCGCTCGTGTGCCATGCTTTGTGTTCAGCCCCACGGGTTCAATAACCGATCCAGAGGATCAATTACATTCGTCTCTCAAAATGAACTGTTCAATTTCGGAGTGTTAACCCGCACAAAAAATCCCCCCTCCCCTCCCTGCAGGTTGCAACGCTGCTTTTTAGAGAAAAATCAGTTTGTGAGCCGGCATGCAGAACTAGATCGTTAACACGAGAAATCATATGCACATATCCTAAACCCCTTATTTGGTTTGCCCGCTCAGTTACAACGCAGCGCACAGTTCGCCCCTACAGCTGATTTTAAGGCTTTTCTGGGAAGCTAATCGATTAAATATACCTAGTACTCGCTAATATCTGCAGGCAAATGTGTCTGACGGATCTGCTTGGTAGTGTTTGGTGTACATCACATGCACATGGTTCTTTTCCAAGAATATATGTGAGGTGCTCGACACAGCCAAGTTACTCGGAGTTCCTCACTATTATGCCCATTTTTTAGGCTATGGCACTCCAAGTTGGCTGAACTGCACCCCATAAAATGAAGCTGGGGTATAATTCCGCGCGCCAAGGCCTGCTCCAGGGAGAGAGAGAGATTATTTATTCGCTGTCTTGGATCGTTCTGAAACGCTCGTAGCTGAACTCTATGCAAGAGGTTTCGCGACGAAGCCAAGCATCACCGCTTAATCAAAATGTGCGGCACTCCACGTGGTGGACGGCGCTGTAATTCAGCGATCGAAGCACTCCTATTGCAGCAAACCGCTGTGCCCACTTTCACGTTGCCCACGTTGTGGCACAAAAAAAAAAAAGATGGTTAACACATTTTTTCATGCCATACAGACGCTACGGAAAACCTTTCGCCATGTATCGGCAGCCCTGCACGAATTGACCCATGTTCAATTTAGTTATCGGTGTTCTATGAACCCGCGAAAGCCTCGCGTAGTGCGAGTTAACTGAGCACCTAAATCTAGCGCAATGTGTCAGGTTACGAGGTAAACTTAAGGTAGAATGCTCCAACCGAAAAGAGGGGTGGATCACATAAACCATTTTGTCTCATCGCTTACAACTCGGGAGGGGTGGTAATGCGACGTCCGGCGATTGGTTAGCTGCGTTACTTATTGTTGGTTTATGCGATATATATATATATATATATATATATATATATATATATATATATATATATATATATATATATAATTTTACTGATAACGAACGCAATATTGCGAAACATTGCGATTCTCTATATTGTTTCGACGCTTACGAAAGCTCTTGCAGACCTCGTATGCTTATGGCACTGTCCCAGAGTTCACCATTTCCTTTATCGTTTCTGGTCGGCACCTTATTAGTGGCCCTTTCGCTTTCTTCGCCTTTTGCGTACGTCTGTATCATGCGACCAAGATTCATATATCAACGTGGCCTATATCTGCCTCGCGGGCCGCTGCCAACGTCTCGTTTTACAGTGCTGTCAGCATCGTTTGTCTTCTGAGCTTAAAAAAAGAAAAAAAACCATCGTGATCGCGTCGCTGTCAGTGAGGGGTAAACGTGCAATAGCATCCTTCACGGCATATGAGGCTATACAAATCTTGTGCAATGCATAGGAAACAACAATATTTTAATAAGTGATCGCCGCACGTTCTAACTTAAAAAAACAATTCGTCATTTCAAGCAGCTCCGGTATTGTAAACATGAGGAGAATGGGCTTTGAAATACGACGTGTGTATGCTTTAGAACCGCACAAAAGTAGCTTCGTCAGGATTCTCATGATAACACGTGTCTTATACTGATAACACGCGCCGTATGACTGATACGTACACATGACTGACATGTACATACGGGATTATTATTTTTGTGCGTCGAGAGTCAATGATGCTGTTTCGCCTTGCGAGACCAAGGCCCAGTCAGGAGACTATACTTTCTCATTTAGACTTGGCTTCTAGGCAATGCAATGTATTGGCTGAAAAACTGAATAAATTTCAAATTTTCAACATCCACATTCCAGCACTACTGGAGCGGGTCGGAGAATTCACTCGCAAGTAATGGCATGGCTGCTAGCTTTCGTCAATTGTGATACGAATTTTTATGCCATTCTTGCATGCGAGAGCTTTCTTCCAGTCATCTCCTATCCTGGCATAAGCGGTCAGCTTTTGTCCGGTGAGCTTTTGTACCGGTTCGAGGCGGTGAGATTTTGTCTCCGTATGTCAGAATTAGGTCAGCTTCCACCGGATTCCTGAAAAAAATCCTGTGGGCGTTCGGCATTGCTTCTGCCTGGTTACTATAAATTTTGATGCGAAAGCGTCAAATGGCCCATTGAGCGAAAAAGCTGGCGTCTTTCGTCTGGAGAAGCGAAAAACTGCCCCTAAATTTCCATTGGCTGCGACACCACGTCACGAGCGCCCCTCAATGGAGCACAGCCGGCGAAAGGGGACACCTGCTGCCCCGACAGCGCGCCACGTGTTGGATGAGGGAAGAGGACATCGCCACTACGTCACGTCACCCTCGCTTTCGCTTTCGGAAGCCTGTGCTGTCCACGCATTCCGTGTCATCGCAAGCTTTTCCTGCGTTCTGACTGCGCCTCGATAAGACCAAATCAAAACGCGCCAAGCCAGCACCTCCTAGATAGCAGGCCTGTGCACTCGGCTTTATCCTGTCACGCTACTTGAACCGAAATTTGAATTGCCAGATAAAATTACCTGCCATCGCTACGATGTACAACCTCTCTCTCTGCAGGCAGCTTTACACCGACTGGACTCAAGACCGTTCACGGAGTCAAAGATACTCGGACCATGGCCACGCCCGTCACTGGCACGAAAAGCGATTCGTGCGCTAGTACAATACTTGAAGTGCACAGGCTTAAAAGGCCGTTTGTAGTGTCCCTCCCATACGCACTCAGTGCTTACTCTCTCCCTTTTTCCGTCTTTCTATTCCCCTTTCCCCCGACCCCCAATGTAGGGTAGCAAACCGGGTGCTCGTCTGTTTGACCTCCCTGCCTTTCCTGTCCTTTCTCTCTTTATTGTTAGGTGTAACAGGATTCTGAGTTGAGAACAGTATGTAGATTTCTATGTTACCTTCAAATGTGAAATCTGGCAATAGCTAATCGTACTAGCTCTCTCTCCCTTGAATTGCCAAGCCCGGCGCGACAAAAGCGGTGGCGTTAAAATAACCGCGACTTACTCGTGAGCGTCCCCATTAGATTCCATGGCAGTCGGGCAAGGTAACATGACGTCACGGATTGAAGTGCACCGGCCCTATGCTATCTAGGAGGCATTGGTCAAGCGTCTCAACGCGCTCGCTTTCCCGCGAGGAGTTCCTAACTCCAAGGGCTTCTCAGCGGCGTCCACTTGGACATTAGTGACACTTTGCGCAAACAGACGTGGGCGAAGAAACAAACCCAAGGACGAGCGCTTGTCCTTGTGTTTCTTTCTTCGTCCCCGCCTGTTTGCGCAAAGTTTCATGATGAATCAATTCCAAATAAGTCGGCTCGCAGTGGACATTAGTGTTTTCGCATTCACAACTCATAAGAAGTGCTTAGGTATCCTGGGCATCTTGAATATGTACACTTGCCCCCCCCCCCTTCCCGCCCCCATTTCACTTTGCTATAAATGAAAGGATCACTCTAAAGAGAACTGGGAATATGTTAGTATTGGCTAGTTGGCCCGTTGGATATCAACACGAAGATTTAACGGTGCTTTGAAGCCTACAGAAAAAAAAAAAGAAGAAGAACAAGGACACTTGGCTTCAATACTGCGTTCTTTTAAGCTTTTCTGGGTAGCAAACCGCGTAATCTCGCCTCTGCAGGTTAACCTCCCTGCCTTTACTTTCTATCTCTCTCTCTTTTAAGATTTTCTTGTGTTCCTTCCATTGCGATGGTAATTAAGCGGGCCAAACAAATTTTTTCTTGGTTTTATTCTTTTTGCAGTATGCGAAGTGGAAGGCGGCGGAACAGTGGTCATCATGGATATTCAAGAGAGCCGAGGCAACCGTAAGTGTGCACACTGATATGTCTGCATACACGTACGCTCGCCACATGCTGTACCGTGCTTTAATTACCTCTTTGCATCCAACCGGTCGTTCGGATTCCTTGCAAATGCTGTTTTTTTGCTATGCCGAAAAGTTAGCAAAGAACACCAGAGCATACGCATCTTATGCAATGTCTATAGTATGCGGCCAATTGGATGCAAACAGTTTGCGTGTCGGAGATGGCAAAACCTTTTGAGGACGAAGTCCAATGTTGGCATAAGATATCGAGCAACGTGAGTGCAGACATTGTCAGATTACTGAAATACTACTTATTCAGTATGTCGGTCTGCTCCACCGCGACGTGGCACGCCAGCAATGACCCTCCTTTCTTGCTTACTGCAACACGGTCTTAAGGTAGAGTGGTTTACGGCTTTCTGACACTCGACAATTCTAGTCTGCAACATCATGCAAGAAAAGAGCCGACCATTTTAGACAGAGGCTGCCTAGACCATGGTTCCCGGGTCTCTGCACTCCGTTATCATAAAAGTGTTACGCTCAAACTGTTTGCGCAGTAAGACGACAGAATCTCGGCCCATTTAGACTCAGAGCTCCAGATATTTTTTTTATAGCTTTTGCATTCACATTTTCTTTTACGAACTTCGCCGTCAAAGATTGTCCGTGATGCGGGCATTTCATTTGGTTGCTCCGAACATACTGCGAAAGGCATGTGCCCCAGCGTGTCGCTGAATGGGCAGTCGCGGTTTTGCAGAGACGGACCAGGAGACGCAGCCGCGGGAACTTCCAGTCCTGGGTGACATACAGGACATCGAGCTGAGCATTCAGTCAGCCAGCTACGACGTCTTCCAGCTGCTTGGCAAACGCTTCATCCTCAAGAGGCCACTCGACAGAGACGTAAGTGTCTGGGCCCTCGTTCTCGCGCTTTCGAGCCCGCGGCACGCATCGTGGAAGACGTGACCAAGCGCCGAAAAACAGCACGGGCGACCGATCGACGCTGGGACCCAATTCGGTACTTTCCACAGGCGTGCACAGGAATGCTTCTACGCTTTCGTGCTTCTCCAAACAATCAATAGATAAGTATCGATAAGGGGAGACTATAGAGACAGTAGCAGACGTATAACCTGATGATCGCTTTTAAAGTAAATTGGGCCCGTATCCACGAAGAACTGCAATTGTCCTTAAGAGAACATGCAAGTAAATCCTGGTGCTGAACACATGATTTTCAAAGGAGAGCAGCGAATGGCGAACAACACTTACGAACGAAAGGTCTTCTTTTTTTTTAAATTCAGCCCCTGATTGATATTGGAAGAGCACGGTGAAAAAGAAAAGGGGAGGGGGGGACACGCACACAGAAAGAATATGACGTTGAAATACTGTGGAAAATTTGGATGAGGCAACAGTTGCATCTTACGCGCGTGCGATCAGGAAATAAGACACGCGCGCGCAAGATTGAGAGGCGCCCATTGCGTTTACAGAATCTGCGCATGCTGTGTTTTTTATGTCGTGGATTTTTATTCCTTTTCACTCCACTAAACCAGTTGAATATGCATATGCATGCAAGGTTGTCTGTTGCTGTTGCCCCTCTTGTATATAGTCTACACAACGTTTTTATTGCGCAAGTATATGAACGCTCGACGCAGTCGCGCCGCCGCCGTTGTCGTGCGCACCCACTCTACAGCGCATGCGCGGCAAGCGCGCGACGGGTTAGAGCGAGAGCCTCCAGAGACGAAGGAATGCGTTTGGTTGTAGAAAAACAATGAATCGAAGTGTGCACACCGTCAACGGCTAAGCTCAATCGCTTCGGTGGCGAAGCAAGGGCAGCCTTCTCCAGCACTTTCCGCTGCTGGCATGAGCGTTGTTCGCACGCATACAATGTGCACACTGGCGTTTCTGCTGATATGCCGTGTTACAGGTCTGATCGGAACGGGCAGTAAATGTCAAGCCAACGATATCTCATATTTCGCTGGACGCTGGCTAAAGCCGGCGGTTTCCTGTCGGTCTCATCTCGTGCACCATCGAGGTGCGATGCTCGCAATGCCACTGACGGTGCTCCTCACCATGCAAGCATTGTGAGACGCCTGGTAGCTGCTGCCAAAGCGCTGTTCCTTCGGCCGAGCCGGAGCTGGCTTGCGTGCTGCGTGGCGCCAACATGCGGCACCCGCGTTTATTCAGAACACCGTCGGAGGAGGACAAGCGCAAGGCTAAAACTTGCTATCGCTGTCACTGCTTTGCAGCGAAACTGCCAACTTTTTCTTTTAAATCTCGAAATGATGATGCCAACTATAAACTATAAAAGAAATACACAACCAAACAAAAATTAGTGTCATAACACATCGGCTCGTAGCTGACACCTTCTATACGCTTGCACACCGCGAACATATATATGCGCGTGCTGTTACACATGTTTCTGCGGTACTCGTTAACAGTGTCTTGCGTTTGTTCGCCATCAAGCACGCATATCTGCTCTGCCTCACTAAAATGCAGCTTAAAGTTGAAGCTGCATGGCAAATCTCTGAGGCGCGCGCAACAGCAGCGTGTCTTTTTTCACTGTGCGCACTCGCAAGGCTGTAATCATGGCTCATGTGCGGTGGTTATAGTGTTTTTGTCCGCCCGCTTCGAATCAGATGCGCGTTGAACGCGCTGCTGGGGTGCCACGTAGGATGCCCCGAGTTTCTAGATCACCTTAGTTGCGAACGCACCCTGCGCACGTTGCTGTCTCCTTTCAAAGGCGGGCAATGTTACGCGCCAGCGCCGCTTACCTTTGTCAACGCAATATTACAATAACACAATACTATGACTGTACCGCTATCTGTTTACATACTCGGCGCAAGCCGCTTGCCGCGCTTTCTGGTGCGCGTCAAGGTCGTGTCTTCTCTTTCGGACATTATCTGTCTATCCACCATCGAACGCGAACAGTGCAGACGTGGCGAATTTTCACGCCTACCCTTTCCTTTCTTTCTAATACGTTAAAAGATGACGTTTTACAGCGAAGCTGTATATAGCTAGCCGATTCGTCCGTCCGTCCGTCGCCTGTACGCCGAAAACTCCTCCGGTGCAACCCCAGCGCATGGGCGAAAAAAAAAATAAGAGAAAGAGAGGCACGTGATTGGATGCGCCAGTAGTGACGTCGTTGCTCTCCGTTGCAGACGAGCGCGCGCGCAGCAGTTTCTCTCCGGCTCAGAAATGGGTAGGCCACGCTTCATATGTACGGCTGAAGAGCAGGCAGCTTTCGATTGCAACGCCACGAGCAGAACCGGGAACGAGCCGGTCTACGCCGTGCCGATGCTGCAGCCCGGGCACAAGAACAAGCTCGTGCACCCGAGCGCAAGCAGCAACTGCGTACGTAGGATCCGGCAGCCTACCAAGCCGTCGTTTATGAGCCGTCGGATTAACCCAGTGATAAACACCGGGGCTGCACGTTTCAGCTTCGCTGGTTAACCATCTGTGCGGAGTACTTGAGCGGTGAATTTTTTTAATAACGTACTTGCACATGTGATTCCCTGGGGGGTGCGTTAAACAAATAAAAGAAGGCACGGACGGTTTGACCGCGTGACTCCTTTTTTTTCAGCCACCCATGTGGTAAAGCAGTAGTGAATCTAGATAAGTCAACGAACATGGAGGCTTGTCGAGGGTTGCATTTTATGTAGGCGGAGACGTCACCGGACTCGGACCTTCCTGTATAGCACCCCGGGACTGATAATCACGTGGTCATCACTTAGTATGTGATACACGCGCCGAATCTACACCAGGAGCAGAAGCAAACTGGCAGTTATCGAGATAATGAAACAACATAATATATTATAATGCGAAAATAAAGGTAAATATGGAAAATAAAATGTTATTTTTTTATGAAAGTTGCTACAGGACTAGAAAATATCGTAAAAATGTAAATGATTTAAAATAATTCCCATCAGCAGTCAAAGTCGTATAAGCCACCGCCGGGAAAATCGCACAGACGCGTTAACCTGATTCATGTTCATGGAACGCTTCACCGAACTTTTCGCGCTGAGAGGGGATGGCGACGAACACCAGGATTGTGTTCATTTTGGAGGGTGCCACTCTCTGCGGGGTTCGCATACATGCCACAGAGCGGTATTTAGATTTTTTTCCCCCAATGCCTACAATATGAGGTCAGCCCAAAGAAGCATTAATGCTTGTAGCCTTCAATTACTCGACAACGAAACCGATAGTCCGGTGACTCTTTTTCTCTTGTAATGCTCAGTGCGAGAATTGGAGCCCAACAAGAAAAAAAGAAAATAGATTTTACGGTCTGATTAGGAGGCACGCTGTAGTGCGGGAACTGGGGAATTTTTTTGACCATCTGGGCTTCCTTAACGTGCACCTAAATCTAAGTACACGGGTGTTTTCGCCCTCAACGAAATGCGGCCACCGTGGCTGGCTTAGAAGCCCAACACCATAGCCACTAAGCAACCACGGAGGGTTAACCTGACAAGAGCAGGCAGCTTTAACCTGACAAGAAAAATGATATGACAGCGGTTGGCCAAGTCGTTTCTTTTATTTCCCTCGAATTTCCTTGCTCTTTAATTGCGGTCTCAAAATATTTTATTTATTTATTTACGCCGACAACTACATCACCTTATAGGACCTTATTGTAGTTGAGCGTAGCTGTTTGACATTAGCGTGAAAAAGCTATAAATTGCGAATCAACAATGAAGTCTTCTACGTTCTGGGACGAAAAAAAAATCTGCAGAAGAGAATGAAAGGACATACAATCTAACGAACGCGCCCTATTTTTCTTAGATTGGGTTCTTGATCGTCTCAAAGCAACGCATTAGAGACGATGACGTCACTTATAAGCAACATTATATGAAAGAACTTGCAGTGGAGGGCTCCAGATTAAGTTTGAACACCTGGGGTTCTCTAACGCGCACCTAGGTTCAGTTGTAAACAGGAACGTTTCTTGCGTTCCATTAAAATCGAAACGCGGTCGCCGCTGTCAGAGTTGTCGGACGGTCCTACCGCTGTCGACCAGATGTAGGAGTCGTCGGACTATCTCGCCGCTGCCACCATTTGAAGGAGATGAAGGTCGTAGACAGGAACTCGGTGAACAGGATTTATTTACATATTAACAGTTTAAGCAGGATACATTGGCAGACTAGCGCGACTCCCATATGGAGCCCGCCAAACTAACATACAGCAAACAGTTTACGAGCACACAGCTCAATAGTACATTTCTAGTATGACAGAGCACTCAGCTCCCGACAACGAGCACGACACGAGCACACACTAGCAGCCGCAAACGCTGCTTATAAGCCCTTGCTCGACGTCATAGTTCGACGTCATTCAAGATGACCCGCCTTTTTGGAGGATGAGGTGTGTCGACTTGGAGGATGAGGGCTCACATACACGTGCCGCACATACACACAGGTGAAAAGGCCGGACAGTTCTCGGTACCGCCCAGCTTTCAGTGCCGACGTCAGAGGGCTTCGTAGAACTCTGCTTTGTCCCGGGTGGCTCGGCCAAGTACCAATTTCCTGAGTTGATCGCGCGCCACGTGGCTGCCGGCCCTTCGCAGTTCTCCGAAGGGCGCCCCGTCTGGTGGGCTTGGAACACGTGCAGCGGGCTGAAAGCTGGCACGTTGCCACCCCGTACGGCCATTCTTAACAGCTCCTCCATGGCCCGGAAAATCTCGCCTGGCCAGTGCTGGCAACCGCTGGGCAGGAAGAGAATGGCTGGCGAGCAAGACGATGGCTTTGCTCTCTGCACCCCCTGCGTACTTGGAATGCCTTCAACCATCTTACAACAACTGGCACAGAAGAGCCGACCCGGCAACACAATACCGCTCAGCGTTCAAACGCCCGGAATCAGCTGCTAACCCACCAGGCCTCCTATCACAATTCCAATGCAAGTCACTCAACTGGGAATCCCAAATTTTGCCCCAAAATTTCGTGCCACCAAAGCGAGCGTTCACGTTCCTCCTGAGTTCGACCAAACCCGACCGTCGCGCTGCACAAGAGTAAAGGTTTACGCAGAATTAAACCGAAGGTTTTCAAACACCAATACCCAAACATAACTTACGCAGCTTAACTTCACGAACAGCCTGTTCTTACCCTATCGCAGTGGCGTACTTATCTCACGTACTGTTGCCACTGAACAGTCTGGCCAACTCCACAGGTACGCAATCACAATCGCGCTAGCTTTGTGGTCCCTATTCCGAACACGTGCTTGCATCCAACAAAGCTTTCTTCACGCTGACTCACATTTGTTCCTTTAGTCCACACAGGACACGTTCCTTAAACAAACAACCAAATTTGCGTAACTTACGCATCACATAGGAACCTTCGAACAAACGTGTCTTCTAATAACTAGCTCTACGCACGCGTACTAGAGAAGTCAGAATACGGCTGCCCTCAACACACACGAGCAACCCAGACATAAATCTGCTTCTTTCCGTCCACACAGGACACGCGCTAATGGACTTAAGAGCTCTTCTCAGTGCAAATCGTGCACTTACTGAAAATCTACGCGCTTAACCTTAGAAAATTCAAAAAAACACTTAAAAAAAAGAAGGTTAAATAACACACACGCGCGTTACGATAGGCCTCTCAACGATAACCTTGACCTTCAGGTTACTCACACACACAAAAAAGCAAGCCTATATACTTATTAATGAACACCTCGCGAAACTACATGTTTACTTAAAACGCGTCTTTCAAATCTCGAGCTTCTCAAACAAAACATAAACAGAGCTCATGCCTTACATATTGAAAGAAACTTAAATCGCGAAAATTATCCGTGTGCTCAAAAATAAAACAAAACAACATGCTTTACTTCCACGGAAGCTCCCTTGGCCTCCCGTTCCAAGCATTTACAACTGACTCATACTTTTGAGCCGTACTCGAGGTGGTCGCGGTCCGAAAGCTACTCTGGCTACGGGGGAAGAACAAAAGGGCTGACTCACTATCAGCTCCCCCAAGACGTTAGAGTCCCCTGCCAATTTGCGTCCTCGCGCCTCGCTTTCAGCATGTCCTCGATTGACCGCGTCGCTACTCCCCACCTGGTCTCGTCTTGCCACCTTGCGCTTCTTTGTACTGCACGCTGAGCTTCGAAGAGAACGACGGAACGACGAGGAATTTAACTGCCCCGTGCCCTTTGTCCGCGTCCGCGCAGAACATGCTTCGCGGTCCCCCTTTGACCGGTGGCTCGAACGATTAGGATGCGTCAACATCGTCCGTGACGACCGCACCTGTCTCTTCTCCGCGCCCTGCTTTTTCGCGCCTGTCGCCGTCTTTGGCTTCGCTACTTTAGCCACCGCATTCCGATCCTTTCGGCGCTTCTTTCTGCGGCGCTTTCTCCTCGAACTCTCTTTCATGCCGTCATCTCGCGCCTCGTGCTGGCCGTTACGCATCTCGTCGGCCCGGATCGGTCTCTTACCCCCACAGTCTGAGTGATTTACATTTAAATCTACTCTCACTTTGCCTCGACTGGAGGACAGCTCAACCGACTCTGGCACAATGCAACAGGCTTTACTCTAGTTATGCAACTCGCACTCTTGCGAACTGCCCTCTACTGCATTGCCCAACTCACGCTGTGCATCTGCACACAGCCCGTCGGTATCGATCGCTGTCTCACGCGCACAGTCCGAATGATTAACAACTGAATCATCCCTATCTAGGCTATCTAGACTGGCGGAGAGCCGCACCGATCCCTGACCAATGCAGTTGTTCTCTCGTGAGCTACGGAGCTCGCCACCCCGAGAACTATTCTCAACTGCATCGTCCAGTTCGCACTTCACTTCTGCACGCAGATCTGACTCGACATGGGTGCTCGCGTCTGTCAAGTCCGTAGTATTCTGTACCTCGCTAACGACCTCGCTACCATAAGATGCGACGCACACGCGCGGTAACTGTGCCAATTTGTTCGCAGCTGGCCTAGCTGTCTCTACAGTCCTCTGTTGGCACAGCACCTCGTCGCTCTCACTCTGGCCTTTAACGGCCTCTGTTGCCACTAAGGCATCGTTAGCTGCTAGCACTTCGAGTTCACTTGTGAACGTGCTGCTACTCTCACGGGTACTACTACTTCTCTGGCTTTCGACTGAAATCTGCTGTCTATTTCCTGCCACTTTCGCTGCGTCCAGCCTACAGATTTCTCAAGCCGCTGTTGACTTCGCTCGATTAACTGCTCAAAACCTTGAAACTCATTGTTCAATGCATCAATCTACTGCCTCGTTACTTCTGTTAGGCCTTCTTCCTGTGTAATGCTTTTCAGTTTCTGCCTTGCGTTTTCCTGTTCTTGCTTAAGGTCTTCCAGTTCTTGCCTAATTGCTTCCTGTTCCCGCTTTTTGCTTAGAATTCGTTTGCCCATTTGTTCTATGAATTTCAAATCATTCTCACTTTCGAGAATTGTCTTACGAATTTCTGATTCCTTCAAGTTCTCATCTACGTTTACCCCGATCTCCTCACACAACAACAACAGGTCAGCTCTCGTCAAACACATTAGGACCATGGTCGCTGCTTTAAGCTTTGGCTCTGCTGTCACACAATACTTGTTGCGATACCCACGCAAATCAAAATACAAGTAACAGATCCCAGCGAATCAAATTCAAAAACACAGAGAAATTGAAGCCTGGTAAATCTTACAGCCAAAACCAAACGCTTACCCACTGAAGCAGCACCATATCACCAGTCCTTCCCCGCCGTATCCAGTCAGTTGCAAGAGGTGGTCAATCTCAAGTCGCCTCCAACTTGATCACGATGCCGGTCGGTCACCATGTGCCAACGTCCGTCAGCTGCCGTTGCTGTCTCCGAGTCGTAGGCCGATCTAGGAGCCGTAGTCGGATCCCACCGCTGCCATTCAGTTGTCAGATTTGGCAGACGTAGCTGTAGAGATGAACTTGGGACGACAGGACTAGGCGAGCAGGCTTTAATTGCAGGATTTACATTTAAAACAGGACATACATTGGCTGTCTAGCGCGACTCCCATATGGAGCCCGCAAAACTAACATACAGCAAACAGTTTACGAGCACACAGCTCACTAGTACATTTCTAGTATGACAGAGCACTCAGCTCCCGACAACGAGCACGACACGAGCACGCACTAGCAGCCGGCAAACGCTGCTTATAAGCCCTTGCTCGACGTCATAGTTCGACGTCATTCAAGATGACCCGCCTTTTTGGAGGATGAGGTGTGTCGACTTGGAGGATGAGGGCTCACATACACGTGCCGCACATACACACAGGTGAAAAGGCCGGACAGTTCTCGGTACCGCCCAGCTTTCAGTGCCGACGTCAGAGGGCTTCGTAGAACTCTGCTTTGTCCCGGGTGGCTCGCCCAAGTACCGATTTCCTGAGTTGATCGCGCGCCACGTGGCTGCCGGCCCTTCGCAGTTCTCCGAAGGGCGCCCCGTCTGGTGGGCTTGGAACACATGCAGCGGGCTGAAAGCTGGCACGTTGCCAGCCCGTACGGCCATTCTTAACACCGCCGCCAGGAACCGAGCACGTGACCTCGCGCTCGGCAGCGGAACGCCGTAGCCACAGAAATAACAAGGCGGCTGCGTGTTTTTTCTGTGAATTCACTTCAACTCTTGTTTTCTTTTCTTTTTTTTCTTCTTTTGTAGAAATTTAGCCCTACATCTCACCCAAAAATTTACGCGTGCTGCAACGGAGCTGGTGAATGGGCACAAGCGTCGGCGGTTTGGAGAGAAGAGCAACACTGTTTTTAACTCCCTGTTGTGTGTTTTTTTTTGTATTTTTTTTGGTTATGCATGCATATTGCGTGCGCGTGTGTCGCGCTCGTTCTCGCGTATACAAACTTTCCCGAAACACTTTGCTTTGAAGAAGTGGAAGTCTCGGCTCCATTGGAATGGTAGCGCGACTTTCCTCCGTCCCTGCCTCTGGCTATACACGTGTTCTTTTTTTTTTTTGTGTGTGGTCGGTAAGATAGAATGCAGTATAATGAAAAGTACAGTAAAACAAAATAATTTCCTGTCGTTTTTGTCTTTGGCGGGGCGCACGAACTTTGCAATTAACCGCTTACTCGCCGCCGAGCTGGTCGCTGATGTATGCCGCCGTTTTACGCTCCCGTTCCCACGTGCAATCGATGCCTAGCGGCGGGATAGGATACTTTGCTTCGATGGTAATTGGCAGGAAAAAACAGGTGTTCGGTGTCTCGAGCGTTTCTTCGCGCCGCGCAGCGTTTAGCGAGATTTTCGTGAAAAGGAGGACAAGGAAAAGTTGGCACGGAAAGTTTGAGGCAAACAACTTTATTATTTATGAGAATCTGCGGTTGCTTAATTTTGCCGGCTAATATTCCTTGCGGCGTCATTCACGGAGTGCAGTGTAACCGAACGAAGGCAGCTCTAGCTGCTAGCGCTAATTAGCGAGCGCCGTTAGCTTTACCTATTTATGTGTGCACTTTTCATTGTGCTAGTAACGAAGAATAAATGGCATGTGTCACCATCAGAAGCCTAACGCGACCTTAGAAAATACTGCTGAAGCATTTTTTCTCATTTGTTGCAGGCTGACGACTTGGCGTCCATTAGGCTTCAAGTCCTTTGCCAGGCCAGATTAGGCAGAGTACAGGTAAGCAAGTTATTTACCTCTTTCCGTTCAGGCAGCGGCAAGTCCAAGAAGATATTCTTTTTTTGTTTATCGTGCCTGGTATGTCTTAGCTTCAATTGTGCTTTGATGAAATATACTTTATTGACTACAGTTTAGTCAAATTGTGTCCAAGAATAGCATTGTTGTCGTTGTCATAGCTGAAAATGTTAAAGAATAGATTTCATTGTGGAGTTTGCTTTGAGACTTTACAAACGTGGCACAAATGAGAGCTATTTCGTCACGAAGACAATTTATTTGCCCTTACGCTTTCTTGTTTTTGCTGCGGTGGCGGGTCACATGTGCACGCAGACTGACATAACTTGCTACTGGAGATCGCTATGCCAATGGTTTAAAGGGGATTGAAACAGGCTTAAGCCGGGAATACATGGAGCGAATAACCGGCGTCCGAGCGACGAACTTCCTTGGGCGGCGAACGCCCGACGGCCGGCGTCCAAAAATTTGACGGCCGCCGCTCACCTGCCTGTCCAAATATTTTCGTCGGGCCGCC
This sequence comes from Dermacentor andersoni, assembly GCF_023375885.2. NCBI lineage: Eukaryota > Metazoa > Arthropoda > Arachnida > Ixodida > Ixodidae > Dermacentor > Dermacentor andersoni. The sequence continues at coordinate 298,186,258 of NC_092814.1, forward strand.
GGAAGCGTCGAGCGCGCAGCGGCGGACGACAGCCAATCGGGAGGCGCCAGTTCCGGTCGCTAGGCATGCTGGTCTTTCGCGCGCGGGCCTTTTCTCGTCTTCTGCAACCACGTTGGTGTCTGCGCTAATGTTGGTGTATTTTTCAGTTATAAAAGCGGTATATGCCACCTTAAGAAGCGCTTATATTTGTTTCATCGTTTACCACAACGCGTATGCTAAGTCTGATAACACTGGCGCCAACACGGCGAACTCGCGGCGGCGTCCGCCCGCTGTTCACCTCATGTATTGCTATGCAGCGCATCTTCGACGTCTTGCCGCCGCGCCCCTGTTCGCCGCGCCGCGTTCGCCGTGACAATTCGCTCCATGTAGCCCACGCTTTAGACTACGTGTAGCCGACGAGCATGCATTCACGGGAGCGACAGGCGCTTGAAACTCTCGCACGCTGACTCATGCCCGAATATTCATCGCTTTTTCCTATATGGTTGGGAGCAGTGCTAAAAAAAATGTTAAAGTACAGAGGGGATCAGCTTCCACGCCACGCCCTTATCTCGTAGTTTTGTTCCCGACTATGAAGGTGAACAAACTAGCCCCATTTCTCAATGCTAACCAGCACATGTATGCAGCCCTCGCACTTACTAACCGGAGGCCGTCGTGGACATTCGTGAATACCTGAGAGCGCCGTGTCTCAAACGAATTTTTTCTTTTGTTTTGTTCTATGCTTGCTGCTCAACGCTCCCCATAACGACACTTCCTTGCGTTAGCTCCAGCAGAATTAAATGTGGCCAACGACCCGCTACATCAGTAAGCGTTGCCCCATTACATCGGCAGGTGGCGATCAAAGCGCCAGCGAAAAATTGAAATGTCTGAGTACGTTCAAGGCCCTTGCTAACATGAACCGTGCTTTGTGTCACTGCAGTTTAGACATAGATGCGGATATGTCAATGTATCACTCGAATGTACGTATGATTGTGTAAAGCATGGAAGTGTTGGAGATCACTGCCGAGCGCGCGCGCGCGCGTGCGTGTCTGTCTGTCTGTCTGTCTGTCTGTCTGTCTGTCTGTCTGTCTGTCTGTCTGTCTGTCTGTCTGTCTGTCTGTCTGTCTGTCTGTCTGTCTGTCTGTCTGTCTGTCTGTCTGTCTGTCTGTCTGTCTTATCGCAAAATGATTGTGCAAAACACATCTCATTGTGTCTGTTACGAAAAGTTACCAGGTAAACAGTGCTTCCGCCTTTAGGTTTTTGTTAATTGACGAAATTCGCGCCACGCGCTATGCGGCGCAGCCTTTTTCGCAGCGAGCCATTCAGGTGCTGGTACGAGTCAACGACATCAACGACAACCCGCCGCTCTTCAGGCGCTCCCACTACGAAACCAAAGTCTCAGAGGTATACTGCGACATTCCTTCGGTTGCATGCGTATGATGTAAGCGGCACATAGCCATCTTCCTAGGGGGGACTTCGCCTGGCGAAATGACTGTAGTTAGGTGCACAACAGTGCATACGATGACATCACTGTGATTGAAATACTGATCGTCAACATCAAGCGAAAGGCCACGGAAAGCTGCACGAAGAACAAGCAATAGTTACTGTGAGCTGCATAAATTAAGATGATCGAATTGACGCATAGCTCTGGAAGAGAGAGTGCGGATAGCGGGGGAAACATGACGTGACATCGGTCCGTAGCTGCACGGCAGAGTCAATCGAAGACGCGAACGCATGTATTGCCCCAGAGTGGCGCAAGCGACAATTTCGCTGGCCATGTCTTCCAAGTCCGAGCGAAAACTTGGAAATTTTATTCCATGTCGCCTTTCTTGATCACGCATGGTCGCAATATGCGGGAATTACAAAATTCTTTACGAATGAGTAGAATCATGTGATCGATATATGTCGACACGCGAGGATGCATTATACATGAGTGATCCGCTTTTCGAAAAAGTGGGATTGACATGTACTGCACGGAGAATAGGACAACTAGTGCGGGGAAAGTTGTCGCGCGACAAATAAGTTCTTTTTTTTTGAACAGGAGCTTGTTTAATATTACTCAGAGCGATAGTAAATTCAGCTTTCCCCTGCAAGACTCAAAACAAAGGCCACTTACTGTCAAAGGGCCTGGGAGAACATGTCCCGAAGACAGGTCGAGAGATAAACTGAAAGAACGCGTGTATCGTAACCACAGAGAAAGAAGCCTATTACAAAGCTCATTCTCGAACTTTTAGCCATGTAAATCACACTAAATATAGTAAACAAATGATCTGACTCCTTTAATCACGTGTACTCACGAAGTTTCCCTGGTGCGGTCAATGCTGCAGTTGGCAATCTTCTGCGCAGTCAGCTTTCCATTATGAAAGAGGTACCTGTTCGGATCTCGAAACGCCATTTTGTTTTGAGTATGGCCAGTGGCCTGTTTATTTCCTAACCATGTGGTACTTACTTTTTCTTGGTACTTACTGCGGACACCTGATCAGACGTTATTCCGTCGAACTCTCGACTACAAAAGTAAAAGAAAAAAAAACGCACCGGTTTAATTCTCAAACCTTAGAGCAAAGCCAGTCACTGTAGACGAAGTTAGTTAACAAGGGGTGCGCCACGTGATAGTGCTGTAACAAAGAACTCAAGTCCACTAGCGCAACGGCAATCACTGCAGGACACCTTTTCCACCCACGTACTGTAGCTACAATAGCAACACCCTCCGCAGTCGTCGAGGAGACAAGGTGATCCAACCGGCCGGGGCATGCATGCGGCTGCGAGTAATCGTATCGCGTTAGAGCAGCCGTCATGGTCTCGACTGACTGATTCGGCAATGTAAACTTGTAGGTAATTGTTGTGATTGAATTCAAGTGCACAATCATGAAAGGGACGTCCCTCTGAAGAAGGTGTGAAGTGCTTTTTGCGTAACCTAAGAATGTGGATATCGCATGCATTGTCCTTCAGGAACGAAGTACTTAAGGTCGACTTTCAACGGAAACCTGCCGGTGCCGGCATTCCTGGCTGTGAAAGAACGCATGCTTTTGCAAAAGAAGCGCTATCAAGGTCACTAGCAGTCAGAGAACCTATCAGTTACCAGTTCCCAGAGGAGGCAGTTTGCTGCCATTTTCTTCTTTTGGCCTCGCCACATGAGCCCTGAGTACTGAATGGGATTATTTGCATGGAAATCACGTTTATTTATAGAATACGAACAGGATCAGCCCCGCTAGGGCTTTCAAAATTGGACGAACTTCCTTTCCTTTCTGTGCTTTATGCATTGAAGTTGGCAAGGCGGAACATTTTTCTTGGTACTTACTGCGGACACTTAAGTGAGAAATGCTTCGAGAACTTACAAAGAGGAGGTATTCCACATGCGTTTAGGCAGCAGATAAACCTCCCCGAATAACTGAGGAATGCGCAAAAGGAGATCTCGCTCCTTCTACTCTCATTTCTAGGCTATAAAATATTGATCGGCACGATGGAACATGTTTTTGAGGTATGGGAACAGACGCCCAGGACGAACAATCGCCGACCAAGAGTACGAGACTAATCACGCCTGCAAGAAGCACCTCCACCTACCAACCAACTACTCACTATGACACAATGTCTCAGCTTCGCGCTTTAGTGAATAGTGCTACTGCTGACTGCCAAGCGTGTTTCTGAACTTGGCTACTCTTAATTTCTTTCACTGAGAATCGGAACGCCGTCTCAATTCTTCTAAAGGACAATTCAGCTAGAATGCGCCTGCAAAACGAAACCGTTTGTGATCGAGGGTGGAACGTCTATGCTGCGATCGCAACTGCTATAGTCTCTGCAACAGGCGACGTTGATCCAGTTGTATACCATTGGAGCCTGTTGAACTGGCAATCGTTGTAGCATTCGCGCACACAACGATTTCTTTATGTCTTAGTTTAGACGTGTGGAAGGAAATGAACATTCGTTTGCTGCAGACACATGCGGCAGAGTACGGCCGTAAGGATTTGTTTGTCTTCCTCTTTTTTCTTCTTACTTTTTTTTCTGGTGCGGTGGCAGCTGGCTCCTGTGGGCACAACCATATTTCGCGATCTAGCCACCATGGATATGGACACGGGAACCAATGGTCTTGTCGAGTACACCACAGCCCCAGGAGATGGCAGCGACGTGAGTAGACTGAACATTTTTTTTTCCTGCTGAGTGCCCACTGAGAACGAGGAGACTGTCTCTAATTGTTTATTTAATCGCCTGCTTTATCGTCTGTCCAAGCGACGAACCTCGCATCCCAATGACTTAATGTGAGCGCCACAAGTCTTATCAGATGTATTTTTTTTTCTTTTTCAAAAAAAAAATAAAAAAATAGATAGTGCTTATATTTGCATCCGTGCACTTGAATATACGCAGTCGCAACTGTGAGAAAGAAGAAAACCAATGAAGTAGAACGGCACTTGTTATCACTGTGTACGTCTCTGTTTTCTGTGTTTCGAATTTCATTCTTACTTTTTTTTCCTCTCTTTATACAGAACGACGGGTTCGAATACTTTGCCATTGACCTGCCCTACCAAGGACTAGTGACGGTAGCGAAGCCCCTGGACTATGAAAAGGCCAAGTACTACCATTTGGTCATCAAAGCAACCGTAAGAAATTTGAAGACAATCTCCGTGCGAGTAAACTGCATGTCATGGGTAGATTACTGAAGTGATACAAACAAAGAACGCGAGTTCTTGGCCATATTGCTCTTGGTGCGGCAACCATACCGGGTTTCCTTTATCTTAGTACGCAAAAATCTATTACAGTTTGTTCAGTTTCGCCTTTATGACATAATGTGGCGCATCAGGACTTTCGCTACCAGTGAGCCGAGAATAGATTAACTCGGAAGGAATTCCCGCGGTTACGCAATGAGTGACGTGGATCACTCTGTTCGAACAATCGAGAAATTATTTGGCGATACGGCTTACACACAGTAAACTGGCGCTGGAATAGAACCAGCAAACTCAACCTCACCTTCTCGCGCAGCTGCATCTGCGAGCACATAAAACCGCTGGGCCACCACATGGGCGGGTGCTGCCTGGCGTCCACCGGTTTTTATCGTAACATCAGCTAGAAGTTTTTGCGTTGCTTGGAAAAACTCGACCTCCGAAAATTTTCTATGCACTTTGTGGGCGTGCTGTCAAAAGGCATGAAATGCAGATTCATCAACTACAAGTGAGCACTCGTAAATTACAATTCGTGCTTTGCATTATTCGCAAATCTTTCATTTTTGTGCATAGTTTGGCTATTTCCATAGGCTGATATAGTTTAAAGATCGCGTTGGTGTTCAGCCGATAGAGAAAAAACAAAGCCATTCGGCCACAAAGAACAGTACCGATGCATGCGTGATATACCAGCTAGGTTTGTAGCATATATTTAATCGAATAAATTGTTGCCTATTTGATTACAATAATGAAAAGCAGCCTTTGAGCTCCTGTTTTCTGTTCGCCTTCTCAGAGGCGCCGCATATTCATGTCGGCAATGTTTCCCATTGACTCCTTGGGAACGAAAACATGCACGTAATTATACGGACCAACTTAACAGTTAAGGTGGGACGTTTTCCCAGTATTTCTCTCACCATTTCATCACGCCTTGTTTACAGTGATAAGCAGAGACAACGCTTGGAATGCGTCTTGCATGTTCTGCTTCGTGAAAGACCGTCGGGTCTTCAGCAGAGAATGTGTAGGGATAGTTTTGGTGGTGGTGGTGGTGGTGGGGAGTTGGACTTAGAAGTTGGGAATAGGGGGAAGGGGGGGGGGGGGGGCACACAGGTTAGAACATAAATATTTGCGAAATGTTTGGTTTGTCGTGACGGGGGGCTCGATAAATTCAAGGCTACCTGTTTTTCTGACCAGCTGCTGCCGGAACGCTGCATAATTGTAGCACTGGGCGAGTTCAGAGGTGTACAAGAGCTACCCATCAGCACCTTCGTATGCAGATTAGCAGTGCGGACAACGTAGTATAGCGCACTATCTTGTAATCTTTTATTGTTTTTGCATTGTGGAAAAAGAATACTCACGTTATGTTAAGTAGCAATAAACGTGGATGACAGAATAACAGCTGTGATACAGAACTGTGTACTGGCTGTATCTCCAGGCTGACCCCGATTATTGATTTCGGCGCAACCAGTGATGGCTTGCACGCCACATTAACGCCCATCCACCGTGTTTGCTAGTTCTTTTAACGAAAAACAACGACATTATCGCTCGTGACTTCTTTGGCGCAGGACACGGCGTCGAACCCATCTGAGCGGCTGTCCAGCACTACCACGCTGACAGTGTTCGTCCAGGACGGTGACGACCAAGACCCGGCGTTTGTCTACAAAGGCTGCACTCTAGTTCACGGGGCTTGCGCCGATGTCGAGTACAGCGCCGAAGTTACCAGCGGCCTCATTGTAAGCACGTAGCACTTATCGACGCTTTTAGGAAGCAGAGTTTATACCACGAAACGGTCGCGTTACGTTGAAATAGATGTCGCTTTCCAGTGTTCGCAGTTGTATCGACCGGGAATAAATAACATCTGAGGCGTTATTGTAAATGACATGTCGTTGTTTGTGGCCGGCGAAAGCACACTCAGTTACTAAGCGTACTCCGCTAGAAAATGTGGTAACGGGGACGCTGTTTATGCTTTGTTTCTGGCAACACTTCTCAAACTTTTGAGCCACTTAGTAATTCATCACAGCTATGCTGAAATTTTCGATGAGAGGAGTTTTCAGGGCGTTGTTTGTGTTTTCTGAAATTTTACCTCGCAAGTAAAGAAAGCAGGCCACTTATTCTTCTGTCACGAAAGCGACGCACCAATTAACTAGCTGCAGTTAATTGTCCTAGACATCTCCTCCTAAGGTGAGCGTGTCGCCTGTCTGTAGCAGTTGATGTCAATAGATGTACAGGTAAAATGATAGTATTCGCGAGAATCAACAAGATACAGACACAATTTGAAAAAGAAACTGGTGAAGTGAAACAAGTGAACAATATTAGCGAGCACGGAATAATGCATGTTCAGCTATTATCAAGTGACAACACGATTCGGTCCCCTCGGCAAGGAGGAGGAGTGCTGCTAGCTGCAGGCCGACCTATCCTTGCAAAAGCTGCCGTGAATTGTTCCGTCCGAGTGCCACTCGTAAAGTGTGGTGGACTCTGATACCATTGCAACACATACAGGAAAGACGTACTGATCTGAACATTCCGGACAGCCGTGAACGCACAGCCGTCACTATATACTATGACAATACTTAGTGCTGTTGTCATTTCATTTCGTCGCGTATCTTGGAGAGACATTCACACGAATTCGACGGAAATGAAGAATGCAGAAATTCTGCTCGATCAATGGTTGAACATAATCATGTCTGGTTTGCCTTAAGCATTGCTTTATTTTTAAGCGTTAATCACATTTTTCGTCAAGAGCACGACGAGAAGTTGTCACCTATCGATGTGGTACAAGCGTCATCGACGAAACTGAGTGCGGCAAAAGGGCACTCCCGCCAGTCAGTAATGAATAACTGCGTAATAATTGATTGAACAAAGTACTAACTGAGATAGAATGGTGTTTTATACAATAGTGGAGTGCAACAAACAAAATGCCTCTTTCATTTTAGCAACGCCGCGCAACAAAAAGAGCTATGGCAGAAGAAAGGCTGTATATACGAAAGGTTGTGAATGATTTGAACATTGAGAAATGTTGATAGTGGGCCCCTTTTAATTTTACAACAACACCATGCCTGGTGTTTCGATAAACCCTTTAATGTGGCACAAACCCTGTTTCCGGCGCATTACCGCCTTTTCGTTCACAATATCAATCAGAAACCTGTAAACTTTATGTTCTCGCCGTACGGTGCTTCTGCCGACGCATGGTAAAAATTTTGAACATTTTTGTTTCTTGCAGTCGGGAATCGTGAAAACGTATCCCGAGGACATCAGGGCGGAAGACCGGGATTCTTTAAAATCCAAGATTCGCTACACTTTTGTCAATGGTACGTTCATTACTAAATGGTGATCGCGTTGTGCTAAACAAGGGATATTGCAAGAAGATTCTCTGACGCATCTGATGCTAGATAATTGCCGAAATAATTACCTTGTTCACTAATGCGGCTATGTTCCGAGCGAGAAAGGGTGTGTGTTTCTTTCGGCATGCAGATGCCGACTTGAAACTATCCGTTACAACGAGCTACTTCCGACTTTGGAGTGGGAAGTAGAACTTACACGGGGGTCGTGAGCATAATCAGGTGAAGCTCATGAAGCCACACAAATTTGCGAATTATGTATTTGAATGTGGTGCATGCCAGATGTGCCGCTGTTTATCTTTTTATGCTGTATAAGTTGTATAATAATGGGTTGGAGTGCATACGGCAGGCATTACCAAATCCTGACTGGGAGCTTACCACTGCCGTTGAAAATAAAAGTGTACAATCATTGCATTCTACCGGTGCTAACGTATGGGTCAAAAACTCGAAGGTTAACAAACAAGCTCGAGAACAAGTTAAGGACCGCGCATGGAGCGATGGAACGAAAATTGTTAGGTGTAACATTAAGAGACAGGAAGAGAGCGGTGTGGATCAGAGGGCAAACAGCGATAGCCGATATTCTAGTTGACATTAAGAGAAAAAGAAAATGGAGCTGGGCAGGTCATGTAATGCGTAGGTTAGATAACCGGTGGACCATTAGGGTTACAGAATGGGTGCAAAGAGAAGGGAAGCGCAGTCGAGGACGGCAGAAGATTAGGTAGAGCGATGAAATTAGGAAATTCGCAGGCGCTAGTTGGAGTTAGCTAGCGAAATACAGAAGTAATTGGAAATCACTGGGAGAGGCCTGCTTCCTGCAGTGGACATGAAAAAAATAGGCTGATGATGATGGAAGTTCCTAAAACTAAAGAAAAAGTGCATCTACGAGCTAAAAAAGAAAATCAGCAAATGTGACTGCTTTGGCTAAGTGCGGTATAAGAGAAATGTTTGCAATTCCTCTGTCCAATTTCGTTATGTTATAACTATAAGAAGTTAACCGACAATGCAGCCGAAGAAAGGCCTCTTGGCTTTGTCTGTTAGCTTCATATATGTTTAACGATCGACGCCTTCCGTTCGCCTGATTCTTCTTGTTGATTACGTCACCGTTTCTTGTATGTTAGATATGATGTTTCATTCAAACAAGGTTGCCTGAACTTTGTGCAGCTGTGTAGTGTAATTTGTGTTTTTCTTTAACTGTTCTTTCTTGTTTTACCTTCGCAGGAACGCCAGCGTTCTATCACAACTATTTTGATATCGACACAGAGAGCGGCCTAGTCCGCCAGCTCAAACCTGTTGATCGGGCATTGGCGAAAAGCTACGAAATTATCGTTAAGGTACGTACTATCGCAACAGCTTCTTTGCGTATTGTTTGAGTTAATAAAAAGTCAGTTAAGGGGAAAATAATCACGGAGGAAGCCCTATTTTACTTGCTAACGAGCAAAGAGAGGCTGTTACGCAAGCGACGGGAGAAGTGGTCGCTTAGGGAGTGTTTGTCGGCACCAATTTATTGTCAGTGGTTTAAACCACCGGGACTCGCATAACATATTTAAGACTCTGAATGACATGCAAACGCGTCTATAGCTAGAGCTCGCGTTATCTTACGATACTTGAGCAGATATTCTTTCTCGCAGAGACAATAAACTGTAAGCTGCCACGAAAAACTTATTTTACCATTTAATTGCGCAGTGTTTGTACAAGAAATTCACGATGCGCAAAGTCCGCCAGTGCGCTTCTTCACACATCTCGCCTGACTTAACCTATGTGGTGGACCTCCAGGCCTATACTGTATATAAGGCGTCAGCACTGGTCCAGACTCGTCACACGTCACCCCTTGCCACCCTCCGTTCCTGGCGCTATCCAAACTTCCAAATGCGACACCTGCTTCCGCGCTGCCGCTGTAGCGTAACCACCTTGGTTAGCGCAAGTCAGGTGCGGGGTAAAGCCTGCTTACGGAATTTTGGTAATTCAGTACTGCAGCACGAAAATGGCGGCGCCGTAACACAGTATACATAATGCATTTACAACCGCAGGCAAACGAAACGCGAACGGCCACGTTTAAACGCGACCGCTAAAAACATTAAACAATTTCGTTGTTGATTTTCGGGGCAAAGGTGCAGCTCGTTTTCCCATACGAAGAACCGTGCATTGTACGAAGAAGCTCAAAGGCAATCACGTTAGCATGTCCTATATATCTTCAACACAGCATTCCGTGTTTGTTTGTTCGGAAACAACTTTCCTTATCCGGTTTTCATCGGTACTCCTTGGTAGAAGCGCTGGCTTCGTTTTCGTGTTTCTCGAACTTTAATATTGTCTTGCTCTAAACGCTGGAAAAGGGGAAATGAGCACATAATATAGCAAATTCGTGCATTATAGTTTATTTCTTGAGAAATGAGAACCCCAGGGGGTCAAAATTTCCGGAGTCCTCCACTACGGCGTGTCCCATAAACAGAAAGTGGTTTTGGCACGTAAAACTCCATAATTTAATACGACAGGGTGTCCCAGCTATCATGCATAGCATTTTTTTAACTATGAGCCATTCTACGCGATGATAACCAAGCGCATATTGCTCACAGTCGAGTAGATCAGCCGCCAGTAATTGTTTTGTTGGTGCCATTCAATTTAACTATTAATTGCAATTAGCAATTTTTTAAGTTATACTGCTCTGAATGCCGCGCTGTCAATGAAGAATTTGCACCGAATTGAAAGACATTCAAAGCTGCCATATGTTCAAGCCGGGTACTTTCTGCCCGTTTATTTTTTCCAGCTGATAAGGAAAGCCCTCCAAAAATGAAGAATATCACGTGACTAAGCGTCCATCCGCATTAAAAAGCAGCTCCAGTCGCGGGATCAAAATCCCGGTCACGGCGACCGCATTTCGATGGGGTAGAAATGCGAAAGCACACGTGTACTTAGATTGAGTTGCACGTTAAAGAACCCCAGGTGGTCCAGATTTCCAGAGTCCCCCACTACGGCGTGCCTCATGATGAGATAGTAGTTTTGACACGTAAAATTCCATGATTTATTTTTTTTTTAAAGAAGCAGCGCCCTCAAACAGGCTGTACGGCAGTAAGTGAGCGCACTCTTGTCACGGCGCATCAATCACCAGTTATCGGCACTCTTTCCTTATCAACACCAAGGCGCCGTGATCTCGCGGGCGGGGTGTGGGTGGGGGCGCACCAGACAGAGCGCCAACTCTGCCACTGACTGCTATGGAGCTTGTTTGAATGCGCTGCTTTTCGACGCGGGCGGACGGTTAGTCACGTGATATTTTTCATTTTTTTCGCGGGCTTTCTTCATTAGCCGAAAAAAGAAATACCGCCAAAATATACTTGGCTTAAAACATGCCAGCTTTAGGTTTCTTTCAACTTCCTACAAATTATTCCTAGATAGTACCGCAGTCAGAGCAGTAATTAAGACAATTAGCTAATTGCAATTAATTCATAAATTGAATGGCATCATCAACTACAACAACAGAAATACTGGCAACTACCCTACTCGAATGTGAACAATATGTACTTTGTTATTTTCGTGTAGAATGGCCCGCCTTTCTTGAAAACGTGATGCACGATAGCTGGGACACCCGTATATGCACAATTGAGACGTTCAGTGTATGAAAGCAGTATATACGCACGGCTGTGTCCTAGTCGCAAAATAATCGCGATACTATACTCGCCGCGAAGCGTTGTACGCCAAGAAATTTTAGATGGAGGCAAGTCCCTCTTGTTGTAAACTCACTTTTCTCCTCTTGTGTCAAGTGGTCTGTGTGTGTGTGAGAGAGAGAAGGAATGAGAGAAATAGAGAGAGAGTCTTTATTGAAAACCGGAGAGGTTTGCGTGGCGGCATGCTTCGCATGCTACTCCAAGTTATTTCGATCATAAATGAAAGATTACGCATAGTACATACGGCGCTTAGCACGCACGTAACATGCGAAGTATCTCGTTAAAAGCAGTACCTCCCAGGAAAGCTAAGAGCACCTACGTCTCGCGAGACACGGAGGCGACACTACTCCATGGTCCAAGTACTTGTTATTGCTCAAGGTGTGCCCTGAGGCACATTTGGTCTGCTCATTAGACCGCTCATCTGGAGTGAAAAGGTGATTAATCAGCATCAGGACTACAAGAGAAGCACAAATTAAACGCACCAGCGGTGGCACGGAATCGTAGATTTAAAAATTAAGCGTAAAATACACGTCGTCGTATTGCGTATAGCTACGCATACGTCATAGGCGAGACCCACGATGCGACAACATTGGTCGAATGGTTCCCTCGGCGTGCAATCGCTAAGCGCGAGGGACGCGTGGGTGCAGGCTGAAGAAGAAACTGCGAGTCGCCGGTTCGCCACGGCCCGGCTGACCATCGGCGTGCGGGTGGTGGACAGCAACCCGCCCATCTTGCTCGCTTCGGCCACCGAGGGCTTCGTGGACGAGAACTCTCCCGTCGGCACGTACGTGGTCACACAGCCGAGGGGCGACGAGCCACTCTACTTCATGGTCAGCGACGACGACATCGTAAGTGGCTACGCAGTCCAAGTACGTGTGACCACGATGCATGGCAGTAAGATGAGTCGCATAACAGTGCGACTTGTCTGGGGCAGATTAAGTGCATCACGATTCTAAACACACTGTAGCCTGTATTTCCTCGGTCTTTCCACAAATATATCTGAAAAGAAAGTAGCACGCGGCGAAAAAGGCAGTATGCTGCGAAAAACAGTATCGACACCGGCTAGCTGCGCGGCAGGGAAGTGTTGCCGCTTGCCAGCTTTTTTTTTTTTGTGCACGTTATGTGCGGAGCTCATGGAATAAAACGCGTAAATTTAAGGCTAACTAATGCGCATACTTTGTTTCCAGCGGTGCCAGTTCGTGTCACGTAATTTTGGCGCGTGCACTTAGATCGGAGTCCGCGTCACCTTTGGTGACCAGATTCCTAGCGACATGAATTGGTACTCTCGAGTACTTTGCACATATGCAGGGTTCTACTAAATGCTGCATGTCGCGTTTCATTCCTTGAGCACTGTACGTACATACATCGCTGGAGGCATGCGTAACACGTATCTTAATTAATTAAGTTGTCCAAACTATCGGGATGGTCATAAACAATGAAAAGAATGCGTCCCTTCGACGTCTGTGTGGCATCACTTAGTTCTGAATACAATAGTCAATTTAGCTTCCTTACTATACCTTGTGTCTGCGTTTGCCTTATCCCAAAGTGCTGTAATGCACAAATGCATCCAAGCATCTTCCGGTGTGCTTGAACCGAGAGGTCAAACAACTCACTCTTTGTTGCATCCTTTTTCCTTGGTAACATGAAATCGTGGCGTACACTGTAGTTAGAGCGAGCTTTCTTCGAACACCGTCGAAGTACATCGTGAGAAATGCCTTTGTTCTTGACAAACAATGACGTGCCCTTTTTGACGCTCTTCCTTCCAGAAGGCGTAAGCTATGGCAATGTTCTTAATTCTTGGTTTTTGTTTAGGGAATCCTCCCGTTCATCTGACGCGTATTTGCCGCTTTGCTTTTTTACCATGTGTATGATGAACTTCATTTTTTTATATACCTATAGAGTTTGCCTGTTTATTTTATTTTAATTTTTGTTATAACAATATTTTGTAGCCAGACTTCAATTACAGAAATACTTGATCATTTCATGTCATCCCTTTTGTTTAGAGTTATGTAATAATGAAGACTGTTGTGTTTTTTTTCGCGCAATCCAGGCTGAAGACGACCCACTGCCAGAGTACACTTTCGAGCTCACCACGACTGCCTTCAGAGTAAACAGTGAGGGCATCTTGGTGGTCAACGAGCAAGAACTTGACAGGGATCCACCGAACCAAAGCGTTCACACCTTCCAGGTTCGTCTATAGCGTCCGGAAATAAAGTAACGCAACTTGCGGTGCGGCGTCACTAGAAAAAAAAAAGCAGGATATGCAGTGCATCTACCTGCATATCCTGAGCTTATGAGGCTACGGCTACCATCTGTACTCTAGCGTCGCATCTAATATTCATATCTTAACGTGTTGAGAAACAACGCACCAATTTCAGACGAAATGCACAGAGGGTCCGCACTTAGTGTATTTGTCGATGCATAACAATAATGCTAACCTCACGGGCTGTGGCTCCCAACACAAGTGAGGAAAGTCTTCCCATGCCCGATATCTACATACTAAGTCGTGAACAACATTACTACATCTAGCATTTATTAAGCAGCACTTCGTGCTAATAACTAGTGCACATAAAGCCGCAGTTTCGCATGAAAGACGAAGCATCGATTAGGATAGCAAATTAGTAGACAGCTATACGAAGTAAGGATAGTAGTTTTATCGGCCGTATGAACTTGTAAACATGCCCTTAGTAACTAAATTAACCCGGATTGTGGCACGCGCGCACAAGCAAACATGAACATTCATCACTCGATGACCGCGGAAACTCGCTGTCAGAACGCTGGAGTGAGGAAGCGCGGAAGCAGCAGCGAGTGAAATGACTTTCGTGCTGCCTCTTGCTTCAACGCGAACACTAAGCAGCGAAAACAGAGCGCACACGAAACTATCAGCACTCGCGCAATGTCCCTGTCGCAGATCTCTTTCAAGATAAGGCCCGCGTGGCCGCACCATACGCAGCAGCCGGCAGAAATTGTCGTTTCCCCGCGTCGAAATTATGACAGGAAAACAGAAAGAAAAATCAATTTCAGGTCGTGGCACATCAAGTAAACAGCGAGCCAGGTAAAGGCAGCAGCGCGCCCATCTCCCTCAGCGTCCGCCTGAACGACGTCAATGACAACAGCCCGAAGCTTCCCAACCTGAGCCCTGTGACCATCCAGGCCGGAGATGGAGTGCGAAACGTCACACAGGTAAGCATGTCCCCACCGCTCTTATTGTGTGACTTTCATCGTGACCGGTGTTCAGACTTCTATCAACCTCTCTTACGGGGTTATCCCTCAAGCGGATAGTTCCTGCAGTACTGGCAAAACAGTTGAACGAGAGAGACGAGCGCGTGCGTTGCACATGAGCACAATTGGCACGTCAACTGACGTCAGTACGTCAGCAAGCTCTGTGTGGTGGTGTCCACTAGTCAACAAGGTATGGTCCACGAGATATAGTTTTGCTGACCGCGGTTATAAGTAGCTATGATGCTGACAGGACTAAAAACGCAACTTTCATGAAGCTCAGCTGGGGGCAACGTGGGAGTAACTAAGAGTAACAAAGTTCTCTGTGACTGGCATCTGTTGTACGTACACAAACGACAAATCAATCCTTACTTGTTCCACAGCTGTTGATGAGACCTGCATACCGTATTTGCGAAACCCCGTCGCTTGGGCTTCTGCTAGCATCAACTGTGTTGTGGTGAACGAATGAAGAAAACTTTATTTCAAACGGTTTTTTGTTGGTTACGTCAGCAGCGTAGTCACGTGGCTACAGGTGAGGGAGATTTGGTAGACGCGCTGGACCTACTGTATGCGAAGTACAAGTCTTCTTGGGCCAAGACGAAAAAATTCAGGCGGACTAGTACAAGTTTCCCAACAAAAGGAAGCAGACAAGGTCGGCCGAGATGTGGAGAGTTAGGGAGGTGAGAACTGCGTACACACGCGTGCAGGTCCGGTAGGAGTGGAAAGCATTCGGGATAACCTCCACACGCCTTACAGGGCTGGCTTAGTTAATGAAGTTTCACTTTTTCAGCTTGAACAGCGTGTTTAAGTGTCCCGCCTAATACGCATACATGGCTCCTATAGACACGGAAGCACTCGCCTCAATGCCATTCATAGTTCCTTACAAGATGCCATTCCTAGCGATGGGTTAACGCTAATATGTTTGGGAAGAAAAATAATAAGAAATATCGTTTAACAGCAGAGGCAATCGTGACCACACAGTTTGCTTCCATTTTGCATGCCATGGTGTCGAAACGCACTTTGCTTGCAGGTCCAGGCCCGAGACGATGACGAAGGAGAGTTCGCTCGCATCAGTTACGCCGTGTATCACGTGTCCAACAACGGTCGCGACAAGTTCCGCATCGACCCCAACACTGGCGTGGTGCAAGTCATAGGCAGGGTATCCTCCGGGGAACAGTACAGCATTACCGTGCAGGCAACGGACTCCGGGTCCAGGTACCTCCTATTGCATTTCGTCTAGTCGTCGCACTGTGCGAGCTGGCTGGTGCAATATAACGGAAATTATTGCTTTGTGTTATTCTCCTTTCATCATCCGCCGTGCAGACTAGCCGATAGAAATGCTGATCGGCGTTTCACTGTACAGGTAGTGACCAGGGGAGAAAAGAAGCCGAAGTCAAAAAGCTTACATTTACATGAACTATTCGACGTTCGCCAGTCCCCTGCGCCAATAATATGTTCGATATCACCATTAACTGGCGCATGTTCATACAAATCACTCTAGTGTACAAACTGCATTGTGAATACAGGCCAAGCTTCAGAGCAGAATTCGAATATAATCGTCGTGTCACTTAACTCTTCAGCAGGGCATAGCGTAAGGACTCTATTTCAGTTGTATCATGTTCGCCATACTTGACTGCCCAACACACTACCACCTCAGTATAATTGACACGAGTTCGGCAGGGTTGATTATAACGAAAGAAAGAAATCAAATGAAAATAATATAATTATTTTACCTTTATTTATTATTCAATGTTCGCCTCAGTAAATAACCAGTTACGAATCTGTGTGATTTTTTTTTTTCTAAAGTAGTATACTCATGACGCATTTTCATCTAGGTTCAGCCAAGGAATTCTGGACGTGATAGTTATACCCGGACCAAACACTGGAGGCCCGGTTTTTTCCAAAGAGAAGTACGAGGCTCAAGTGAGCGAAGGGGCCTCCGTCGGGTCTGCTGTGCTTACACTAAAGGTACGCCCCCTTACAATTATACGCCTTACGAACTTAGGTGAAATCGATATTAAACAAAAAAAAAAAGAAGAGCCAGAGAGAAATCGACAAGTCTCGAAAAAAAATGGATGCTATTGCTTAGTAAAATTATGTACTGGGTGCATGACTCAATAAAGAAATAGTGGCTCGAGAAACAAAACACCGACAAAGCAGTCAAACTCAGGCTAATCAAGCCAAACATATAAAAAACTTCTCGGCTCATTAACATGCATCAACATTACTGTGAACATGTAATTGAAAGCTTTGCAGGGTTTCCCGAAGCTAAATATATGAGTAACTGGCTTTGAATAATATTCATGTAAAGTTTGCGAGGCTAATTACCGTACCCCGCAAATGAGGTGGAGAGGTGATAGCGTACCCGAATTATGATTTACATAGTCTGACTAACACTTCTCACCTACTACAGAAACTGCGTCGGTTTTATTTTTTTCGGCAGCCAGCCAGTCCTCGCGCCGACGTCGCTGTAAGTTGAGGGGATCTGTTAATATGGGGGGGGGGGGGAGGAGCACCTTCCATGGCGATACAAGGCACGCTGAGTCGCCACTGACGGGCCGAGATGAAGATGCGCGACAATGCGATAGACTTTGCAGTGGATCATGAAAGGGGAAAATTGTCATCTACCCGAAAGTAGCGCAAAGTTACAAAGACAACCAGTATGCTTTGTAGCTTCGCGCGATAGTCGGATGGATCACAATTTTTCCCTTTCATTATCTTTCCTAAGGATCTTGCCTCGCTCTGCAACCTGTTAGCCTCCTGGTTAGTTCAGATAGTTGAGCGACCACCCCAGAAAGGCGTTGGTCCCTGGTTTGATTCCATGACTAGGACGAATATTGCTTCAACTGCAAAGCTTTCTTTCTTATAAACTCGTAGGGGTTCCCTTTGTAGCTTGGTGGTAGATTCGGGTAAAGGACATTTGCTTTTCCTTTCGTGATGTTTCATCCACCTTACGCTCTTCCGCAGAACTGACTTGCTCCTTTGCAAATAACAGCATAAAATAACAGCACCTTTAGAGCGTAGTTAAAATTACCCTGTTCATAATAATTGAAGCATCGTCAGAAATACGTGGGAATTCTCGCATCATTAACCTTATCCATGTTTTTTTGCTACGCAACATGCTGTTCTTTATGATTATTTAGAGCAACCGGCCCTTCGAACTTATTAGAAAGGATTTATTGCGTAATAGCACTAGTAATGCATCTAAGAGTGCACTTATTGTTACCCTGTGTTCATACTAATTATATATTAAAGAACTAACATTTACGGATGTCTTATTTTTCTGCGACAGTATTCACTCACAGTGCTATTATTATTGAAAACTATTTTCATTAAAAAGCCCTCAAGGCTTTTCTCCTTAGCACACAATCTCAATTTGAGTTTTATTTATGGCTATTCTTTGTTTTCTACATTTTTTGTATTTAAGTCTATTGTATAGTTCATCTCTTGCTTCTACTAGTGTTCTTTTTGTTGCAGTTTACCGATGTAACCATAATCAAGGGCCCGATTGCAGCTCTTTTATTACGGCACCGTAGTCTGTTCAATATTTGTCTTTGCAACAATATGCCTTGATGCGCAATTCATTTTTTAAATACAGTCTGAAATTGCTTTGCTCTATTCCTTCGCGAAGGCAACTGACCCCGAGGGAGACGATGTGTCATATTCGATCGTCGAAGGGAACGACAAAGGCGTGTTCACCGTCGATTCATCGAGGTAAGCGAATCAACCGAGCGCATGCCCCCATACGGTGCCCGCTGTTCTATATGCATGTTGGTCGACCTGACTGTTGCTATGTGCGCGTGGCCTCTCCGTTTGCAGTGGGACAATATCGGTCGCCAAAACCCTCAACCGAGAGGAAGTGGCCTCGTACACCCTGCAGGTCAAAGCAGAAGATAGGAACAATTTGGTAAGGCAACTTCGCTAGATACACATGTCGGTGACGCATAGGAGTCGGTATAGGAGGTGAAGTTTTTAATTTTATGCATTTAGTTCATATTATAGGCTTTCCGCAATGTATACGAAAGACGAGGCTGGGAGAAACGATGCTTGTTGACTTTGACTTTGGCTACGCATAATGCGTCAGCGTTCAACGCATGACAAGGGTGCGGAAAGTAAAGCGACGGCTTTTTAAGGAAGAGACGTGAGACAGTGCAAAATATCTGCGCATAGGCATCGTATACGCACCGTCACGTTAACACCTTTTGGTGGGATAAATTTACAGACATTGCGTACTTCAGTGCTGCCGAAAAAAAGAGTAAATAAGCAGGCTTCAGTGATTCTTCCTGCTCTGAACTCTATCTGCTGAGACCACAGGCACTGTCCCCTGCCCCGAACCCCGAACGTCCCGAACTTTGTGCAAAACTCTATAGCAGGCCTGGAAAACTCCTCCAACTGCTCGTACAACAGCAAAGAGACGGTGACGGCATCAAGAAGACGATGGCACGACTACGGCGACATGACGACAGCGATATGACGACACTTAATTGATACCTAAGACAATGAAGCCTTTGCGAAAGGAACATTGAGAATGGGGCTGGAAGGTTATTCTGTAAGTGTCCACCTAGTGGACATGTCCATTTCGTCTGCTGCTGAAGTGCTGATTGTCGGGGCTGGGGTACGCGTCAGAAGGAGACAGCCGCTCCTAGCCAATCAGCACTTTATGAGCAGACGAAATGGAAATGTCCACTAGGTGGACACTTGCAGCAAGATAGCACCCCCCTTGCGCTGACAGCCACGCTGCGAGCCACGGCTGGATATCGCACCAGCTACTCGTATGCTGCGTGAATGTTTTGACGGCTCTTGGCTGCAAAACACACGCGCTGACGCCACAAATCTCTTCGTTTGCGTCGCGCACGCTACATACACCCCACAAACTGGCACGAGTGGTAGCTACATGCTAGCGCAGTGGTCTTGGGGTTTGAAAGTGATCTTTACTGTACGTGCCACATGTGACCGCTCTGCGTATGCTTCGCCCAGCCAGGTGTAGCCTAGCTACGGAGACGGGCCGTTCGTATAAAACTGTACAGCATTTCCCTCATTTGACTTCTGCAGTACTTGATCTTTTTTCTATGCTTCACCACCAGGCCTGACACGGAGGATTTCTGCCAATGGGAGCGGAGTCATACGATACACAGCACGGGAAGGGGGGGGGGGGAGGTAGATGCCACTTTAGCGGCCGCAGACCAATGGATGAGGACGTGTTGTTACTGCGAATTCGCTTTACTGTAAAATATTCATTTCGAGGTTATACTTAAGTTTATGTTCATGGCTGGGTGGAGCATACGCAGAGCGGGCCCACGTGGCACGTGCTGTAAAGATAACCTCCCTTTGGGAGTTCCAGCTCCCGAGCTGCATATTGTCGTAGTTGCGTGAGTTTGATTTCCAGTGGTTGTGGTGGGCAATGTTTTCTTAGTCACCATACGGTGATGAAAGCGCTGAGGAGGTGGCACAACAACGACGACGTAACGTAAAGGGAAAGACAAAAAAAATTCGAGCTCATAACTACTGTCGCAATTCAATCATTTTCACAGGAAACTTGCCGCAGGAGCTCCCGCCTAAGGGTAACGGAAACGGCATTTTATTCAACATCTATTTCGCGAAATTTGGTGAGACTCGTTGCATTTATTAGTTGGAGTACCCTTGTCTTCTTTAGACCATTATTTGTTTTTGCAAAAGTTCCGGACATCGTGAAAAAATGCTGAAGCATCAATTTTGAAGCAATGCATATATTACACCTCAAACCGACTCTATTGAGACACCTGAAGAGAGCGAAATTGATGCGCACAACTCTGTAATTGATCTGACTTTTCTGAATATGACTTTTGCAAATGCCATCGCAAACGATATAGCAATTTGACTGAAGTGGTATACTAATACATCATATTCGTCCCCTTCAGATGCTCTAACAGATGCAGTTTACAGAGTTTCGATATCTATATACTTGGTGCTCACTTATAGAGTTGTAAAGGTCGAGTCTAGCATCAATTTCTTTAAAATTTAATTATTTATGGCACTCATTGTGAAAAATTTAAGGCTGTAATTGAAAATCTCTGGAACGTTGCTTTCTCTCTCAATTTCAGCAAATTCCCTTCAAATCGGTTTAGCAATGGTTTAATGGGAGCTTTTTACGTTTCACATGTACTTGAATAGAGATATCGGAGTATAAAATATCCATTTTTAATAAGACGATACTACAGGAGAGGCTGGCGTCTTTAGGTTGCACCGGCAACTCCTTGTTGCATGGCAAACAAAATGAAATCACGAACCGCATCGAAAAACACTGAATAAAGTCAAAGATCACGAAAACATAAAAGCTTTGCAGGGGAGCCCAGGAAGCCACAGGAAATATAAATTCTACAAGAAGACGCACAAACGTGTGCA
The DNA here is from genome assembly GCF_023375885.2 of Dermacentor andersoni. NCBI lineage: Eukaryota > Metazoa > Arthropoda > Arachnida > Ixodida > Ixodidae > Dermacentor > Dermacentor andersoni. Next base: position 298,207,474 of record NC_092814.1, read on the forward strand.
AGCATGCATAAGCAGGCACAGTTCTATAAGCTAACACAAGTACTTGAAGTTGTCCGTAAAAACAGACGGTTAACAGTTTTGCAGATGAGTGGGTAGTAGTTCCACAGCATGCCATGTAACTAGTAAGTATCGTATAACTAACTTAGACTTTCACCCGCATCACAAGAAGATTTAGTATAAACCCAAGACGTTCGTATTTTCTAGGAAAAAATAAATTCAACCAACAAGTATTTTTTCTCAGGGCGAATGGTCGTCCATATAATGCATCAAATCTGCCCTCAGTGTCCGCCTTGCAGTTTTCGTCGAGAAGGAGGTGGTGTACATCTTCGTTTATGCGGCCACAAAGGAACTGCGAGCTTGAAAAGCGTTTTTTTTTCCTGCACAAAAGGTGCCGCTTATAAGCTCTACCCAGCCGCAGGCGGTGCCACAAAGTCTCAAATTTTATGTTATGCCTCAGATTTGGCGGGATTGACATTCCAATATCTGGATCACTAAAGACTCACTCACACTAGGCCGACCCGACACCGATTTCCGTCTGCCGACTGTCGGCGACAGCGTTTTCTTTCCTTCCTGTCGGCGGCTCTGTCACTCTGTACCGACGCCGAGTTCGCCGACCGTCGGCAGATTGTCGACGTCGGTACAGTCTGACAGAGGCACCGACACGAAGGAAAAAAAAAAAACGCTGTCGCGACAGTCGGCAGACGGAAATCGGTGTCGGGTCGGCCTAGTGTGAGTGAGCCTTAAGGAATAACTCGGAACATTTAGACTGCTTACCAAACTAGGTGTTTTTGCTGAGACCACAGGATATATGTCTCAGCAGGAGACGGACTTCGCTGCTAGAATATTTATTGTTTCCTCGTTGTTGTGCGCCCGCTCTGCAGCTGCATCCTCTTAAGTTAAGACAACTGCAATATGCGGTGAGAGGGGCCTGTAGTAAGCAATACTATTGTCTGCATATGCATGCATATAGTAGTAAAGTCATCAGTTAAAGTGCATTACTAATTTCAAAATGGTGGCTTTGATTGATATTTGCAGTTCAACTTGGCAACAGTGAAGATAGCCGTAACAGACATAAATGACCAGAATCCCGTTTTCGTGCAAGACAGCTACAACTTCACCGTCGAGGAAGGGAAGGCTGGTGCTGTCGTCGGGACTGTCCAGGTGAGCATCACCGCGCGTGCCTGCCTGTCGCCTGCGAAACATTTTTCTTGCGAATCAGCCGCTAAGAATAACATTCTTTTGCCGAACCGTACAAGTGACGTGCGCTCTCTCCACCCCAATTTGTACAATAGGCCCGAGATGAAGACGTCGGCGCCAACGGAGAAGTTTATTACACGATTGCCGGAAATGGGTGAGTTAAAAAAATAGCTTCGTAATTTTTTGTTTGTGCAAACAATTACCGCGGCACGCTTGCACAAAGTAGGAACACGAGTCAACGTTTACTGGAAATATAATAAATCCAGTGTTACGGGACCACATCTTCCCGGTTGTTTCTCGCACTTATAAAGAACAAACGTTCGAATGCCATATCTCTCTTAGAATTTAGAGTAAGCTTTTTCATTATCACTGCTCATGGATCGGGTGTTTTATTCTTTTGGTGCAACTAGTAAAATTAAAGGACAGATAACTAAAGTACTGGGTATATTTCTAGCTACACAGAGTGAGTCTAGGCCCCACAGCAAACTTTACACAAAGGAAGCTGCAGCAGTCAAGAAAAAAGCAGTGGTGATGTCCCCAGTGGTTGCATTAATATCTCCAATCCCTGACTCTATGGCGGGATTTCGACGCGGTCGTTCATCGATTGACAGTGTCATCGATCTCGTATCATCTGTGGAACAACAAAAATCTCGGAAGCGATTATCAGTAGCGCTCTTTCTTGACGTGAAAGGCGCTTACGACAACGTTTCCCATCAAACCATTCTAGACGCACTTCTGACAATTGAACTAGGAGGGCGAGTATATCGATGGGTCAGTAACTACTTGACACAAAGGTCCTTGTTCGTACGAACGGAAGATGGTCCGACTACCGACCACTACACATGCCGAGGCGTTCCCCAGGGCGGTGTTCTAAGCCCTATTCTTTTCAACCTCGCGCTTCTTGGGCTGGCCGAATCCCTACCGGAAACAGTGAGTGTTTCAATCTACGCCGACGACATCTGCATCTGGACATCAGCGGTCACTCGCCTGCAGGTTCGCGCACGGCTACAGAAAGCAGCAACACAGGCATCTGACTACCTTCACACACAAGGCCTTACCATCTCAACAGAAAAATGTGCATTAGTCGCTTTTACGCGAAAAACGATGACTCCTTATCCAGTATGCATCAATGGTCAGCCTATCTCCTACAAGAGAAATCACCGGTTTTTGGGCGTCATTGTAGACCGGGACCTCACTTGGAGCCCTCATGTTGCCCACTTAAAGAAGAAGCTCACATCTATTGTTCACGTCTTCAAGTTCATCGCCGGCAAAACATGGGGATCGTCAGTGGGCTCCATGCTACAGTTATATCGAGCACTGTTCATCGGATTCCTACGCTATAGCTCCCCCGTGCTTGCTAAAACATGCAAGTCAAATCTTCGAGCACTTCAGAGCGTGCAGGCACAGGCACTACGTGTTTGCCTAGGCCTTCCGCGCAGCGCCTCGACAGCTGGAACCATTATAATCGCTCAAGACCATCCGATCACAACTTATATTAGCACCGAAACGCTTAGAACCCATGTTCGTCATGTTTCACGGATGCAGTCAAGCTTTCTTGCGTGCCTGCCAGAACGACGACCACAGGCGTCCTTCTCCAACAAGGTCAACATCCATCGTGCCTCCTTACCATCGGGTTTCACACCCTCTGCACGTTCAACCTCAGCTTTGTGGTGTTTAAAACAACCTCAAGTGCGTCTTACGATTCCAGGGATAAGAAAAAAGACCGACCTGCCTACCTTGGCCTTGAAGCAAGCAGCTCTGGATTGTTTGCACACTTTCTACTTTGATCGAGTACATATATATACGGATGGCTCTTCCACTCAGACCAGCTCCACCAGCGCAGTGGTTATACCATCCCGTTCACTAAGCATCCAATACAAGATTTCTCACTTGACAACATCGATTAGTTCGGAGCTTGTTGCCCTCCGAGGTGCCGTTGATTATATTAATAACCAACCGGCTAATCGGTGGGCTATATTCTGCGATTCGAAGGCGGCCTTACAATGTCTTCTGGCATCTCTTCGTCGCGGGTCATGTGAACAACTCGTGTCGGAGATACGAGAAATGCACCATCACATGATCGCGAAAGGACACGACGTCGTGTTTCAGTGGCTGCCTGGTCATTGCGGTATCTCCGGCAACGACCTCGCTGACGAAGCTGCTAGAAAAGCTCACGAGGGAGCAACCCTTGTTTCAATACCTTTATCGCGGACCGACGCAGCCCAACACTTAGGCAAGCTAGCGCACTCTTTGACATTGGAGACGTGGCGCACATCTGAATTCACTCACCATCGCTTGCTTTCCCTCGATCCCTACATGCAACTGCGGCTGTTACCAGGTCTTCCGCGAAATGAGGAAACAGTGCTGTGCCGCTTACGTTTGGGCGTCGCATTCACAAATGCTTATGCATTTCTGATTGGAATGGCTGATAGCGCCGAGTGCAATGCCTGCGGTGTCGAGGAAACCGTAGAACACCTACTGTGCTACTGCCCATCTTATGAAAATGAAAGGCAAGACCTCTGCACAGCTCTCAATCAGCTAGATGGAAAGCCGTTCACCTTGAACAAGATCTTGGGATCATGGCCTCGCATATCACAGCTACAAAAGGCCACAAAAGCGCTGCTGCGATATTTGAAAGCGACCGGACTGAGTCAACGTCTGTGATCCGGACTGAGTGACCGACTGATATCTCCAGTGGACTTTCTCTTTTCTTTTAATCTTTCCGTCCCCCTTTCCCTCTCCCCAGTGTAGGGTAGCCAACCGGGCTCAGTCCTGGTTAACCTCCCTACCTTTCATTTATCATTTTCTCTCTCTCCAAAGCACTTGTACCATTTGAAGCCCAGTACAAGAAACCAAGGTGGCCTCTATTGAAAATATACAGGCTCGGATTAGTCCCTGCGCCAGTTCGGTAGAGACAAGGACAAATTCAGATGAAGAAAAACTGTAGCCGTCTTTCATAACATAACTCGGTTTGCAATAAGTCTAACGTACAGTACGGTCCACTATTAAAGGAAACACGCACTTCAACCGATATTGCCGACATATTGCATAAGGACCCACAGACTGATATTTTGATTTATAAAAGTAGGCCAGACGTATCATGTTAAGCACTTCTTTCTGATGGCGGTGAAAAGGATGCACCAGTTATATTAACTTTGCTGTATTATTACCATACTGTACACCGGATTAGCACATCCTCCGAGCTCATACTGACGAATAACATCTTCGCAGTCAATAGGTGAGCTGCAACATAAAATACAGACGGGAAAAAAAAATACGCTCGCCCGAACCAACCCGCAGTGTGTGCTGCATCTATTGCTCGCGTAGCTTTGTTCTATTTCACGTATAATGAAAAACCGTTTTATAAACTTTCTAAACTACACTAAAAACTAAAGAAAAAGGCCAAGATGGATCTATATCTGAATATATTTTCGCCAAAAAGCAACCCATCATCAATTTAGACCAATCGTTTACTTTTTTCAAGAGTTCATTTGCATTATCCAGTATGCATCATTGACCACCCTATGTCCTACAAGAAAAATAATCGGTTTTTAGGTGTTACTGTTGACCGAGACTTGTGAACGTCTTCTTCAAGTGGACAACCTGAGCGCTCCATCTATTGTCCACGTTTTCAGTTTCATCGCCGGCAAAACATGGGGATCATCAACGGGCTCCATGCTACACTTGTACCCAACACTTTTCATTGGATTCTTGCGCTACAGCTCTCCCGTGCTTTCTAAAACTTGCAAGTCAAATATTCGAGCACTTTAGAGCGTGCAAGCACAGGCTCTGCGCGTCTCAACAACAGGAACAGCTATAATGGCTCAAGACCATCCGATCATGACTTACATTACCACAGACAGGCTTAGAGAGCTCATTCACCACATTTCACGGGTGCAATCAGGCTATGTTGCTCGCCTGCCGGAACGACGACCACAGGCGTCATTATCCAAGAAAGTCAGACTCATCGTGCCTCTCCACCGCGGGCTTCACACCATGGGCACGTTCACCGCCAGTTTTGTGGTGTTTAAAATAACATGAAGTGCGCCTTTCTGTTCCCGGAATAATAAAGAAGACTGGCCTGTCTACCTTGGCCTTGAAGCAAGCAACTCTGAATTGTTTGCATACTTTCTACTTTGACCAAGTTCACATATATATGGATGGCTCTTCCACTCAGACCAGCTCCACCAGTGCAGTTGTTATACCGTCACGATCGATAAGCATCAGATACAAGATTTCTCACGCCACAACATCGACCGTTTCGGAGCTTGTTGCCCTCCGAAGCACCGTTGATTATATTAACGAACAAGCGGCGAAACGGTGGTCAATATTCGGCGGCTTAAAGGAGGCCATACCATGCGTTTTGTCAGCTTGTCGTCGCAAGTCCTGTCGACAACTCGCGACGGAGATACGAGAAACGCGCCATCATATTATCGCGAAAAGACACGTCATGTTTCAGTGGCTGCCGGGTCATTGTGGTATCTCCGGCAACGACCTCGCCGACGAAGATGCTAGGAAAGCACACGAAGGAACTAAATTTGTTTCTGTACCTTTATCGAGGACTGACACAGCTAAGTACTTAAGCAAGCTAGCGCATTTCATGACATTGGAGAAGTGGCACACACCTGAATTCACCCAGCATCGACTGCATTCTCTGGACCCATGTATGCAACTGCGGCTGTTTTCTGGGCTTCCGCAAAGTGAGAAAACAATGCTGTGCCGCTTATGCCTGGGTATACTGTTCACCAATGCACATAGATGTTTGATTGGAACGGCTGATAGCGCCGAGTGCAATACCTGCGGTGTCGAGGAGACTACAGAACACCTACTATGCTACTTTCCATGTTTTGGAAAATGAAATGCATGACATCTGCACAGTTATAAGTCAGTTGGATAGAAAACTATTCACCTTGAACAAGATCATGGGACCACGGCCTCGCATATCACAGCTACAACAGGCCACAAAAGCGCTGCTGCGATTTTGGAAAGCTACCGAATAGAGTAACCGTACGTGATCCAGACCGAGTGACTGTCAGTGATACAGAGCAGATGAATGTTACTACGTCGATGATATGCACAGTGGATTTTCTCTTCTTCTCTAAATCTTTCCCTCACATTTTCCCTTCCCCAGTGCGGCGTTGGCAGCCGGGCTTAAATCAAATCAGATCAAAATTTATTTCACATCCATACATGGTGTAGGCGGTACAGACAAAAACCGAAATCAGTTCGGTTTGACAAGGGTCTGCACCCCTTTCAAAATTTGTGTACAAAATCAAGAAAACAAAAATTAGCCACAGAAACTCTGTAACAGTCCTGATTAACCGCCATGTCTTTCATTTATCATTTCTCTCTCTCTCTCTCATTTGCATTTATTTGACAGAGAATGGTTGTTTACTAGCGGAGAAGACGAAGTTCAAAGTTTGTCTTCTTGAATTTAGAGCTCTAGCCAATGCGCCAGTATACGTAACCTATTTCAAAGCATATATATTGGCCCGTTTGAGCCACTTTTGCTCTGAAAAATCTCTGGAAGATTTCTAGGCGGGGTGTTTGGTTCCTCTATAACGCAATGTATCGTTTCTTTATTGATAAACACTTAACTTGATGCGAATAGACTCTGTCAAGATTCATGAAGTCACGGGAAGCTAGTGAGGGAACTTCAAGGTGTCATTGTTACGCGTACTTCGCTTTTGCTTCTTTTCTGGCTTAACAAGTCCATTCTCCTGGAAGAGTGACCTTTTATGAATATTAGAAGCAAAATTTAGTGATGACGTTTAACTTAATATACCTATTTAGAGTCCTTTTAAGCCTCGCTGATGGTGAGTGTCTCCACAATCAAGTAGAACGCCACTTTTTGAAGAAAAGTCCGTAAATGTGGTAAATTGTGTGAGAGGAACGTACTCTAAGGCTTGTGATGTCGCAGCGACTTCGGCATCGATGAGCAGACGGGCGAGGTGACGACCCGCCGCGCGCTGGACTACGAGCGCCAGCGGGAACATGTGTTCGTCGTGACGGCCAAGGACAAGGCGCCTGACGCGCGCATCACCACCGTCAGCGTCACGGTGCGTGTCCAGGACGTGCAGGACGAGAGGCCGTACTTTGAGCGCGCCTTCTACGAGACCGCGGTGCCCGAGAACCAGGAAAATATCAACGTTGTCCAGGTCAAGGTGCGTATACGCTAGACCATCCACAGTTCATAGCAGAAGCAGCACTGTGATTTTAAATCAGCGCGGCAAATAGAAAAAGGCAAACACCGGCAGCAGCAGAAACAGCAGAAGCAGTTTTCTTGTCATTTCTTAATTTTCTTGCATGTCAGTGGTTTGGGTTCCAATGCTGTCATGCGCAGATGATCCATAGTATAGCATCTATCAGTTATTCGCTGATTATCAATCAATCAATCAATCAAACTTTAATTTCTCCACCAGAACTAGGGCGGTATCGGAGAACAAGTGGAAATCTGTACCTTGACGAGGCATAAAAAATGACAACCATTCCACTCTGTGAAAATGGAATGGCAACGAAAGCTGACGACAGTCAAAGCTCTCAAACGAAAAGCAAAGTGCTTTCGCTGCCATTCCATCTTCACAGAGTTTTGCGTTGCGAGTCTGGCGTCGTTGCTCGTTCGGAGGTGCCCGGGCGCGTATTTCCAACTGCTCGTAGGTACAACGGGGCGTGGAACTTGCGGAGACGACGGACGTTTGCGCGCATGCGCGAGTGAGAGCGGGTGCGAGAGAGGAAATGTGGGGAGTTTTGATTCTTGAAAATACGACTCTGCCTAGGTACTACGGAGGAGTCCCTTGGGGCGCGGTGTATGCGCTTGTCCCTAGGCGCGCCGTGCCGGCAGATGTCGCGGGGCGCGGTTGTGCTGAACTTAGCATCGCAAGTTGGCGGCTCGACGCAATCATATTTAATCCATCATGTTTTTACTAATGAAAACAACGTGTCATTATTTCGCATTATTGGCGGCGCCTCCAGGACACCAAAGCGGCAACGGGGATATCAAAGCTAGAAGCCGGACTGGTCCGTGGGTTGGGGCTCGCAGAGGCCTGCGCGTGCCAGGGGAGTATAAGATCGGCTGTCCGCTATCGCGGACAGCCAATGTTTTATGCGAACACCCCCAGGCACGCTTCGGCCTCTGCGGCCCCAACCCACGGGCCGCCCGGCTTCCAGCTTTGATCCCCCCGCTACCGCTTGGGTGCCCCGGAGATCCTGCGCCGCCTGCTTTAATATAACCTCAGGTGCTCTCCTGAGGCCTCCGTTTGCCGGTTACATGTGCCCTCCTGGAGCAGTGCTTGTAAAAAATCCGATCTATCGTCGCGACGAAAAATTCGACCCGCGACTTATAAAACACCAGTCAGAACATTGTCCCTTCAGACACAGCGATCACCAAGCGGCGTCCGCGCCCACTGCCTCACCGCGCGGGCAGCCAGCGGCGGAGCGTATAAACCAACTCGACCGAACTCCGCAATGCCGGCATGTCAGGGGACAAACGAATACAACGCAATCTAAGAAACCTCCTCCGTAGTGCCTAGGCTGAGTCATATATTCAAGGAGCAAAAGCCCCCAGATTTTCTCTCTCGCGCCCGCTCTTACTCGCGCCTGCGCAGAAACGTCGAGCTCCGTCAAAAGTGGCACGCCCCGTTGTACCTACGAGCAATTCTAAATACGCTGCCCGGGCTCGCGATTGTCGTTTTCGTTCAGTAGCGGTGGAGGAGGAGGTGGTGTCGTAGGAAGTGGCATGCGCCTTCCTTGAGGAGCCTTCCTTGAGGAGCGCCGGCGACGTGAACGTCGCTTCCTGATTTTTTCGGCGGCTTCGCGATGAGATGAATGATCTCTCGCCATCTCTTTCAAGATGGCCATTTCCTTCTTAATATGTGGGCATTTCTTCGATGAAGCTTCATGTGATCCTCCGCAGTTGGAACACTTCACTACAGTCGCGCCACATTTATCTGCAGCGTGGGGCTCTCCGCAGCGGGGGCATGCTGCCTGATTTTCGCAGACGCTGCTCACGTGTCCCAGTTTCATGCATTTGCGGCACTGAAGAGGTTTCGCAATGAAAGGCCGCACTGCATGTCTGAAGTGTCCCACCTTAACATGCGAGGGTATATATTTACCCTTGAATGCTATTTTCACGCAGCGTGAACTGCCTAGCCGCTTAACATCAACGATGACCTCATCATTGGCTGGCTTGATAAGAATCGGCAAGTCGTTATTAAGGATAGCAACGTCTACGTCGTAAATAACACCGGTGACTACGTCAGATCCCAGAGGGATGTAAGAGCGCACCTGAATGCCATCGAGGTCCGTTACGCTGCGTAGAGTGGTCAAAGCAGCCGCATGCTGGACATCAACCGCCAGAAGATTTTTTCGGGTGTTCATTCGAATGTCCGATATTTCGTTTGGCACCAGGGCTTCCAGTGACATCGACACAGATTGCCTGTTAAGTAGCCTCATGTTGACGTTGGGAAGCAGGGGCACAAATATGATGGTATTGGCGTCCGGCCTCTGCGGCTGTCTCACTGTTTGCGTGCTTGACGATGAGGACGTCCTGGTGTTCCTTCTCTTCGCTCTGCGGCTCTCCTCCTCCACCGCCCAGGCCAGACAATGTGGACAGGACCGCGAAGAGCAAGTCCACTGAGAAGACCGCATCTGCCGAATCTTGGCCGGCTCTACCGAAACGACAACATTCACCAACAGACACACAGCAAGCTTTCGCTGGACAACCCCCGACGTCTACTGTCGGCGATTTGTGCGACCACGACAGGCAGGTGGCTGATATGCTGCAATCGCTAATTAATACAATGCGCATTATACTGAACAAGCTGCAAACACCAGCAGCTCGAAGCGCTCTGCAAATACTGGATGCACTAAATCCAGTGCTTGCTAGCATCGTTTAAGCATCATGGCTCGATCAACAGTCCCCTTCCGCACTGAACTTAAAAGTGCGTCGATCTTTCAATGGAATGCCAGGGGTCTAAGGACCCGTATATCAGACTTTCGCCAATTCATTTTCACACATCGCTTCCCCATACTGGTAATTTGCGAACCAAATACATCAACTCCACTCAGACTGTCCGGTTATGAATCTTTCGTCTCGTCCACATGCGGTGCGAGCACGAAAGTGATCATCTACATCCGCACGGACTTAACATATGTCGCTAATGCGATAGAGCCTCATGACGACAACCAATATGTCTGCGTAAATGTCCAAAAGAAGAATGTGTCATTTACACTAATTGGAGCCTACATATCCCCAGCGGGTCACTTTGACGGTGCACGACTAAAGAAAATATTACTAATGAACAATGGCCCCTGGGTTATCACAGGTGATTTCAACGCGCATCACCAGCTATGGGGAAGCACTAAAATTGACTCCAAAGGCAAGAGCCTTGCCTCCTTTGCTGCCGACCATGATTTGTGCTGCGTGAATGACGGCAGCCCTACATTTCTGCGAGGGACGACCTACAGTAGCTGCTTGGATTTAACTTTGGTGTCACGGCGCTTTGCCTCGAGCGTCCAATGGTTTACAGACATAGAAACACATGGAAGCGACCATATTCCAACATACATAAGGATTAGAGGAGTTGAGCAACGCTCCTCTACTGCCTTGCGTACAGTTGATTGGTCAAAATTTCAGAAGGATATGGATGACACATGTCGGGAAGGCCTCTCACACACTATCGAAGAAGCAATCGCAGAAGCATTGAAAACATCCATCTGCTCGCTTCCAAGGTCAACAAGGCGAACAGACTTGGATATGGAACTGGAGAGGCTGCGTGCAGCACGCCGACAAGCGGAGAGGAGGTATCGGCGCACGAAGTCCGTCTTGGATCTGAGGGCTTCACGACGCATACAAAAGAAAGTCCAGCGTCGCATGGATAAATTGGAAGATAAGAGATGGAAAGCATTCTGTCAGTCGCTTGATCCCCGCAAATCGCTCTCGCACATATGGAGAACGGTTAGGGGTCTTCGCTCATCTCCGCATCAAAGGAAGCCCTTCGCTGCTCTGGCCCTCTACCAACTCCGCTCGGAACTTCAAGTGGCTGAAGAGTTCTGTGCACGGGTTGCTGGGTCCGTGGCCATCATTACTGACGTAGCATTGAATGACATCCCTGAGGCACGTGTACCAGAAATGAATGTGCTATTTTCACTCGAAGAGCTCGATGCTGCGTTGGCGACCTGCCGGCGTTCTTCGTCACCAGGACCTGATGGCATCACGTATGCTGCCCTATGCCACCTTGGACATGACGCACGTGATGAGCTGCTCAACTACTACAATGAATCTTGGCAGAACGGCGCCGTTCCTAAACAATGGAAATCGAGCCGCTTGATCCCCATTCTGAAACCTGGAAAGTCTCCGCTTGAGACCTCATCATATCGTCCGATAGCGCTTTCGAGCTGCGTCGGCAAAGTGATGGAAAGAATGATTCTTGCTCGATTGGAATGGTACCTAGAACGCTTCAACATCTATCCGGACGCCATGACAGGTTTTCGTCGAGGTCGCACGTCCATCGACAACGTCATCGACATCGTAACATGGGTCCAAAATCAAAAAAGCCTCAAGCGCCTATCTGCGGCACTTTTTCTGGATATAAAAGGAGCATACGACAACGTCGCCCACGAGGCCATACTAAACTCACTTGAGGCTGTTGGAGTTGGTGGCCGGATGTATCAATGGATTCGGGACTATTTGACTGAGAGGCGTTTTTTCTTACAGACCGAAGACGGCCCAACTTCAGACCATTCCATCTGCCGTGGTGTGCCGCAGGGTGGAGTGTTGAGCCCTATTTTGTTCAACCTCGTCCTGGTAGGACTAGCGGATTACCTACCGCAGACAGTACATGTCTCAATATACGCCGACGACATTTGCATCTGGGCCTCTGCGGTGACTCGCCCTCAGCTAAGAGCCAGGCTTCAGCGGGCGGCAACCATGACGGCTTCTTATCTCCGAGAGCAAGGCCTCAGTGTGTCTACTGAAAAGTGCGCATTACTTGGGTTTACGCGGAAACAAATGTCATCGTATCCTGTTACGATCAATGGTCAAGCTGTACTCTATGTTAAGACGCATCGCTTTCTGGGCGTCATCATTGACCGCAACCTCTCGTGGAGCCCTCACTGCGTCTATCTGAAGAAGAAGCTAGTCGCCATTGCTCAGGTCTTCCGATTTCTATGCGGGAAAAACTGGGGTACACCAGTCCATTCTATGTTGCAGCTGTACAGGGCTTTGTTTCTCGGACTCCTTCGTTACAGCCTACCAGTATTGTCAAATGCATGCAAGACGAACTTTCGCGCCTTGGAGAGCATACAAGGTCAAGCCCTACGCACGTGTTTAGGGCTGCCTAGGTGCACCTCAACAGCAGCGACAATCGCCATCGCAGGAGACCATACAATCCAGACACATGTAGCTGTCGACTCTCTCAGAGCGCACATTCGCCATCTGTCAAGGATCCCCGACCATCATTTGGCCTCCCTACCAGCAGAGAGACCTCAAGCGACCTTTTCACGAGTTATTAGCGCTCATCATCAGTACATACCGGCATCATTTACTCCGGCGGCGAAGCCTTCCTCTCCCCTGTGGTGCCTGCGACAGCCTCAAGTGAATTTTGCTATTCCTGGAATCACAAAAAAGTCCAATCATTCATCGCCGGCTCTGAAGCAACTTACGCTCACATTACTGCACCAGACGTATCATGACCGCATACATATATATACCGATGGTTCCACCTCACCTACCAGCTCAACTGCCGCATTCGTCGTTCCAGCCAAGAACGTTACAGTTAAATTCAAATTGTCGCACACGACTACATCTACATCGGCAGAACTTGCAGCTCTCCATGCCGCTATGATGTACATCACCGAAGAGCCTACAGAGAAATGGGTCGTATTTTGTGACTCAAAGGCAGCCCTTCACAGCATCAAGTCCGCATTAAGTCACAGAACCTACGAGCAAATGACATCTGAAATCAGGGAACTGCACCACCATGCTCTGGAAAGTGGACACCACATTATATTTCAGTGGATTCCTGCTCACTGTGGCATCGTCGGCAACAACCTAGCTGACAAGGCTGCCCGGTGTGCCCACGAAGATACCAAGACGCGTCCAACACCTTTGGCGAGGTCGGACGCTGCCAGAAAACTTTGCGAACTTGCGCGTAAGAAATCCCAAGATCTCTGGATTTCAAGTGGCCTAAATTGCAGATTACGTAAACTGGACCCCACGCTACGGCTACAACTGCCATCTAGCCTTCCCCGCGGCGAAGCAACCTTGTTGTGTCGCTTGTGGCTGGGAGTGGCGTTCACGAACGCATACTCCTACCGTATGGGAATGGCCGAGAGCCCGATGTGCGACTCCTGTGGGTGCGAGGAGACCATCGAGCACCTATTGTGTACCTGCCCTCGCTACGATGTCCAACGCCTCTCTCTGCGGGCAACTTTACGCAGACTGGACTCGAGATGTTTCACCGAGTCAAAGATACTCGGACCGTGGCCACACCCGTCACTGGCTCGAAAAGCGATTCGTGCACTAGTGCGGTACTTGAAGTGCACGGGCTTAACAGACCGTTTATAGTGTCCTTGTGTATGGTGTCGCTCCCACACGTACTCAGTGCTTCCTCTCTCCCTTTCTTCCTCTTTCTATTCCCCTTTCCCCCACCCCCAGTGTAGGGTAGCAAACCGGATGTGTTTCTGGTTGACCTCCCTGCCTTTCCTACCCTTGTTTTCTCTCTCTCTCTCTTCGTTCAGTAGCGCGGGAACGCTCTTCGTTGGCGGTCGTCTCGCGCCGGCGCCGTTTACATTCTCGTTGCTGTTCCCTCCGGCACTCCTCGTGCGCATGTTGTTCTTCGGGGGTACGAACTGTATGTGTCCGCCCCATCGATAACGCACCTGTTTTTAGCGCCGATACTTCTCCTGCTTATATAATGTAATAATCTTGCTGTCACGCTATTTTTCACGGCCAGCGTTCTAATCTGTTCCGCATTTTGACATCTGCGCCGCCGCACTGCACCCGTACGTGATCATACACAAATCAAACCAATGAAACCCATTGTATATGGGTTTGTTGGAAATCGCTAAGTCCGTTTCTGTTGCCGGATGCCGAAAAAACTACGGAAGGTTAGTCATATACAGCTTTAACTCTAAAAAATTAAATCGCGTTTACACATTGGGCACACACGTGCTCGGCATAAAGGAGGAAAATAAAGCGGTAATGTACCATGACACCTGGCTGTACCTGGTGAAATGTGGATCGGCTCATGGATTTGATTGATTTATGGAGTTTATCGTACCTAAGCAACGCTATAGGCCTGTGAGACATGTAGTGAGCTCCGGGTTAATTTCGACTGCCTGGGGTTAACAGAATATTATATGTCTCTGATGCCTATGTTGCTTCAAGTGCTTAATGCTAATAATATTATCTACAAAATGTAATTGTGTAGAAATATACTAAGTACAATTACGAGAATGTCGCGTAATAAATAAACAAACGTCATATTGTCTAATTTCCATAAGTGTGACGGGCTCTGTGCTGCTTGCCGCTTTCGTCACGATTTTTGCATACCCTTGTTATATTCAAGCGTCCACAGACGGTTCTTGTCAAACCAATTCTTCAACAGCCGTCTTTGTCATTACAGAATGGAACCGAATACAGACGTTTAAGCTGTTTCACACGACACCGTCAACTACAGTACAGCTTTTTGCAATATTGTCTTTGTTACGATACATGAATTTAATGCAAAAAGGGAACAAAATCATCCTTTGTGATTCGCAGACAGCTTTGTCGTCACTTCATGGCGACATCAGCAATTCGCAAAACAGGAAGTTAGCTTACGAGACACTAAAGAAAGTCACAAAAGGAAGTGCAGAGGATCGGACAATAATGTTCGAAGGGATACCTGGCCACTGCAATATCTCTGGGAATGTTGCAGCGGACAAGGCTGCTGGACAAGCGCGCGTTAACAACGTCACATCTGGTCTCCCTCTAACACAAGGTGTGCATTGCGGCACATACTAAGACAGATCTCAGCCCGTGGTTGCAGAATTATACTGTGTGATCAGAACTCGAAATCTTCCGATTTATTTCACATTGACCCTTCGCTTCAATTTACGATCTCGTCCACATTTTATATAACCAGAGCCTTTGAGACGCTCATTCGCCGTCTGCGGCTCAGTACCGCGTTTACAAAACACTTTCTACACAACATTTGAAGAGTTGATAGTCCAAAATCCATTTGTGGCCGCGCGGATATATAGCATCTTCTCTTGGAATTTCCTTGAAACGACATGCAGAGACCACGTTTAGCACGTGATTCAATCTAATTGGACCGCAGGCCCTTCAGTCTCGGGAAGACCTGAGGTGCTTGGCCAACATATTTATGGCAAGGACACGCGTTAATGGCCCTCCGAAGATTTCTAGAAGCGAGCTATATTCTCGGAAACAATTGAGTAGAGTATTTATCAATGATAAGCTCACTCTATGTGATTAATCATACCGTACTTTGGCCCATTCGATCCCTGGACTCATGCAACTTCGTTGGAATCTAATTTGTGTATTCTTATGAGCCCTAATTTAAGTATAGTTATGTGACCAGACTTTGTGTGGACATTAGTGCACTCATGTGGCTCGACATAATGTTATTCGGGTTTGGAAATGACTTTTAGTTTTAATGCTTTTAAGTTAATACTTCATTTTCATATCTCTATGCGAAAAAGAGTAGTCGGCGCCAATTATTGTCGACAACACCCCCTAAGCACCATATAATAAAAAAAAATATTTTTGCAGCACTTTTTCGAGTGTTTCCCAGACAAAGCAGCTGCAGCAGTAACATTAACACGCCGTAACAGGCCTGGTTCATTCGCGCTCGGATTCGAAGCGATTGCAGCACCAGATGTGGCAACCCTCGCGAAGAGAGACCGCTGCCTACACCGATTTCCTGCAGATGGACGCGTGACGATTGATGTTTGCGCGCAGGCCACTGATCCGGACGGCACTCCCAGCATCACGTACACCATCCGGGAAGGCGACCAGTCGTTATTTTCCGTAGATCCGGTGACCGGTGTCGTGAGGACGATCGCCGGCCTCGACTACGAGAAAAAGACGAGCTACACGCTGATCATCGGTACTCTGGAGAACGACGCCAACGATGCCATGGCCACGTGCACCGTGCGCGTTGCCGTCGAGGTGAGAACGCCGGCCGGCAGAGCACATTCACCTCAAACAAATCGGGCACGCCGTCCGCCTGTGGAACATGTAAACAAATTTAGTTTTGTTTAGCGGCGTCTCGGCATTGAAACCGCTGGGCTGTCAGCAGAAACACTTTCCTTTTTCTTCTTTTTTTCTGTTGTGCCTGCTCGTGCAAATATGTACACGTTTGTGCGGAAACCTATGTTCTTTTCGAAGGCTGATGGTAAAATCGCATGCCGATAGAATAATAATGCTGATGAAGTGCCCGAAAAAGTGGCATGCAGGCGACACGGCTCGCCATTTGCCATGTCGCCGGTACTTTAAAAAAAAAATCACTACGGGAACCTGACGAACTTTTATATTATTGGCTGAACGTCAGACCCAGTAGTTGCTCATAATTAAACGTATATGGTTGACACTTTCGCACATTACTACAGTGAGAAATGCAAAGCATGGAATTCTAAGAGTTTTTTTTGGGGCGTCTTCAGTTGTCGTTGTGTTGTTCATCGTGCTGCCCGTGATCCTGTGCTGTGCTCGAGTACGGCGATCCAGGCTTGCTGCAATCGCGTACCTGTACCCTCTTTCGATTCCCTTCTTGTCTCTATACCTCCCCCTCCCTTGTGCCCCGGCGTAGGGTAGTAAACGGGATTCTTGTTCTGATGAACCTGTCTGCCTTTCTCCTTTCTTTTGCCCATCTCAAAGCCAATCAGCAAGGGGATCGCATAACTTTCAGTGAATGTTAACCTCTGCCATGAACTAAGCTCGCATGCGTCGACAAGCCAGACTGGTTCGCACACGAGAACTTAGACATATTGCAGGTCAGGAATATATAATGCGGAAAATTGATGTTTAGAACCCCTTAATCATGCGTGTATCTGGTTTTTACACCTGCACAGGACCGGAACGACGTTGCTCCACGCTTCACGAGCGTGCCGTTGCCGATCAGGCTTCAGGATACTGTGCCGCTGGGAACCATCGTGACCACGGTGGTGGCGACGGATGGGGATGGATCGGTGAGTGTGCTTCCATCGCCCTCTGCCTGCTTTTGATGGGTGTCTCTGCGTGCCGTATGGATCTACTTAACCCGCTGCAAGCTCCACAATTGCTCCATTTGAGCGCCGTTTCCCTGGACGAAGGTGTGTGTGGTTCACCCAAGTTCCCAACAAACCGGTGCCATGCAGGAACGCTTCTAAGCCTCCAGTTATAATGTAAAAAAAAAACGGTTTCATTTGGCATACCACGAAAGTGTGCGCGACCGGTGCCGAAAATTGCGTGCCGAAGCTTTTCCGTATTGTTGTCGCCTGAATCGGCTGCATCAACAGTTATTTGTCTTTCCGGCGTGTAATCTTCCGGGGAGATTTGAACAGGTTTCGGAAGTAAACTTCGTTTTACTATTCATTACTTTAAGTACATGGTGGCGACTAGAATGTTTGGCGATCTATTCAGTTCTGCCTAAAGCTCGTGTAAAGAATTTTCGCATTAGATGTGGAAAGCCGAGTGTCGGTTAAAGCGTGAAATGTTTTTCCTGAATGGACTTAGCGGCATTCTCGATCGTGCATTTTATAGCTTCGTTGCATGACGAAGCCTAGTCAAAGCCACACCCATTATAAACAAAGCCGACGCCCGACAAATTTACACAAGGGTAAAAGTGACATACATTAGCTCATCATGCATCACTATATGCTTCAGTACTCGTACATGTATATAGATGTAGTGGCACGGTCACAGTTTTCCTAAGCCAATTTTATGGCCGGTTTCCGCCCGTCTGGCGAACGATTAGCTGACCCCGCACTCATTGTCGCATTTTTAATGGCTGCGTTGGGGGGATATAATTTTGCTTCACTTGCATTCCGCACCACACGACTATCTTGCAGGTCATATCGGGAGGGACTGAATAATCTGCAGGCCATATAGTGTGGCAGTGCAGTTTACAGCTTCGCACGCGCTTTGAAACAGCCCTATGTGCACACATTGTGCTATCATTCATTTGGATCTTGATATACAGAAGCTTTCGAAAAACAGTTGTAGTTTTTCGTAAATATAAAACTAAGCCACAACTTGCTGTCGATGGCCCCTGCTATCGGCATAGTGCCGTAATATTTCTTAAAAAAAAGAAGTCTTTGGTTGTGACCTCAACGTCATCATAATTTGCATACGTCCTTTTTCCTCCGTCGAAAAGACAGAGTGCTGCGTAGCAGGATTTGAAGCATACAGTGAGGGAGAACTTATTCAAGTATTACTAAAATCATTGCGTGCTTGATATTCCAGTATGCATAGTTCATGCAGAACTCAGACCGACCGCCATAACCGCTTAATAGGGTGACGTGGGCTTACATTGGAGATCAATATAAATGCAAGCAATGTTATTGTTGATTTGCAACTTATGCGGGGGGTGGTCATCATAGTGTATCTCTTTTATAACTTTTTTTACAAAGAAAGCCTGTTTCCCGACAACAGCAAGTCTTCCGCTGCATTTAGGGAGAGCTGTGTTGCAGTAACCAGTGTGGCGCTCCAATCCGCTCCAATTGTGTACTTACAGAGCGATTCAACTGAGCATAGTATAACTGCCTATATAACAAACAATCCATCTGACCCTTCGAACGATGCTTAGATTTATGCGGCATAATTTGACTGACAGTTCTTGCGTGTTTATTGTACTGTACTTAGTGCGTACAACCAAACTAAACTATAGGAGAGGCTGCTTTGCTAGTTATGGTGATATTATTGAAAATATTCATAAGCAGACTGAGTATGATGAGTGGCCCGTCTCACATACCCGCACTGGGCGTGTATGTTTGCGTCAACACTATAAACGTACTCGTGCACTTTTCTCTTTTTTTTTTAGCAAACCTGCACCAACGGTATCTCTTTTCTTGCATACTTATAAATATACCAGGCCTGCGGACATAACGTCAAAATTCGTTTATATAACTGTTAACCGTAAGGGTAGCGCCATTGTTTAGATTGTGTGGTGAAAAATGTATACGAAATCTTCATAAATATTAGATATAGGGTACTTGAAAAAACTGAAACCTCGATTGCACACCCTTTACCTTTCTTGTAAACCTGATAGAAATTCCTTACGCATAAAATATGAGCCCAGCATTTTGTTTATGACCAAATTTTTAGAACAATTGCATAATGATACGGCCCCTTCTCTAACAGGCACCTGGAAACGTAGTGCGTTATGAAATCAGCGGCCAAGGTCGGGCACCATTCTACTTCCTCATAGACAGTACCAGTGGCGTAATAACAGTCAAGGACGATCTCAGGAAGGAGCCCGACTCGGAGTACAGGGTAAGCCCCACTGCACCAAAAGCACCTGCATTTTAAAATAAATTGCCTCTAGTCGGCGAGGGTTTCATTCCACAGGCTTTATTTTCTTTAAAAAATAACACTGACTATTTCAGATCGAAGTTCAAGCTAACGACCTCGGAGATCCCTCGCTAGCAGCTACCGCGGTCGTCACAGTCTACGTGGAGCACATTGCCACAGTGCCGCCCGACTCTGGCCTTGGTTTCGCCGACGGATTTTACACGTGAGTGCACAGCCCTTCGAGCCTATACGACAGTGGTGTAGTGTTTGCAGGATTTGTGCAGCTTGATTTACCACAAAGGCTGACAGGTGAATGAAAATAATGCATTGTTCCGTGCATCTTGCGCTGGGAAATGTCGGTGGTGCAACTATCACAGATTTTGGGAAACATCTGCCAAGTACTCAGCTTATCGCGTCGTCATTCGCTCGTCTCGAAGCTCTGAGGAAAAGTTATGGACAGGTATGATATAGCGATGCAAAGGCTTTCGGCAGTGGCTGCGCGACTGCTGCGCGATCGGTAATTTCGGGCTAAATGCAGCGTGCTGCCACTAAGGTCAATACGTCTGCACCTAAGACAGTTTGCTGGAAGAAAAGTGTGATTCCCGTCGCTTACTAATAATTATTCACCTAAAAGAGTCAACGTGCATTATCTGGACATGTGAAAAACATCGACATAATTACGTGTATCCTTAAAAAAATTGAAATGTCGCCTTTCCTTCATGATGAACTATTGTATGTGGTATCATCTTTGACCTCTTATCATTGCGCTTAATATACTGCACAGAAGCTGTGAGCTTCACTTTTGATGTTTCCGTCTGTTTGGCGCTTTTTGGTCAAAACTTGCCCTTGCGCCAAGAAAACACATTAACCAGTGAAACATGTTTCCACCTTGTCCGTCAGACTCTTCGCTCTAAAATATAAACGAAGGGAACACATCACAATTTGAAAAAAAAAATATTACCGACGATTACGACACTCCCTATTGCGAAATTTGAGCACAGCTCTATACGTGTTTACATTTCGCGACATATTGGCTGGCGCGGAAAATCTGTCTCACGCGGCACATTGCAAACGGAGCGAAGTGACCGACCTGCGCTCATGCAGCGCTTTGTTTCCATATATGGTATCGGTGGACGCACTCGCCGCACGTCTTACCAATGGCGTCATCGGTGAACAGACGACGGCGCGCTACTCTGGCGCCATTTCGTAGCGGTCGTCGCCGCAGAGCCCGTCTTGCGCGGCACTATGTTTTTCTTCTCACGCTTTCGCCATACCCTCCTCCTCCGCTTCCCTCCTCGCGCTTTCTTCACTATCGCCGTCTTTCATCCCCCGCGGCACTCCGCGTTCGCTCTTTCATCCTTCGCTGTGCTCATTCGCTCGGTTGCTCCGATGACGCCGACGATCAAAGCAGGAGCGGGCGCCTAAGAGCTTCGCTCTAAAATGTGTGCGGCACGCTGAGGACTTGTACTATCTTGATGAAAGTGAGTTCACGACGCTCACTTCACAATGCGTGGTTGTCTTGACAAACATTTTGTGTAGAGACAGATGCCTATTTCAAGTTATTACAACTGATTAATGTAAACCAAAGCTGTAAGGCCCATTGGCGTCCAGCAGTGACTAGGCAAAAGCATTACGTCATGAGACGCTGTGCATGACGCACCGGTGCGTGATAGAACAACTGAAAATGAACTAATCAGCCGATATGGTTTTCTTCTCTCAGGGTCGAAGTACCAGAGAACGCTTTGGCGAACACCTTGGTCAAATCTTTGCCGATAATCAACAAGCCGCGAGGAAATTTTCCTGTTCAATGCCAGATCGTCACAGGAAACGAGAAAGGTAAGATCTCAGTGGCACACAAATCTCTCAGTCCGTTTGTTACTTAATAATTTGTACGCTGCAAATAACAGCAGTAAAGCCACAAAAATTCGCGTTATTAAGGAAAGCGTGAGATATTTTTCCGCTGTACCTTTAATTACAGCCCTCTATTATAGGCGTTCATTTAAATGTGCTTGCGAGACGTGACACAATCTATTATTGTTCAGTTCCTTGATGAGGCCCTTGCGCGCCCCTGCGCTTTCTAAACGGCACTAAGATACCGAGTATGTAGTCCCTTTTTACACGTGCGTGTCAGTGACCATGCTAACATTTTACTTTGTATTTCCAGGACATTTCTACATACTTGACAACGAACAACGTGACTGTGAAGTGCGTGTTCAAAACCAAAATCTTGATTACGAAGAGCAAAATAAATACCTCTTGACTGTCCATCTAAATACCATCGGGGGAGTATTTGGTGAGTGGGAACTGTCCTATGTTTTGCTTAGTTATAGAATGAAAATAAATGGGGCTCCAGCCTTCTCTGTGAAGGTAGTTGGCCAGCGAAGCTGTAGTATAACTTATCCGATGGACCAATGTGACGTAGCCTTGAACGATTGAGCAATGCATTACTTGAAATGATTTAAATGGACTGTACCAAAACTTTGTTTCATTGAAACGGTATTGATAACTGCTTTGTGATCGCTGTGGTAAACACTGAGGTGCGTGGCTTATGTTGGGCAGGAACCACTGCGTCCGGCCTGGCCTGATCACGACGCCGTTATGCATATTGACGTTGCTGTTCCCGTCCCCTGTCATCGTGTTCACGCTGCTCTTTGGGAGTCCTAACCATGCGTGGCCTTCCCATAGCGCTATCACAACACAAATGAAATAAGCTGCTAGACAGGTTCTTCATTTATATAAGGAAGTGTAGTGACATCACTCCTTCCTTCGTGCGCTACAGTTGCCGCTGCCCGGCAACTGCAGTTTATGCAACCGTAATCTTTACCAGAAAACGCATGCGGCGAACGCTACCGGCTTATTGTTCGAACGCGTCTTATCGTCTATCATGTGCTTTGGACACTAACTTTGTGCTTTTCTTTCCTGAAACGAATACTGGGCTGTGTCTTAAATGCGTAATTACAATGGAGATAGGCATCTTTTGCTTCAATTCGTGGAATGGTTTTCTGCCGATTGTTCTGTTGACGGAGACGAAGAAATCTCGGTATCCGAATAAGATCCAGCTTCGCTCTAGAAGGAAGAACGTGTTTATATTCGAGTTATCTCCACACAGCCGGTAAACATTAATCACTTGGAATGTAACATCATCTGCATTGTCCCTAGTGGTGCGTATATGCCGATGGTGAAAGCTGAGCCCATGCGTGAGTTTGTCAATGCATTCTACCGAACAAATATACGACTTAACTGAAGAACTAAGGCTAATAGCGTATTCGTGTCTTTAAGCTAAAACGAGGGACGTTTCTGTGTGCGCATTTGAGGAGCACTGCAGTTACCCTGTGTTGCTTCTTTGCGCTTGTTGCCTGACTGCGCGGCGCGTGCCGTAGGTTCATCGCGGCTGACTACTCAAGTGGCGGTGCACCTCATCGACCAGAACGACAACCGGCCCCGCTTCGTGGTGCCGCCTATGTACAGCCAGCTGACGCAGAACCGCTACCTGGCGGCGCTCTCGTCCGACGCCCCCGCCGGCACGCGCTTCATCCAAGTCATGGTCAGTGACGTCACCACGCCCCAGTAACTTTAGAGGGGCTGGACAGTGGGCTCCAACGCAGTTGAAGGAAGGGATAATCGTACGTTCCCTGGAGTTGGGACCACAGATCGAGAAATAGTCATGGGGGTGACTCTGATCTGTGGTGCAGCCAGAGCGCATGTTGCCATTGCGAGGTTTATGTTTCCTCCTCACTATACATATCCATCGGAGCACAATCAGCAAGCTATGTCTTCTATTACAGTCAGTTTGGCTGTACTCGGAATAGTTGGTCGCAGCGCTGCGTTCGGTTTACAATTAGTTTTATTTATGTACCGTAGGTTCCAATCCTGTCGTCTAGAGTTCATTACAACGCACCTTCTTCTTTTCTTTTTTTTTTTTTTTGCAGTACGAACAACTATTTTGTATTCATAGCACTTTTCGCAATTCATCTCGCTGTAGAATGGGGAAGTTGATGCGGCTGAGTTGACTGGAGTATAAAACTGTGCTTCAAATATTCTGGTAAATAATGTAGATGTTCGCGCCCACTTTTCTCGGCGGCTGCTACCATGAAGGGATGTGAGTGTATGATACTGGTGCACCATCGAAGGAAGGAGGAAATATATGTTTAGAATTAAATTTGTGCTTATAGAACTCCACGAAGAGGGTCGGCATCATTGTTGAGGAAATAACGTTGTTAAAGCATATGTTTAATCACTTTATGGAACGTGATCTTTAGCTATTGTTCTTCGTATTTACACTGAACGTTTGAGTTTAACAGTGACGTAAATTTTACCTTAACAGAAAAATTGGGCTAGTTGGTATTGACTTGGTATGTTCCGTAGCGCGATAGGTGTGACAAAAGACGAAGGTTGCACACGACGTGTTCCATAACGTCTACCGTGCTGCGGTACATAATGTAATTTTTGCATCCATATCGAAGGCAACAGTCCCTGGATTTGTTGAGTTCAAACGTTCGTATTTTCCTCAGCGCTTGGTCGCGTGGGCGATGCTACATGCTATGCCGCGTCAACCATCCAACAAGATGCAACTCGCGTTATGGCTTCTTGAGACCAGACACCACAAGTACCACTGTCACACGAGTACCGCGGGTGATTGCATGCTCGCGGCCTCATTCTCCCGAATGAATGTTCACGCGTGAATTGCTTGCTTACGTTGCATAGCCGTATGTCGCGGCGTAAGGACACGCGCCTGGAGAAGTGATGCTATAGGGTTTCTTTACCTTTGCTCGTATCCCAGGCTGAAGACCTTGACTCTGGTTCAAATGGCAAGATCGCGTACGACCTGTCTCCAGACAGTGACCCCGATGGAAAATTCAGCATTGACCCCCAAACAGGCTACCTGAGCAACGTGAAAACATTCGATGATCTACAAAACGTGGAGCTACCCCTCAAGCTCAAGGTCACTGCCAGGGACAGCCCCGACCTGACGGCCAGAGCACTCACAGAATCCACCTACGTCTATGTGAGAGCCTCAGAATTGTAATTTCATCTAGGCTTCACTTGGGCTAAAGTGATCAGTTATTCTAGAACATTCATTACTATTCTTACTGAAATAGCATCAAAGAGAACGAGAAAAAAAGTGCGCTTATGAGTCCACTTTCCTGTGCACTGACGCTTGCTTTTCTGAGGGCCCTGAACTTAGAGACAGCCTTGCACCAGTTGTGACCCTTTGCATCTATAGCCCTTTATTCCCTTCCTGTAAACTGAAATAAAAGAAAAGGTACATCGGTATTTAACTTTGTGATCACAACTATTATTTGAGAAGTCACTGAGTAACGATTAAACGTAAATTATTTTAATAAGAAGCACGCGTAATTGCAATAAATTGGCATGTTATAAACCGTCTCAGTAATTTAACTAATTAATGAAACCATGAGAAATAGTAGCTTGTCTGATTCGTGCTCCGTGATATTAGGTGAACCTCATCCGCTACGAGAACCGTCTTGTCTTAGCGATTGGCGATGTCTTACCGGACAAGGTGCTGCAACTGAAGGACCACATAATGAGGTGAGACTACGCCTTGCGACCAGCCAAAAACTGGCTCATCTGTGCTCTGGTACAAATTCTCCTATGTTTCTATGTTTTTTTTTTGCAATCCAGCATAATCCAGCAGCAGACTCGTCTCATTGCAAGCGTCGAGAAGGTGGTTGCTCTTAAGGTGCTTCGGAACAACACAATAGTAACAGATTTCTCTGGGTAAGTGAGCGTATTCGTGCATTCGCTCTAGATTCCTTGTACAATGACGTAACACGTGGCTGTTGACGCAGGAGCGATATCTGGATGTACCTGGTCGAACCGGAAAGCTTAAGAATTTTGACTACAAACGATCCTCGAGTTCAAATGTAAGTACAGATTCCCGCAGACCGAGCGTACGTTATGATGGCCCAAGACAAGCCAGCACACAGTTTGAGCATATTCGAAAAAAAAAAAATGTAGCTAGGTTCAGCATGAAACTCTTTTCTTGCAAGAAAACCTGCTTTTGTTGCGGAGTTGGGCAACGCTAAAGGTGACGATTTAATTCGTGCGATGTTCGTCAATTTTGTTCAGGTATGTGATGCGTTAGATGGCCTAAATAAAATTATGCTCGTTATAATCTGACTTTTACGAACATCGCAGTGATTATTGAATAAAGCAGTGATTTATTGAATAAAGCATTGTTTCTTAGCACGTGGTCGCGAGTTCAATTGCCGGCCGTGGCGACTGCATTTCGATGGGAGCAGAATACAAAAACCCTCGTACACCGACTTATGGATGTACGCTAAAGCACTCCAGGTGGTCAAAATTAATTTGGAGCTGTCTTTCGCGGCTTCTTTCATGACCCCAGTGTTACATTGAAACGTTCAACTCAATCAACCAACTTTTTCTTTTAAAGAATACAATTTAACTGGTATCGTGCCATTGGTCGCCTTTTGAACACATTTATGCCCCAGCCAGCCAGTGCACAAGGACACACAAGGGCGGAAAAAACCTCAGTGCCCTTCCACTCTGTGAAGAAGGATGACGAGCGAAGCTGTGTAATGTGGGCCCCATAATGGCGAACTGCACCTCCGCCGCGGTTGGGCGGGTATTGCATTATCTTCGGGATCGGCCCACGCATGGGGAGTGCTTAACGGCTGCTTCACATCCGCCGCGGGTCGGCCCGGCATTGCACCATCTTCTGGATCGGCCCCCGTATGGGGAGTTTTTTTCTTAGCACGCGAACGACACGAAAATTTCCTTGGACGGTAGAGGTATACAGCTTCGCTGTAAAACGAAAGGACGGTCCTTGTGCGCCGACTTGCTGCGATGCGTTACCAGGTCGTCCAAGTATTCGCTTTATCCCATTTATCCGTCTCGTATGAATTTGATTAGGGAGGGCCCGAGCTAAAGCTTCCTCGTAGAGCCGCATGGAATCGCAGCCTTCAGTCACAACGGCACAGTAGTATCAGCGCTAGAAAAGAGAGCCGCGCCACCGACAGTGGGCTCAGCATCCTGCTGTCTCCGCTCGCGCAGGTTGGTGAGCAGCGGCAGCGCGCAGTCTTCGTTTCTGGACCACCTGTCGCGCAGCCTGGGCATCACGGCGCAGCAGCTGCGGACGCCGTACGCGCCGCCCACGGCGCCGCCCAACCTGGTGCGGCCCGTCAAGATCGCCGGCGGAGACTCGAGCGACCTGGGCGCGGCGCTCATCGTGCTGGCCTGCATCATCGCCGTGCTGGGCTTTGTCGGCATCGTCTACCACTGCTGCATGTGGTCGAGGTGGGCCACCTCACGGTTGGTCGGATGCACAAAACGACGCACAGCTAGTGGCGCTCAGCGTATATACTGCAACGCACGATCGGCTCAGCGAGCGAGGCAGGCCGCGGCAGTGATTCAATCGTGAAAACCAGCCATTCAAGGTTCCTTCTCGAGGAAGGCCCCGTATACCGCCGGCGCCTTTTTCGTTTAGTTTGTGAGAGTGTCAAGCATTGCATAGTAAACTGCACTATGAAACGGAAAGACAGCCCTGATCGCTGTGCCTCATATGACTTTGAATGAGAAGCATTCAGAGAGGGTTATTAGACAAGAAAGCCACGACAATCAATCAATCAATCAATCAATCAATCAATCAATCAATCAATCAATCAATCAATCAATCAATCAATCAATCAATCAATCAATCAATCAATCAATCAATCAATTATTTATCATGATAATAGTAATTATGATCATAATAATAATACTACTACTACTAATAAAGCTTTCTCGTGGTCTGGCTGTGCAATAAACAGGCGCACTGCGTGATTCAATGAGATCCGTTCAGGCCCACACTTCAATTCCTGGTTGCATAGTGAACTTCTGGGAATTGAGCGTTCCATTTCTTCGGTGACAAGATATGGTCAAGCGGAGGGTCGCTCGTGTATTTAGACACTACGTTGCTGTGGCGTTTACAGCTCGCTAACCTTCACCTCTGATTGTGCTTGTCGGCTGTGATCAGACGTTACGATGCGCTTCTTTTGTAATGTTTAAAGTCGTAGCAAAAAAGAGTGACAAAAACAATGAAGCAACGTGCTGTACCGATTAGCTTCCCGCGCATCGTCCAGCGCTGCCGATGTCCACTCCGAAAACGTAGCCTGTATTCTAAGGACGCATAGACAGACGCTTGCCTCGCAGCTAGGCTAAACTTTCCGGTTAAAGTTAAGCTTTCCCTCTGTTTCTCTCATCTTATAACTAAAATTTAGGTTTTTATTGAGGTAACTTACATAATTAGTTGCCATGGGATGAAAAAAAAGATGTTTGAAATTGCACTATACAACCGGTGAACACTACTGCAGCTGAATAACGAGTCTCTCGACTTCAGGTACGTGGCCAACAAGGAAAGGATCAAGCGGATGTGCGTGGCTCCCAGATACGAACCAGTCTACGCCGATTCAAGTTTGAAGGAATATGAAACACAGGCGAGTTGCCGAACGGTTTTCAGTGCTCTAATTTAGCGATACAGCTTTACTTTCGTCTCCTGTGTAGTTACAGTCCTGAAATAATTGGGTGTACAGGGTGTTCCAGCTATCATTCACACCCGCCGTGGTTGCTCAGTGGCTATGGTGTTGGGCTGCTGAGCACGAGGTAGCGGGATCAAATACGGGCCACGGCGGCCGCATTTCGATGGGGGCGAAATGCGAAAACACCCATGTACTTAGATTAAGGTGCACGTTAAAGAACCCCAGGTGGTAGAAATTTCCGGAGTCCTCCACTACGGCGTGCCTCATTATCAGAAAGTGGTTTTGGCACGTAAAACTCCATATTTTAATTTTTAATTTAACTGTCATGTACCAAGATTTAAAGATAGGCCAATGCGACGTAGCTGGACAGAACCAGGGTAATGTTGTTTGCCGTCGCTTGTAGATACTCAGATTATTTCTTGCATTCTACCTAATTATATGATCTATAGTCTTAATTAATTAATTAATTGCATCATTGATCAATCAACTTCACAAAAGTTATAATTAGATGAAATGTGTGAATGAGAAAATTGTAGAGCAACGTGAAAAACTCCCGATACAGCTTTACTGTTGCTCAATACGTGCAACATAAAAGCGTTTTTCCGAGCGTGAAAGAATCCCGCGAATACACTCAAAGTGGCTCGAGCGGCCAGTCGCGCGGGAATCTTGCTTGTATTTGCGGGCTTCTTTCACGGTCGGAAAACCGCTTTTATGTAGCACGTATTGAGCAAGAGAAAGCTGTATGGGGAGTTTTTCATGCTGCTCTACAATTTTCTCATTCACACATTTAATCTAATTATAACATTTGTGAAGTTGATTGATTAGTGATGTAATTAATTAATTAATTAAGACTATAGATAATGTAATTAGGTAGAATGCAAGAAATAATCTGAGTATCCACAAGCGACGGCAAACAACATTACCTTGGTTCTGTCCAGCTATGTCGCATTGGCTTATTTTTAAATCTTGGTGCATGATAGTTAAATTAAAAATTGAATTATGAGGTTTTACGTGCCAAAACCACTTTCTGATTATGAGGCACGCCGTATACGTGGAGGACTCCGGAATTTTCGACCACCTGGGGTTCTTTAACGTGCACCTAAATCTAAGTGCATGGGTGTTTTCGCATTTCGCCCCCATCGAAATGCGGCCGCCGTGGCCGGTATTCTCACTGTATACATTCTCACTGTAGGCTTGAATTTGCGAGTGAAAACATATAGTAAGCACTGGAGTCATACTGTGCACGACGACGGATCATCTAGTGTCGCTGTCGCGCGAGCTTGATACATGTTCTCTGTGTTCGTGATTACATGTTGCTTGAGGCTTCTGAAAGCTAGTCACTACTAGGTCCGACTACCCCGCTATTTGAGAGGAACTGATTGTCACTCTCGTGCACACAATCTGCAATCCTCCTCCACAACCCACTTCCAGTGGCTTCGAGAGGTAACGGAGATAGCCTTCGTCAATGTTTCTGTTCCCATAAAGCATATGAAAGACATCGTTCATTGCCCTTCTCACCTTTTGCAAACACTCCTCTCCTGTGATCTCTTTTACTCAGTGCAAGGCAAGCGCTGTGTGTACAAGGGCACGCTCGATGCACATCTGTAATGGCAGTGATGCTCTACCAGTTACTTGTTTCTATCATGTACCTTCGTTTGTCATCTTTCGCATTGTTGAGGTTCCGAGCGGGCTTTATCATATTCTCCCAAAATGCATAAATGCCACAAATAAGACACGCACAAGAAGGTAGACACATAGAAGACGACACCTTTTTCGTGCGTTTCTTATTTGGGGCAATTATGTCTTTCAGCAGACACCAACTAGGCCAAGAAACAGTTCTCTTGAAGCACATTTTCCCGTACACGAAAACCGGTCGATGGCGAATTTCGCTTTCAGAAATGCAAGAAAAAGCACCTTGTGTCAAATAGGAGCAAGTAATAGCACGCTTAGAACGCAACGCCTTAAGCACAAAAAATATGGTGTTTCAGCTTTTGTGCAGGTGTATTGTGCGGAATACCAGGTTACCAGGAAAGTGCGCGAAAGAAACAACGCTAGTAGCAACATCTTGTGACGCAGAGTTTATCCAGAGGGTACAGAAAGCTAACACATTAGTGACATATCAGATTCTTCTTCATTAACTGCTGGTGTAAAGCACTGGCAGTGACTTAGTCGTTAACGTGCAGTCTTTTTATGATTTTCCTTCGACGAGACGACAACTCTCGCAATGCAAGAGTCATTAAAAGCCATCGTATTTTGGGAAAGTGTCACAAGATGTCCCTACTAACTCTGCTACGGCAGGGCACCGTGTGCTAGGACCATTCAAGTCTCTGGTAACCGGGTGACCTGTAAAGGGTAAGACATTTATGGGCAAGCGAAAAGTAGAGTATGTTAGTCTAAGGGCCCCTTCAATTGGCCTATCATCAATGTGGCCCACACATACACAGCCACCGTGGTGTATACACATGCAAGGCCTCTCTGTTAGATGGGTGGCAGCATTTCGATAGGAGCGAAATGCGAAAACACCCGTGTACTTAGATTTAGGTGCACGTTAAGGAGCCCCAGTTGGTCCAAATTTCCGGAGTGCCCCCCTACGGCGCGCGTCATAATCAGATCGTGGTTTTGGCACGTAAAACCCCATAATTTAATTTTTCTCTCTCTGTTAGATGAGCTCCAGTGAAAACCAGGGATTCACACGCCGACTGTCTCCGTGCGTGCAGGTGTTGCAGATGAGTGTTCCGGTGGACGAGGACGGCAGTTGCCACGAGTCTCCGCTCGGGCTGAAGGGTGGTGGCGCCGAGGTGGCCTACTTAGGCGGTGGCCGCACTTCCTACGAGCGGGAGTCACCCAGCTCTATTGGGAATGCGTCCACCGCCCGGGTGGGAAGCTGTGCGTCAGCAACTTTCGACGACGTACCAGCCGCCACTCGCAACCCCTTATACGTCGCCTACAAGTGAGCGCCAGCAAGTATTACATGCTATTCATCAACGGAGGGCTAGTTCGGATCGAAATTGAACAGCAGTAGTCTTTAGGGTCACGTGCGTAAATTTGCCTCTGAGGGAATTCGAAATACATGTAGTCTCACAGAATAAATTGAGTCGGTGCAATCTACAGCATGGCTTACCAGTTGCCCTTTGAAAGCACCACGTGAAATCAAAGATGTTTTGTTCAGATCAAGTGCTAGCCGAAGTGGTAGTGTCGGATAGACCACCTAGCTTCAAGATATTTTCGCACAACAGTGGTATGGAACGTAAATACGAGGCCCAATACGTATTATTGTATATTTTAACGGTCGTATTTCTGAACGTAAGAAAGCAAGCGCTAGAATAGTCACAGTCATGGTGCCATATAACATCAACCACGATCATTTTGCAACGAGGGTAAAATGTATTAAACGATGTAAGAATGGGTTCGAGGAAGTTAACTGTGACCGTCATGCCCCACAGTTCGGAAATAGCGCAAATCATGCCTTACTTTGTGCTTGGGGTTTTCGCTGCGGAAAAGTAACGTGGGCACCGGGTACGTTCTGCCGATGCAGCGATGCGATTTGGCTGTTCTAAAGTGGCGCTAACCACCTTAGTTGAATGAAATTTTTCCATTCGTGAAGGTACCTTTACTCTTGCTTGTTCTTGGAACGGTAACACTCCTGAACAAACTGCAGTGGCAAATAAGAACACTCGATCTTAGACCGGCCATAGAAAAATAAATGTAGGAATCAACCATATATACTTCTCGCACACAGAGTGTGTACTCATCAATCGAAGTCAGCAGCTACTACACCTTCGTAATCCACACCTTAAGGTCAAGCTGACCTCTTCCATCTTAAGCATTCATCTTCCTCAGGCAGAACGACCCGCTTTTTCCTTCCCTTCAGCCCTGACGTTGTCGGTCATAGGTGCCACCCGGTAACGTACTAAACTTGATCGCCAAAGCGTACGTGCGAATAGCTACATGCGCTTGTCCATTTGTTTGTGGCAGCAATATTTCCCGCCATGAAAACGGCACTTCTTTCGCTAAGCGTTCGCGTGGCCATCTTTTTCAATGCTTGCAGCTCGGATGAAGAGGAACCGAGTCCAGGCGCAGCGCCACCAGCAGCGAAGACGCTGAGTGGCCTAACCATGCTGAAGACGCATCCACCCGCGCCGACCGCCGGGGACAAGTCCAAATACATCGCGGGTGTTGAGACGACGACAGAGCTATGACCTACATGTATTTATTGTGTTGCCCACTTGTACATACTGTAAAATGCCCCCTGTGCCAAACATTAAAGCACACGCTGATGACACGTAGAGACAATACGCGACTAAATATGATGTCTTTGTGTCAACAGCGATCATTCCTGTTCGCCACATTTGTGCTTCTCCGCACAGATTTGGAGCGATCGGAAACACGCACCGTCTTCTTTTAGTGGCTGTTTAGATCATGACGCCTATGACGAATGTTAGTAGTTGAGGACGACATTAGGTCCGAGCGAGTCGTTTTCGGTCGAGTTTTACTCTTTTGTTTGTATATTTAGAAGTTGAAGTCACATCTCGCTTAGGCCATTACTTTCCCTTCCGTAGTAGGGGCAAAAATTCTTTTGTAAATAAGATTAACCATACTGTTCGGCCCAAGGGAGCAGTTTAAGTGTCCCAAAGAAAGTTACACGTCAGTGTAGTCTTTCTATCCACATCCGTTAGCCTATAACAGCTCAATAAAATCGGCTGATTACGTTCACTGGCATTGCAACATCTAGCTGTAATTTCTCTATATAAGTGGACTAGGATCATTAATAAAAGTTGATAAGAGGGGATCCGTATTTCACAACGGCTCATTTATTATTCCATTCTTATCAATTCTTATCAGCTGAGTGGCCGATCCAAGTGATAACGGTGGCGAGCGGTGGCGAGGCCTCGTCTGAGCCCATGGCAAAACGCGAATAGAATTTAAAATGACATGAGGATATCGTTACGAAAATTGGCTCCTGATATCGGGAAGTGGCCTGGATTGATTTTATTTTCCCAAGTGCCTCACAGGGCTAACAGAAAAGGTGCGGGAAGCACCGAAGGTTCAGGGTAGATAAGACTTACCTCGTGCCCTTTTCAGTTTAAGAGAAGGAAGTCTTACCTTTTTCAGATACCCGTAAGACAACACATGAACCTTCAGTCTCCAAGTAAGAAGCTCTCCCCGCAGAAGCCTCATGATTCGATATTATTTTCTATTCGATTTGACTTTTCGATATTGGCAAAGCGTATCTC
This sequence comes from Dermacentor andersoni, assembly GCF_023375885.2. NCBI lineage: Eukaryota > Metazoa > Arthropoda > Arachnida > Ixodida > Ixodidae > Dermacentor > Dermacentor andersoni. Next base: position 298,240,893 of record NC_092814.1, read on the forward strand.
ATCAGGGGTTCTCCCAGAACTTTGAACAGAGTGTATTTTTGCCATGATCGAATCCCTCAACCAGCTTACACGGGACCTTCGTAAGCGGCTGCGAGTATTTGGGAGTTGGTGAGAATTTTGTCTTAGCGTTGACTGCAAACGCTACACTACGATTACATCAGTCCGAACGCATGAATTAAAGCAAAGCTCGGGCAACTCTATCGTCAGCAGTTTCGTAGTTCATGTGAGCGTGTTTGGTGGCACTATAGCATCAATATCTATGCATGGTTCCACTTCCAGCGTTTCCCAACTACGATTCTGACGGGCTATAGTTATCTGTGCGCTTAGACACGAGGCGATATCTTAAAGCGCCAACTGCCCAACACTGGGCGCAAGTGGCCAGGTGTCAGTTTAATGCTCGTTAGCCTAGGAAGGTTGACGATGAGTTATTCCATACCTTGAACAAAGTGATCTTAAGCCGATCCTTTGCAGCGTCCGCCGGCGCATGCTTGGCTTGCATCTCGGAGCCTCCCGTCGGTTGGCATTTCAGCAGACGGCCTGTTCAGGAATGGGGAGGAATAAACTTCCCAACATTTCATTTATTTTCAGGCTAACGAAGTTCGTGGCGATGTGACTAACGTCCTTTTGCGAGCGAGCCCGACAGTGGTCCTCCACGCAAGGCGGCGTCACACACACAAGCGCACAGAGCTTGCCAAGTCACTGGCGGCCGCGCGGGTCCTTGCAAACGCACTCGTCGACGGGGCAATTGGGAGGGAAGCTCTTTATCACATGACCAGCCACGGTGGAGGCACAGCAGTCCCCACCATCCCAGTCGCAATGCTCCTGGTTGTTAGCGGCGTCACACCAGCCGTCTCCTATGTATTCCTGAGTGGGCATAAGAGAGGCGCGAAAAGACATGAGTTACAACCGACGTTTGCTGCACGTTAATACGGGTTCATATTCCCGAGGTGTCACCAAACAGGATCAGCGGATATTCGCAAACTCGCACGAAAAGTCAGACTCCGAACACTTACTTTGTTACACTTGCGCCGGCATTCTATAGAGTCCGTATCCGGGTGCCAAAGGCCTGCCCCAGAGCAGACGATGGCCTGCGCCAGTGAGAGATGCCGGCTGTCTTGGGAAAACACCGGCTCGTAGTCTGGTTGATGGCAGGTCACATTGCATGTTGAACCTTAAACGATACGATCTAAATTTCAGCTTGAATCCGTGCACATACCATTGACGCTATCTAATGGTTATATTTTATATCAAATTTGCGTATTCGCCGCAGTGTATCAGTGGCTATGGCATTATAATGCTGAGCACGAGGACAGGGGTTTGATTCCCAACTCCGAGAGCAGCGCTTCAAATGGAGCGGAATGTGAAACGCTTGGGTTCCGAACAATGGGGCGCCCGTCAGAAAGCTCCAGGTGGACCTAAGTATACCGTATACTCGACACCACCCTCTCCTTCTCTCCGCCCTTTTACGGCGCTTCTCTCATAGGTTGTGCCTCTCAGATCCGAAGCCTTAGGCTTTATGTTTTTAAAACTGTATTGAAATTTACGAAGCATTGCGTGCTATACGTATCCCTTATATCACTAACGGTCGTTGCTCTGGAGCCTGTAGAAATAGACTGCAGCCGGTAGACGAAAAGCAATGAATCTGTCATCTTGAATGCAGCGATCACATAATCCTATAGCACGTACGTAACATTTGCACGGAAAACGACTTCGAGTTTAGCGCATTTGATCTGGTGGCCACAAAATTCAGCTACAAAGTCACGAATGTGTCACTTGGCACTGAAGATAGCAGGGTGCACGTCAGTGGCAAATATCAAAAGTGCGGTATGAGAACAATAGACAGGGACGCTGATAGTTCGCTAAGTATTGACACTGTTTTCTTCACATGTTTAATAGAGTCAGCAGAGCTAAGTATACGTGCTTCAAGAGCTCGACAATGTTATATTTCCGCAGAAAAATTAATATTACGCGCAAATAAATCAATTCGCCCGGCCAGCTGCGAGTAGCCAGTGCCTGAGCAATCGGTGGGTAGACATCCCCTATTCCTTCGGGAAAGGGACATTCTCCGGCTATTCCGAAAGAAAATCAGTGTTTTTTTCGGCAAATTATTGTATCTTTAATGCGCACACGTCACTTCCACGTGGGGAGTTCTTGTGGTTTTGTGACGTCGCATGACAAATAGCAAAGCCAGAAAACATTTTGACCAATCGCGGAAGGCTAATGGTGAGAAATGCGTAGACTAGGAGGGAATTTTTTTTTGTTCGGTCTAATCACGCATAGTCAGCGTGCATGTGTCATATAAAATGGGGAGGTTTCGCGGTTTTCGTAACGTCGCGTGACAGACAAGCGAATTGGGGGTGGCCTGAAATGTGCTTGACCGATCGTGGAGGACTGATTGCAGAAATCGAATAGAAACAGTTTGGAATAGCTTTACGTTATAGCGCCACAGGGCTCTGTAACGTATAACTACTCCAATCTGTTTTGATTCCAATTTCCTGACGTCAAATTTACGTAACTGTCGACGCAAGAATCGGGCCTTGTCCCACACCAACAGTATGAAACAACCAATCAAACGCTCTCCTCGTTTATAGGAGATAACTTTTGTTTGCTTTCAAAACGAATAGTATTGCCTTTCTTGACGAGTTTTTTTGGATCAAAAATAACTTACAGCGCAAAGGACAAGGACAGCGATAGACGACATAAAGGTATGTCGTCTATCGCTGTCCTCGTCCTTTGCGCTGTACGTTATTTTTGATCATGAATTACCAACTAGCCCAAGCAACCACCCTAGTAGAGTTTTTCTTATCTAATTGACTGACGAGAGCCAAGGAGCACGCAGCAGTGGAGAGGGTAATACTGCAGGGCAAATTACTCAAATTATACACTAATTACATACAATTAAACTCAAATAAATTCATTCTCATCGGCAGCTCCGAGTAGCCAGTGCCAGCATGGTCGGCAGGCGGTGATCTATTTTTTTTCGGAATGGGGCAGTCTCTGGATATTGCAAAAAAAAAAAGTTCAGTTTTGTTCGACCTATTGATATCATATTTAATGCGTAGACGTCACTATGACGTTATGAGTTCCCGCAGTTTTGTGAAATCGCGTGACAGACAGGTGAAGTGGGCGCAGCCAAAAAAGCTTTTCGCCAATAGCGGAGGGCTAATGGCAAGAAAAGGTGACGAAACGGAAATAATTGTTTTTCTTTTGTTTGGTCTAATCGTGGATAATCAGTGTGTACACGTCACATCAGGTGGTGAGGTTTCGCGGTTCTTGTGACATTGCGTGACAGACAGCTGAAGTGTGCGAGACCCAAAAAATTGTTGGGTAGTTGTGGAGGGCTGATTGCATAAATGGAATAAAAACATTTCGAGTAGCTTTACGTTATAGAGCCCTTGTTCACTGAAGATCCATTTTATTGGGATTTTTAACCTTCCGTTGCACGCCGCCGCGGTTTTGGACCAGCCACCGCAAGCTAAGCCAGGGCAAGCGGGCTAATCGCCGACGACTGCACCACTCTCCTCTCAGACACTCTACTTTCACAGCCCTAGCTCGGCCCTACCGAAACCCTCTCCACTTCTGCATAGACTTCCCCTCTTGTCAGCCAATTAGATAAAAAAAAAGGCTGTGAAGGTAGGCAATGCTATTCCCTTTGAAAGGAAACAAAAGTAACCTCCTGTAAACGGGGTAAGTGTTTGATTGGACGGTTTAAACAACGTTGCGGGTCACCGCCCGATCCTTGCGTCGGCGCCTAGGTAAATTTGACTTCAGGAGATTGGAATAGTTTTACGTCATAGGGATCCTGCACAGACTGAGTTAACGACGTGGCTTAAGCCACGGCGCCTTCGAAAAGAAGGTTGTGTGATAATTCTTTACGAACCAACGCTCGTTGTAGCACAACGAAAGTGGATGACACCCGAGCGATTTCGGGGTTCAGGGCAGCTGAGGTGGCTAAAACTGCACACAGGAGGGTCTCTGTTCCAAACGCCATCCAGTTCGCACCTTAGTTCTGCTGTCTGCATAAAGACGGAGATGAGAGTAAATGTTACTTTAACTTCTGCACATAATAACGCACGAAATGTTTATTTAAAACATTTACTGATCAGGAAACAAAAAGGTCAAAATGAATTTAGGTTTGATAAGAGAGAGACGAAGCAAAGGCAAAACCAAACAGGGCGTTTGGCCAGAACAAAGAAACTTGTTTTGCTACCCTACACGGGGAGGTGGGAGAAGGGTAGGCACAAGGATATGAAGGAATTAGGGGAAAAAAGTGGCAGTTTATTGCGATAGCAAATGAGTAGACAGCTATACAAAGTAATGATAGTAGTTCTATCGGCCGCACAAACTTGGAAACATTCGCTTACTAACTGAATTAGCAAGCATGGTGTCAGCGCGCACAAGCTAACATGAACCCACCACACTATATGAGCGCGGACACGCTATCAAAACGCTTGTGTGAGCAAGCGCGGCAGCAGCAGCGAGCGAAGTGACTTTCGTGCGGCCTATCGCTTCAACGCAAGAGCGGCGAGAACACGGAGCGCACAAAGGTATGAGCCGTCTGCTTGCGCCCTTTAAAGATACGGCGCGCGCGACCGTGCTACGTAAGCACTTGCTGGCGGAGTCAAAACCGCCGCCCCCTCCCTCCCGCACTGCCTCCTCGCTTTCCTCCATAAGGCTGTTTCACATGACGCGATTGGGGCGAAAATTATCGTTCAGCCGTGCACGCCGCAGAGCGATTTTCCCTGACAGCCTTCACGTGCGTTTGCGGCAGCGCGATTTCCGTCGCAGCGATGCGCAAGGTTGCCTCCTGCTCACGAAGCATCCATGCCTGCATCGTTAAATAAAAGAAACGTGGCAACTAGTCAAATATTCGAATTTTCCTATTGTTATTCGATAATAGAATACGTACACAATTTTTTAATGTCTAAAAGCGTTGATACTTTACGACAGCTTGCAGATGCGGTGAGTGAGTATATGACACAACACCGCAAGTGTGAGCGCACGGCTTATGCGGCGTCAGTGGGGTGGTTCCGTTTAGTACACTCTAATTTCGTTGTTACGATGGAAGCCAAAACTTTTTTTCCTGGATGAGTATTTGCTTTTGCAGAAGAACAAGCTGCTATTAAGTGTACATGTATAAGCAGCTGGCGAAATTTGTAGCGATGAAGAGGTTGACGACGGTGGCGATGAAATGGGTACGTGCCTTATGTTGAAGCGGCGTCCTTCTCCCGACCTGGATAGCGGACAGCTTCTCCTTTTAAACGAATTGTGTAAGCGGAAGAAAAGAAAAATGTTTATCAAGCTCCTAAGCCGCGAACGCTGGTGGGTACGCTCTATTAAAGCATAGCTAAAACTGGCGCGCGACATTGCTCCACAGAGCTACCAACGCGCGGTAAAACAGGAAAGCATTTTTAAGGCGCTTTGTTTCGTCACAAATTGCCCCTCCCACATCGCACCGATCATTGCGACTCAGTGACGGCGCGACCAACTTGTTGGAATCCAGTCGCGGAGGGCCCACGACGTTGCGGCGGTCGCTGAGCGACGGAATTTGCTGTGGCGCTGACTGAAAATCGCGCCGTGTGAAACAGCCTATAAGCGGCGCGCGAGATTGATCCGCGATCGTAAGTTCCCCTTGTGCCTGGTCGCTAAATTCGCAGTTGCTGCCAGAGCACAACGCCGCCCTCCCTCCCATTCCCCCACGGCCTTTCGCGCGACGGAAGACGGCGCGTTTGCCCTCCGCTTTCTTCCGTCGCGCGCGCCAGTTGAGCCGCGATTGTCGTCTTCCCTCGCGTACTTTCACTCCCACATACAACATACGACGCAGGGCGACGGTATGCTGTATGCAATCACGGTAAGCAATCTCTTAACACTCTGCAGAAGACAAAACGATGCTGGCTAGCTAGCCATAGACCTGCGGGAAGCTTCGTATAAAATCGGTTCGCGCTGTGTGCGAGATTATGCATATTTTCTTTCTATTTTTGATCGACCTCTATTCTTTTCTTGCCACGTGGCGCACTCAGGCGCGGTTCTGTGCACCTTGCTTTTCTCGGAAGTTCGCGAGTTCGCGCTGCTGCTATTTATGCGCTGCTCTCGCAATGCACGTGACGCAGAAGCGCTACACGTTTGACGTCATCTCGTGGGCACACCAATGCGCTTCATCAAGAAGGGCGCGCGGGTTTTTGAAGGTTTTAGCCTGCTTACCGGCATACATCGGTGTAATACTTTGCAAACATGATCGTCGCAGCGTGATAAGCGCACCCCGCTTGTCTGTTTGCAATACATGGACCTGGTGAGAGGCTCATTATGGCGGTGTTTTATTTTATGAGGCACTTATATGGCAATAACGCAAAAGAGACGGCATGGCGTAACGAAAACCCATACAGACAGAGAGGAGGGCGAGGCTATGGAATGGCTTAAACGTTTAGGAAACGATGGACAATAGTGTTTCAAGGCCTCACTATCGCGTGCACGTAGACTTTTGTGAGTCCGCTACTCAGTCACAAAACACCTCAACCTCCAGTTTAACGAAACTCACGCAAAAGCGCGCAGCTTCTGCCGTCTCTAAACACAAAGTAGCTTCACTCCATGGCTACAGCCCTGTCCTTCGTTTATGGACATGAACGTGGTTCCTAGCACTCACACCAACAAGGTCAGAGTGATCGACCCCTCCTGCCTACAACCAGCGGAGCTGCACATCAATGCGGGCTTACAGTGGGTGTGCCCGGACAGGTGAGGGTGCAGATAGAGCCCGCGTACCAGGAGTCTGTGCATCTGTAAAGCCCTGTGTACACGGACGGAAATGATGGGCAGGCTACTGGGGTACACGCTGGTCCGGTCCACGCGCCGGTCTCGCTGCACACCAAATGGAAGGCTCTCCTGCGGACGGAAAGGGATGAGCAAATTCACCTTTATATTTCAGGAGGTTCCACTGCTTACACTGGACCATGCACTCACCGTTGCCATTTACTAACTTTGACAAAACGGGTAGTCTCGCTACAGAGTATCTCAAAACCTCAACTGGAAACAAAGTACTAACAACCTAACAGTACACGAAGAAGGAAAATTTAGGACTATTTGATTTCTGAACGAAACTAGGTTACCTGTGTCAACAGAACTGCTTGCTGACCTAATTGGTGCTTCCTAAGAGACATGTTTGTTGCCGCAAGTTAAAACACACACAAAAGGAATACACATAGAGGAGAACACGGGCGGCCCTTCCAATCACGCAAAGTAAATCAGTTGGAAGTGCCGCCCGTGTTGTCCTCTATGTGTCTTCATTTTCGGTGTGCTTTAACTTGCGGCAAAAAAAAAAGAAAAAAACATGTCCTTTAGTTACCGCTGAAGCTGCGGACGCCGAGTGCGTCAGGAACAGAGAAAGTACAGTTAAGAAATAGGCACAGAGAAGTACATGGCATTGAAATGTGTATTACCCATGGAAGAGTAGGTTTAGAGAGCATGAACCAGAAGGCAAGGAAAATATTTAGCCGCAGAGAAACGGAACACAGCTCCACCACCGTACAGAATCTAAACCTTCAGATGACGCAAAGCTCTCGGTCTACAGCACGTGCGTCTCGAAGAGCAAGTTGGAGTACGAGTACGAAAACGGGCGAAAGAAAAAAAAAAAGACGGTTCGCTTTAAAACGGCAGATAAGGGCAAAGAAATGAATTCGTTTATTAAAGAAATTAAGCTCTTGAATGCGTATATTTGTTGCAGCGAGGGCATTTAGGTATCGCTTGTTGTTTCGCTGCGTAATTCCGTAGAGAACAGAGGCGACAATCGGCACGTTTGCAAGGTTAGTACGGATACCCATAGATACGTATACGCCGACGCTATATATATGTGCTAAAATGAACAAATGAAAAAAAAAAAAGCTAATGTATGTTGCCCTGTGCAGAGCCACGTCGTGCGTTGACGTAGTTTCTGTGAAACGGATATCTGCAGAAGACCTCGAGAAAGACCGCTTCTGAGGTAAAAAAAAAAATTGCGAATCCCATGGGCTGTGGGTATCGGTTTCCGCGAAGCTTTCACTGGTGTTTGCGAGTAACGCAGCTCTTCTTTAGCGGCCATTTGCAAATACAAAGTACTCGACCATGTTGAGCACATTTTCACAGGGATACGCCTCAGCCAACGTAAGTGTATCATAAGATACGTCTACATATATACTCCAGAAAGTGGACTGGAAAACGACGCTGCGGTAGCTCAACTCGTAAGAGCGTCGCACGCTCCTTGCGAAGACATGGGATCGTTCCCCACATGCGGCCGGTTTTCTTTTCATCCATTTTAATTTCCATTTATTTATCATTTATTTAATTCAATTAGTAAGCACAAGCAATTTTTCTTATGTTGTCCTTCGTGTCCTTGTTAGCCTCTTATGATATGATTAATAATAATTGGGGTCCTCGGTTCCCTTTCTTCTCGTTCAACGTAAACCTATGGCACTTCAACGTACGGATCTGACGCATGATGACAATGGAACGACAAAGAAAAATGACGATGGAATGACAATGACTGCATGATTACAACGGCGTGACGTGATGGTGTAGCAACGAGGAGGAGAGGAGACAAAGGAGAGGAAAGACAGGGAGGTTAGCCAGTGTAGGTACCGGCTGGCTACCCTGTGCTGGGGAAAGGGGTAAAGGGAATAAAAGGAGGAACGAGGAAATGGCGAACAGAATGACTGCGACGGAATAATGAGGAAGGCACGACGACGGAACGATGACACGGCAGCGCAACGAAGCGACGACGACATAATGCCGACGGAATTACGACGACAGGACGACGATGGCATGACGGTGGCGGAATGATGACGACCGAATAATGACGAAATAATTAGCCATAAATGAAATCATGGTGTTTTCGAGCTCGGAGATATTGGAAGGCCAGAAAATGTCAAACGACTTTGTCGTTCGGGAATTCTAATTTGCGACTGCTTTTTACCGATCCACGTAATGACGCACGTTGTGAGACACAGGGAATCGCGATGATGTATCATTTATTCGACTGTACAAACATGAAAACTGCATCATGTTCATCTTAAAACACAGTATGCTTGAAAGAAAGACAGAAAGAACGAAAAAAAAAAAGAAATGCTTGTCACTAGTACTTTTTGTTGGCGTGGCCTTTGACGTGGTATCCAGTCTTGCAGTGAAACCGGCACTTGTGGCCGAAGTGGAGGTGCTCGGAGCCGCGACAATTAGCCATGACGGCGTGCGGAGGAGCAGACGGCGCTGGGCAAGACACGTGGCACTGGTGCTCAGGCTCGGACCAGCGGCCGTCCTTCTGACATACAATACTTGCCTGACCCCCGGCACTTCCTGCGAATACAGGTAGGTCACTATTACGGGTCAGGCGCAGAAAAATATTCCAATATAGCGCAATCAATTTGTAATGATACAACTTTATTGACACACCGGAAATAACGATCGGGCACCCCCTACCACAAATCAGTCCAGAGAAAAAACCAACAAAGTAAAATTTCACTTAACGAGTGCATCTGGTGTGGGCTGGAGTAATCGCGTAGGGTGCACAAAGGGCTATCCACGCATTGGCGGGCAGTTTCATACAATCCAAAGGATAGCTCTTAAAGCCCGTGAAGCGACTAGATGCGATTAGTTACGCGATGTTGAAGTGCCGCCTACCGCGGAACCAATAAGATATTTATCATCTCGGTAGCCTTTTTTTTTTAAGGATATATGTACACCGCTTTCCATAGCTGCGGCCCTTGTCGTTTGAACGCTGGTACAAAGGTGAGATATTTCACAGTTTAACTTCTACTACGCAGTTGTTCTACGCTGTGATGTAGGTATGCTCCCATACTCATATAGGACATGCTAAAAAGGGACTAAATAGGTTTAACAGATAAGCTAGTTTGACTGCATAGTATCAAGACAACAAAACGCAGTGCTGTCCTTACCGGAGAGCGTAAATATTCCTGGGCGGCCGATATGAGGTCATTCCTGATACAAGGCGGTAAAAAACCATATTGATTGGATTTAGGGGTATATATATATATATATATATATATATATATATATATATTCATTTTAACTACATACATTGCCACAATTGTTTCACCACGCGCCTATGAGGCGATGCGTTGACTATATAAATGAATGCTTGGAATGAGTTTTTTTCCAAGCTGTACCAGAATGAGACGATTATTACCTGCGCAATCATGTACCCAAAGTTAAAAAAAGTTAACGAGAACGCGTTCACACGGACGAAGCTTCTAAGGAAACCAATAGACTACAAAAAAAAAAAAAAAACGACCCTCAAATTGCTCTTTCATGCAAACTCGAGTGACCAAGCGAACCTTTGTAATAGCCCCTAATGTGTGTCTGTAGTCCCTATTCAGAGGAAATACGGGGAAGACGGGAGATGGAAATTTAAGACGATGAGCAAAACGAGAACAAAGTAAAAAGCGGGAGCCAACGTTTCCACAAGTGGACTTGTCTTTTTCAAGGCGACATGTGCTTTCCTCAGCCTAGTGTTTTTCCCAACCCAGTGCTTTCCTCACCCCATCTCCCCTTCTTCTAAAGGGGAGATGGGGTAACTCGGGTGGGCGATGCAACGACTGAGGGTGTTTCAGCGGGGAGGGTGTAAAATTGAAAAGAAAGGTGTGCTTTTCAACGCAGGTGTAGGAATGTGAGGTAGCGCCGTGTGTCAGACGGTTGACGCCTCACTGTAGGATGGATGGAAACAACTTCATTTTAAACCCGGCAAAGTTTAACGACCCGAGCTCAGCTCTCCCATGAGGGGACTTCGAAGCCTTGCCTCGTCGCCGCTTCTCGGGTCTGCTGGACTGCCCACTCTTGTGTCTTGAGGTTGGAGCTGCGCAGAGCGGCGGCCCACTTCGACGCAAGAGCCTCCGGAGCTACTGCCATTTTAGCTGATATAACAGGACACTCCCACAACATGTGTGAGAGCGTCGCTCTAGTTGCCTGACACAACTTGCAAAGAGCAATCGGGTATTGCGCGGAGAAAATGTGCCGCAATCGCACCGGACTAGGGAAGGTTTGTGTCTTCAGTTGTCGCCAGACAACTGCCTGGCGACGTTTCAGTTCGGGGTGAGGTAGGGGTAATATCCGCCTGCCTAGCTGGTAGTGTTTGGTGATGTCGTTGTATCTGACCAAGCGTTCTCGCATGCTTCGAACCAGGAGTTCCGAACTAGAAGAGGCGGTCTCCGTTTCTGCGCGGCAGGTCAGTTCTCGCGCAGTGCGGTGTGCTACCTCGTTCAAGTTAGGAGGGCCCTCGTCGGTGGGGGTGGTGACATGCGCTAAGAACCACACGATCGCGGTGCTATCGAAGTGCTGTCGACCAGCTTTCCTTAGGGTCGGGAGAGCTTCGGAGGAAATGCGCCCCCACGCGTAGTGACGAACTGCGGATTGTGAGTCACTAAGAACTACCTCGCAGAGGGGGTCGGTAAGCGCAAACGCAATCGCAACCAATCGCAACCGTGCTGACACTACACGCGTGCCCGAGCCGGGAGTTAACGTCTACGACTACCGCCGTGAACCGGTGTTCTCGTGTGTATTCTGCCGCGTCTACGAAGCGCGTAGTCCTCTTCCCACCAAAGAAGCGCAGCAATGCCTTGGCACGGGCCTAGCGTCGGCCCCCGTTATATTAAGGGTGCATGTTTCGAGGGTTGGGGGGTGGGGGGGGGGGGGGCGATTATCTGCTCCGCTGGAGGTCAGTGATCGTTCATCTTTCTGCAAGAGTGAATAAAAGAAGCGGCAGAAAATGGTGCTCGTGGAAAAAAATTAATAAAGTGAAATAAATATATAAATAATAGAACCAAAGAAAGGGAGGAAATAAAATAGAAAACAATACACTAAGCAACTAAATGAAAAATAACTAAGTGCTCTTGCCTATAGCATGAAATTTAGCATAGCGAATATATTATAAAGCTCCCTTTGGAACGTTTATGCCTATTGACTGCAATGTCTTCGATATATGGGCGATATATATATGGTTCTCTGTATTTTCTGTTTCGCGAAGAACGGAAATTTGGCTGTAGGATGTAGAGTTTAAGTTCAACAAAGTTATGACCTGCTTGGCTGAAGTACTTGGCGAAGGCTTTGGGAAATTTTTTGGCTGCGTCCGCACGATGTCCGTTTAACCTGACGTTCATTGATAGTTCCGTTTCACCGACTTATTGTTTCCTACAGAAGTAGCAGTCTGTCAATGTATATGCATTGACAGACGAACATACAGAAGCCAGACGAACAATTGCTGCTGAACTATTGGAAAGGGCCAGGATGGATCCCACATTTGTGTTGAGCGCCACAGCCGAAGATGAAGACTGGTTCTACCAATATGGTCCTCAAACGAAGTGAAAAAGCGCGCGAGGTAACGGCTCACGTCCTTCAGAAAAGTGAAGCAACAATCAGAAAACAAGGGCAACGCTGATCGCATTCTTCAGTATAGAGGCTCGTTACCGCATGAATACGTGACTTTAGCACAAAGAAATAAACCAAACTTCTGCAATGACGCTCTGAAACGTTGGCGCCAAGTAATTAAACAGCGCGGTTTTGATTTGTCGTCCTCTGGACAATGATTATTGTTATACAAGAACGTGAGACCCCACACTGCGGTATCAGTCCATAATTATACGGCCAAACACCCATATTCCTGCTCCTATACCTCCACCATATCCACTTGACCTGTCGCTGTGTGATTTCTATTTGTTTCTCTGTGTGAAATTGCTGTTGAAAGAAAAGTGTCATGAAGATATGGCCGCAATCCAAACTGCTGTGACTAATGTGCTGAAGAGCATGCCAGATTAAGCTTTGTCGGCTTGCTTTCATGACCTCCAGAAACGGTGGTAGCTGTGTTTAGATAGCCGAGGGGACTACGAGTAAACCTAGAGTCATTAGTTTCTAAGTTGAATAAATACTTTTTACGAGCTCACTCCTGGAACGTTTCTGACAATGGCTGTAAAAACGCCTCCAACCTGTTTCTTTTTCTTCTTTGATGACTGTGCAGCGTGTTTATATATACTGGTATGGAATGTGGAAGGCCTACCAGGTGTACTGCAAGGTTACCTCACCTTTAAACCTGGCCGGTGGCCTGCACTTGAAGCTGCAGGTCTTGCCAAACGTGGTACCGTCGGTGCACATCGGATCGGCGTGCGCAATCAGCGGCGTTTTACAGTCCACCGGCTTGCACAGATTCTCTGAGCCAATCCACGTGCCGCCGTTGCACATGAGACGGTCGCCACTGTCGTCGCCGGCGAGAACGTAGCCCTCGTCGCAGCGAATCACACACGTGTCTCCCTCTTCTTCCCCCTCGCACAGGAGGCGGGCGTTCCTCATGGAAGGCTTGGCGCAACGAGGTCTCTCGCAGCTGTAGTTCACACATTTCTCCAGGGCCGGGTGGTAGAGCTCCTTGGAAGAACAATGGGACACGGCCACAGGGTTCAGAGTCCTAGAGGACCTCAGGCGCACGGCCCCTATCGAGATGTCTGGAGCTGTGAAGTTGATGCGTACGGACCTAGTAAGGCGGAACGGCTGAGTCAGGTCATGAACCACGCGAACTTCGATGGGATTCGCCCGACATGACACGCGTCGCGAATCGACGAACTCGTAGACGGTCTGGTGGTCGCCTCCGGTGGAGCTCTCGTCGTGAAGCAGTTCCACGGTCAGTAAAGGCAAGGAGAGAGTAGCCAGACCCTCGGACGCGATGTAGACCTGCACGGCCACCGCCACCACTGGTCTCTCGAAGGAGGCGATCAACGTGTAAGCAGACGCTTCAGGTACGTCGCACGGGTGCCACGAATGGTTGGTGCTGAGGTCACGGCCACATATCTGCGGAGTCGATGAATATCTCACAGCCCGAACTCAACCACTCCTCACTGATCACTGTCTATACTACACAGGAACAACATAGGCCATATTCGTTCCAACTACTGTGCTAAATACCCTGAAGATTCGCAAACTCTTCATGATTTCCCACAAATGATACAAACCCGCACGGAATCACTTGCTGCTATTCCTCTCAATAAACGTCCCTGATTAAGGGCAACCACCTCTACCGAAGGGCTACTAGGACGCATAGACAAGATACATAAAGGCAGTCCTTGGGTCGCCACCACGAGTCGCATGAGACACTAATGTTCCCTCTCTCTGTCTGCCGATATGTTGCGTGTTAGCTCAAGTTTACACGCACTATTGGTTCATGTCACCTTGATATTGAGACTGATGCTGAATATTTTATCGCTAATATGAAGCAATATACGACGATTCATCAGTGTATCGTGGTTACTGTTTCTTTTGTCTTGGCATTGCAGGAAACGACCAAGCACTCAAGCACAGCGTAGTACCAAGTAAAGGCAATTCAAGGGGTTTAAGAAATACGCAGAAAAATGCTATGGGTACTCCAAAGCCCGCAAATAAAAAGAAGGATTATATACACGCAGCAAGTAATGAAGAGCACGACAAAGCTTCATCTTATTTTTTAAGATTGGTCAGTGACCTCTTATATTAATGATACGCACAATGAAGCATGCAAATTGATCCACACAACAGTAGCTAATATCAAAAGTATGTGGATAAAGCTATATATGAGGCGCCACATAAAAGCGACCAAAGGTCAGTATGGGATGAGAGCCACAAATGGAATTTCCTAGTGCTCGTCCTCTCAGCATCCATCTTAGTTACTAGGGCACGTTGCCGGGCCAGTTGGTTTGGATTCACACTAGACACGGAGCAGCGCAATATGACGGCTATCAATAATAAGAATAGCGCTGTGTATGTGTCTTTGTTATTCTTGGTCCCTGTCGCATTGCACTGCTCCGTGTATATTATGCACCCTTAGTTGCCTAAGCTTGAGTCTGTTCTGTCTTCACCCTCGCCTAAAGAATGTTGCCTGTGAGGATCTATGTTGCCTGTGATGGCCTATGTACCATATACGACGCCGGATGCCCGGCTTAAATTAATACAACAACGAATTAGTGGTGAAGACACCGTGAAAGTGAGTCACTGTAAGTAGATCGCATAATGAACATAAAATGCGTAAAAATTACGCGTGAAGCACATATGAGCTGAGTCCTTGCCTGATCCTTTGGCGGAGGACCTAGAATCGCTTCTGGAGGACAATCGGTCCTTAGTATGTCAGCTGCAATGTGAACAGAAGATGCCCACTGGTCGAAAAATCCGGGTGGAGTGAAGAATCCGCAGTCCCTGACGTTACTTTCCCGTTCTGAAGATTCGCAGACGCCATCGTCTTCGTAGGCGTAGCACATGCTTGGCGAACCTTTGAAAATAGAAGAGAGCCTGATAAGTGTCACAGGCTTTTCATTTTTTAAGGTGATGTATAAGTATATGTATGTGATGTATGTATGAAAGGTGCTGAATACACTGGCTAGGATTTGGATTGTGTAATACATTAGAAATCTGGACATGGTTTGCATATTTAATTATGCGCAATAGCAAAATTTACGCGACTCCTTGTATAATTAAGTTTATTAACTCAACCGAAGTAAGAGGAATACAGTCGGCGCACTGCTTTCTTGTGGGTACCCAAGGAGTAACCCATGTGATAATCAGGGCTTGCATTCACAAGAAAGTTCTGTCACGTGAACGCCAGCCGCAACTTTCCTTCACCACGGTGATCGCCTCGTCGTCACGCCCGTCACTCTTATAAACGGCGGACGCCCAATAGTCGGCCAGGTGAGTAGACGCTTTTACGCAAGGGAAGTTTCGGGAACGCGGGCCTGGTCTATTTCTAACTTCGGGGTTTTACGTGCCGAGCCACGATAAGATTATGAGGCACGCCATTGTGGGAGACTTCGAATTAATGTGGCCAACTGTGGTTCTTTAAGGTGCAGCTAAATCTAAGAAGATTAGTTCTTTTGGCTCGTCCAGTCTACGGCACACGGCCACTGGGACCACTTGGAGTAAGCCACTGTGAGAGGTTTTACAAACAAAAAACAGTTGAATGCAGTGAAAATAAAAAAAAAAAATGACCTGGTAAATAAGAACTGCCGAGTCACTATAGATTGCTGTGCCTCCCGATTTATTTACTCCAGCTATATGACGGTGCTAGTGGTAGAATCAAAGTGATATGCCGAAGCAATCATCTTATTACCTTGGTGCAAAAGAAGGTGGTTGTTGGACGGTCGAACATGTGCAGTGCTGGCGCTGAGAGACTTTATAACCAACTACTCTGTAAAACTGTGACGATCGCTGCAGTTTTCTTGTGTTTACTTCCATAACCCATTATCTAAGTGATCGCAGTTGCCACGAAGATGTAAAGACCTATAGTGCTGAGGCATCCGCCACGGCTGCCGGAGGTCGGGGATTCGGTTCCCGCCCCCGCCGGCCACCCATTGCATTATATGGGCACAAGCCTACCCCGTCCTGGCGCTCGGTTTTCTTCAAGGGTGATACGCTTGGGAAAGGAGCCTGCGTCCTTAAAAACCCATCAAAACCCTTGTGAGCATAAAAATGTAACACATGAAGAAACTCGTGCTTGTAAAGAGAATCTGGGCGGCTCCCGTGGCGGTAATTCCCCTTGCGGCATCCCAGTGCACTTATTAAGTGGGGACGCCCTCGGGTTCGGGACAAACACCCCTTTCCAAGCGTTGAGGTCCCAAAATGGCCGAGCAACCGAGTGGGGAGTGCGCTTGTACCTATTTTATTGGCAGGTACACGGCGGCAGCGCTCAGATGCCTCCCACTGCCACGGCGGATGCACTACTAGAAAGCCGTTTGCGGTTGGAAACACGCTATATATGGTAAACGTTCACTCCAAAACAGCCACTGAAAAAGGAGGCACTGTATGTAAAGGAAAGAGTTGCGTGCGCAAAGGCGTAGGGGCGACACCGTCTAGGTTATTCCCAGTCGCGTTCTCAACAGGCGCAATATCGAGGGCGATGTTCAGTGCCCCTAAAGAAAGAGGAAAAAAGAAAAAAATATCTACTCTACACGGAAACTATAAACAGTAGTCATTCCCGAATTATTTCAGAAGGCGTCGCACACAAATGCGCGCGACATACATCACTATCCAATAATGGCATACATGAAAAAAACTTGCCTTTGCACATAAACTTCTTTTCAAAGTGACATTTCGGATCGCAGCCGTCACTTGGACAAGTATTTCCGTCATCACATTCTTCCCCTCTGAAAAATTTAAAATACCAGCAAGAATTCCTTTTTACAATTGCTAAACAGTTTATGCGCCTTATCAGTCGAGATATAAATTTAAGGCGCGTTTAAATGGGCAGGCTCTGCAATTGCCACAGGATGCTCAGAAAGGAAATGCTCCCAAGGATATTATTCTCACTGATCAACGTTTCCATCCCCGCAGAAGCCTTGGCCGTGTGTGTAGAGAAGAGCAGGAGACAATTCGCTGCTCCTGCTGCCCATCCAAGCTTGGACTTCGTACTGGTACACGGCTCCCTCCTCGACCTCGCTGCAAAGATGCAGTCAATTGCTCGTCACGGACGCGTTGCAACTTTGACTTCTAGCTCTTTTTATACCTGTCACGTGTTTCTTTTTCCTTGGAAGAAATTATCAGGTTCTAACTGCCTAGTAAATTACTGTAATATAACCATTGTTGCCGATTTGGTCTGATGAGGAATGCTTAGAAGCAATTGATCCTTAATTATATTTTTGTGCATCATCAGCCATAACACCAGGTTGAGAACCACCACGTCACTGTTCCTTCACGCTCCTCGTGGCACATCGAGGGCCAGGTAGCTGAGCATGACTGTGCGCTGTTACGTCTCTGTCTACAATCCGGTCAATTGTACACGCCATATTAGCGCACGTGCGCAGCTCACTTCTCTTTATCATCATATTTTCTGGTTCTTGCTTTTTGTTGCCTCGCCCCGGTTTCTATTCGACTGCGTATACCAGCGACATGGAACAGCAAGCAAGGGACAAACTTCTCATGCCTAACTCCTTGAGCCTTTTTCATAGTGAATTTTTGAGCGACACCATTATAAAGAACAACAGAAATAAGCAGACTTCAGTAATTCATCAGCCTCTAACCCCGTTTGCTGCGACACCAGGCACTCTCAAACACAGCGACTGGTCTGTGTGCCCGTCTCTGACGACTCGCCCGCACGCGTGCACTCCATTCACCGCGTCCCTCTCTCGCTCTTTCCATTCCCCTTTTCGCATCCCCCAGCGTTGGGTAGCCAAACAAGACGTTTTTCAGGTTAACATCCTTGCCTTCTCCGCTGAGTAAGGGAAGCGGACCAATAGCAGACCCGGCTACGCGCTTCTCAGCCGGTTATCTACATTCATTGCGCTAGCTTGGCCCCACCAAAACCATCTCCAGTGCTGCATGCTCCTCGCCCCTTGTCAGCTAATACAATAAGAAATACCTGTCAAGATAGGCAATGCCATTCGTTTCGAAAGCAAGCAAAAGTAACCTTCCATAGACAAGGAGTGCGTTCGATTGGTCGGTTCAAACAACGCTGCGGGTCACCGCTCGATGCTTGCGTTGGCGGTTACGTAAATTCGACGTCAGGCGAATGGAATAAAACAGATTGGAATAGTTTTACGTTATAGGGCCCTGGAGCTTTAAACTTCTGTCACAGCAAAAGTGACACGGAGAGGACGAACACGGGTGATGTGTTTGTCTGTCTTTGTACCCTGTTTGTGGAAGCACGCCAAAAACTGTGGAAACCTGCCAGCTAGTGAGGCCGCAACTTTTTTTATAAGTGGTCTTTTATTTTTATAGCTCTCACTCTTGCCTTCCATTGGTTCCTTAATATTTTGTATTTATATTACAGTAAAGACCTTTATCGCCCCAGTCCCGCTCTGTTTTTGTAGCTCAAAAATTCTTCTCCGACGGGACACACGCGCACTAATCCTTATGTGTCTGATCTCTCTTCCTCGTAACCTAACTCTATAATAAAGAAAGCTTCTCTCTGGAAACTTCGCACTTGGGTGGCCCTTACCCCTTCGGTAACTTGGGCCTGGGGCCCAGCACCTGAAGACCGTGTGATGTGCCCAAAGGGCTCTGCGCCTGCGTCTGCGGTGAAGGTTCACCGTCTTCATTCATTCGTTTAATTGATTCATTCTTTGTTTACAACATATTTTACAAAATACAATCTGCTGTGGCTGTGTCCAAGGGCAGAGGCCACAAGGGACTACGCGCTTAGAGGTGGTGCCGGTATAGGGACAGATCCGCCCGCAGACTACGAACAGTTAATTACGGACAATAAGTTCCACAAGCCACTCGTGCAGCTTCTTCTTCTTCCTCAAAACAAACAAATGCGTCGCGTGTACTCTGATTTTACGTTTTCGGTAAGTTTCGAATGCTACCGATTGATTTATGCTAGAGTTATATGTTTGATACGATGTCGATTTCCTGTCAATTCAGCACGAATATGATACTCGTAAAAATAAAATCTAGAATTGCTAAAATTCACACTAAATGTTTTCGCTTTTTTGGCGAGAGGGCGTTAGAAGAAGAAGGCAGCAGTAGTGCGTTTTAGTGTGCATATATTTCAGCGGCATATAATGTTTCCAGGGCCAAATGCAAGATATATGAAAATGTGGCGTACGCACATGTCCGTGAAACGAAGGCCATCGGATAGCTTGGAGTCCGCTGAAGAGAAAGGCGGCTTACGGAAAACACGATAACGAAGCGGCTTGCACGTCGCACACGACGCGTGGTTCGCCGCCGACGTCACCTGCACTGCATCCACCGCAACCATTGGACTGGCGGCGACTGCGTGCATCTGAAAAATAAAAAAAGCGAGACGCGCCGAATAAGCTCAAGCAAACTTTGCGGTCACTGGGAACGAAATAAGCGCACCAGCAACCTCACAGAAAGTGCACATCCACAGCGGGATCGTCTCATAAGATAATGCGCAATACCGCGTAGAGACAAAGCCGGAACGGGAAATATCTAAAACAAAACACCTCTTATGATTTATAAATCGGTATATAGAGTGCGAATTCACACCGCTGCATGTACACTCACATAAAATATCACATTGTAGGCAAAACAGACTTATTGCAAATCTCTTCAGTCGCAGTTTTATACGAAGACACTTTTAGCTTTAGTTTTTTGTACAGCGCACAGACACACTAACATTTCGGTATCAGTATATCTATAGAAGAAAGTGGCAGTTTTGGCCCAAAGGTGAAGCATCCATTGCGATAGCAAATTGGTAGACAGCTATACGAAGTAAGGACAGTAGCTATATCGGCCGTATGAGCTTATAAACGTTCGCTGCACTAACTTAACAAGCATGTTGTCACGCATGCACGCGCAAACATGAACACATATCACTCGATGACCACGGAAAGACGCAGTGAATTAACGCTGGAGTGAAAAAGCGTGGCATCAGCAGCATCGAGTAAATTGACCTTTTTGCAGCCTCTCGCTTCAACGCGAACTAAACGGCGAGTAAAGAGCACAGGCGAAGCTGCTAGCCCTCGGCGCACCTAGACTCTGTACTCTTCGCAGATCGCTTTCAAGATAGAGCCCGGGCGGCGGCGCACGGCCGCGCTATACGCAGCCGCCGCCGGAGTAGGACGCCCCCTCCCCTCCCTCCGTTGCCTTGCGCGCGATGGAAGACGGCGCGCTTCTTCTCCGCATTCCTCCCTTGCGTACGCTAGATTGAGCCGCCATCGACAGCTCACCCTGACACGCTTTCACTCGCACGAACAGCATACGGCGCGCGGCGACGATATTACGCTCTTGGACTTTATACGGAACATCATGGCGACGGCGCCGGCAGAAATGCGCCTGGAGTGTCCATGTCATTGCTATCGTCATAACACACGGGATCGAGAAATCGCTATTAGCCCTTACTTCACCTGAAAAGTATTCGTGGTCGTAACTGCGACTACTGCTTGCATTCACGGCAGTTGTGAACTTTGAGTGGGCTCTAAAACGCCCACCTATGGGTATAGCACATATACATTTGACGGTCTCCGTCGTGAAATTTGCGTGAGCAACGCATAAAGGGGAATAACCATAATACACACTGCCTTGAACCAGATGTACAGTATAACCGACTGTTGCCAGAAAATGATGCGCGCCAATTTGAATTTTCATGCACATACCTTAACAAGTTCTTTGTCAGTGTGTAAGGGCATGGTGAAGGGCATGTCGCAGTACGCTGTCACGCCCTTGATGACATCTTGTGAGCCGTCGGCGTAGAAGAGAACGAGTTCTCGAAGCCCCTGCCGTGAGTTCCAGGGAAGCCAGATGGAGAGCGCCGACGGCACGACCGTGTGCTCGAACTCTAGGCTGAGCGTGCAGTCGCGTGGTTCATCGCACGACTCGGCGGCTGGTAGCCATGCGTTGTAGCTTAGCGTGCACGCTTCGGCATCCGGAGCTCCTACAAGGAGACGCATCCTTCCATGCCTTCATGCGATGTTTTTTGTGCACTAGCAAGAGGACTTTCGACAGCGGATATACACGCAAATCGCAGTCAGGGATGAAATGTTCTTTAAAAAAACTTCATCAACTAGTACGATACTGCCTAATGCGAAATTTGAGCACAGTTCTATACGTATTTTCATTTCGTGATATACTGAGGCAAATAATTTGAGAGAGACATGTAGCTGAGTCGGCGGTCGTCGAAAATCTGATGTGCGGGTCAAGCGCGTCGGCTTTTAATATGACTCGTCGAAGGTTCTAGCGTAATCGCTGGTGGCGCGTGGCTTACAGAATGCACTGCACAAATCGCGTCGCGCATATAGTGAGATTACAAAACAATCGCAAACCATGCCAATCGAAACGAGCGTGAACGAGACCAAACAAAGCAAACCAAACAAGCGTGAGCGAGAGCTGAAGCGAGCAGACGATGGTACAAAACGAGCGGTCCGGCTGAGACCAGTTAAGGCACACTCACACTATAGGCCGACCCGACAGCGATTTATGTCTACCGACTGTCGGCGACAGCGTTTTCTTTTTTTCCTTCGTGTCGGCGCCTCTGTCACATTCTACCGACGCCAAGCTCTCCGCTGACCGTCGGCAGATTGTCGGCGTCGGTACAGTGTGACAGAGTCGCCGTCACGAAGGAAAAAACGCTGTCGCCGACAGTCGGCAGAGCGAAATCGGTGTCGGGTCGGTCTAGTGAGAGTAAGCCTTAACTGGTACGCATCGAGCGTTTGGGCAGGTCCGCATGACACCAGTTTCCCGCGTGCACGTCACTGAAGTGGCCGCTCTAGTTGGTCGCCGGCGTTCATGGCTCGCGTCTTTCCTATACCGCTCCGCGTTCGCTCTTTCATCTTTCGCTGTGCTCGTTCGCTCGGTTACGCCGCCGAAGCCGCCGCCGCTGGCCGCACGAACGGGCGCTAAACGAAAAGCCAAATCGTTTAATTTACACATATATTTTTGCTCATGGGCGAGAGGAAAAAACGCCTAACTCGGCGGAGCAGTTACTTATACTGTGTAGAAAACATAGAAGACTTGCATTTGGCCAGCTCGTAAAGCTGCACTACTCTTAAATTCTTCAAAGAGGTTAAAAAGCATACTGCATAGATACGGTGCAGGAAAGCCCTGTTATGTGTCTGACAAGCTTGTAGATAAAAAAAAGAAAAACATGGCCATTTCAGTAACCATGGTTTAATTCCAAGTTCAAAAGGACGCGATGAACCGTCAGCTGCAATAAAGCAGCAATAAAGAATTGTGCACCTTAACAGAACTACCACGCGGTCAAATAATTTAGCCATTATTGGCCATAAATTCACGCGCACTCTGTCCCAGTGATCTGTTGCGATGTGTTTGTTGACGCATTACTTGCCTCCGATCGCGCTTTGCTCAATTTGAACTACCTTTGAATTACTTTCAATACGTTTTAGATACATATTTCTACTCTTGATTACCTGACCTGCCTGCGCTCGCTTCTGAATTAACTTCCGTGCATATACTCTATGTGCAATGTTTCCTACTATATGACCAATCCACCACACAAGTGTCCTGCTACAGGACTCTTTCATTATTACTAGAGTGATCACACTAACCGCGAACGGCCCATGGCTCTGCGAGGCATCGTAGTCTGTTTGAACAAGCAGGCACCCGGTATTCTCGTACTGTAATCTCTTGAGAGCCTGTTGCAGAATCTAAAGGGCAGGATTGGATGCCAGCAGACATTATTTGTTTATTTGCATACGTTCAGCATGGAATATATTTTGTGTAAAATGCAAAGTACTTTAGGAAAGCGAACTTCCCCTCACAAAGTCCCTTACTGCACAGGAGAGAGCTCTCACGAATGATCTGGGCTAAACACATGCATAGATACGCCTTGGAAACTGTGCAGAGGTTCACATGCACAGACCATTGCCTAAACATGTAAACATAGACACGTCCAAGAAGGCACGTAGTTACTTCATATCGCTTGAGGCCTTAAAGCCCGTGTCCGTGCTTAAAGACTGTGTGTCCCGCATTATCACGGCGAACTTACGTCATCATGTGGCTGACTGAATAATACGCATTAATTGCCGACAAGTGAGAACACGCATGTTTCAGCGATATACGAGTGCCCTCTATGAATACGATTATAATTGAATCAACCGTAGCGTCCATCATTACATGATCAAGACATCTGGTACGTGTCATACCTCCTATACATGGCGTTTATATTTTTTTAAATCTTAACATCGTTTAAAATCGGCTGTGTAAGATAGTACAATTCCGCTATTTCACCTGGATTACTTGAAAAGGTGGAAAGTACATGTACAAGAAGTAGAAATGCACTATTTCCTAATAACAAGTTCTGCTAAATAATTTTTAAGCTAACCGCTTTAGGAGCATACGCTGCAATTAGCGAATTCAAGCCGGTGGGTTCACAAGGCACATTCACTTGCAACAAATTTTGAAACTAACACCTGTTTCCAGATGAATGTCATCGAACTTGCTCCATATTGAACCGTTATTTTACATGCTTTTCTTTTTTTAAACAATATGCCTCCTTAATCAGTGCCGAACAAGTTTAACCGTAACACCAATGCAATTCATCGCGTAGGATTAGGGCAATGAAACGTCAGTCGATGCCCTCAGCTGATTTTTTTATCCGACTCTCATTTACGGGTTTGTGCGTCCGTGGAAATAAATCCCGCGGAAACATACTGCGCGCCAGCGCAGGATGAATAGTAGTCGAACGCCGAGACGTCTCAGTCTAACTCCGGTTAAGGCCAGCCCGAGAGGCGCGCACCGGTGGCTTGCCGAGCCTCCCAGGAATCCCTAGGGCCGGCGCCGTCGGCGGCCCGCCAAGCGAACTGCGTCAGGGAGCGGTTGTCGTCGCAGGCTGCGCACTCGCCCCTCTGCACACTGGCTGTCGGCGGGACCCAGGACAGGGTGACGCTGCGGCCCTCGACGGCCACCGGTGCAGGCGCCAGAGGCGGCTGACCTGGCCGGAACGCCTGCTCTGTCCGCTGCCAGGCGCCGTACATCAGGTCCGCGAAGCAGTGCATGCGTGCCGCCTGCTGGGCGCTGAACGTTTTCGTGCATGTGTCGTCTGCGCGCACGAAAACCAGCATTTGAGGACAATTTTTTTTAGCTCGGCAGGAGGCATTTTTTTTTTTCACATTCCTCTGCTTTCTATTTTCTTCATTCGGCGATCAGAACGCCTCGGCGACGCCTCCCGCCTTTTCTTTAGCAACATGTACAAGTAACTCAAATTTCAGTGCAATTGAAAGTGTGATACTTTAGAGTCGAAGCGGAGGCATAAAGTTCGTATTATTGCTACGGAGGAGCAGAGATTAAGCGCTGAGGTTCAAGTGGGAGTTTAATCTGAGTACGCATTCACATTAACCTGCAGCAATGCTTGTTCAACCCGCCGTGGTTGCTCAGTGGCTATGGTGTTGGGATGCTGAGGTCGCGGGATCGAATCCTGGCCCCGGCGGCCGCATTTCGATGGAGGCGAAAACACCCGTGTACTTAGATTTAGGTGCACGTTTGAGAACCCCAAGCGGTCAAAATTTCCGGAGTCCTCCACAACGGCGTGCCTCATAATCAGAAAGTGGTTTTGGCACATAAAACCCCATAATTTTTTAGTGTTTGTTCAACAGTTATTCGCCGGTCAGCAAGCACTATAGAGCCTCTACTTGCGCATAAATTTGAGGGCTCATCGAGCGACGGTTGGTCATTCTGATATTTGTCGTCGGGATTTGTTCGGCGATTGAAATCACCTGGTGCCATTTCACAAGGGTGTCGTCATAAGCTGGGGAATTCTCAGCGTACACCACCGCCAGCTCGTTGTGAATTGCGTGCACGAAAACGTGCTCTTATTCTGATGCTTATCGTGTTAGCCTGATCCAAATTTATTGTGCCAACGATACAAAGTTTTTTGAACGCCCGTCATAATCAATTATCTTCGTTTTTGAGATATTTTTTCTTTTTATCTGAATAAATTGACGAACATTTTTTTTCTTACACAGCGCACCCAGTGTGATTGCAAACGCGATTATCATTGGGCCTTGAGATACAAATATCGCGAGTAGTTTCCCAAATAACATGCGTGGCACAATTCGATCGATCGGCGTTACGGTTTAATGCAGAGCTGCGCATCATGCAGCTCACGGGCAGCATGCGACTTGCGACCAACTTTTGAACTGCACGCGGCCGTATTCACAATGCTGTGGTGCGCTTTCTACAGTTACCGCATGACCACATGACAAAAAAAAAAAAGAAGAACGAACAATTTGCCGCCAATTCCAACTAGCCCAGCTAATCAAGCGTTGGAAATGTCGAGCATATGTTTAAAAAAAAAAAAAAAAAAACAAGCGGAACGAAATAATAGAAATTAAACATATATGATAGTGTAGGATGTTTTTTTTTTCTCGGAAATCGAACATGTTCATCAAGCTATCAATGCCAAGGCCCTATTATTGATATTGCTTTTGTGTCCTAAGCGGCTGGTCTCATGAGGTTAAAGTGACGTCGTGGATTCTACTTCATTTTCACTCATTTAGCCCGACTCACACGACCCCTGTAGGCCCATGAGCCATCCGCCACAAAGTTTAATCCTCATCGCGGATGGCAGGATTTTTTTTTTTCACAGGTTGAGCCATTGTTTCTTTAACGCATAATGAAATCCTTTAGTATTGAGAAGCGATCAATAACACCAGAGCCAGTATTGTAAAGTGGTTCACATCACTGGTCGCTGGCGTAGGAATATCAAGGTGGCATCGCCCCTTGGCTTTCAAGCTTAAAAAAATTAAATTATGGGGTTTTCAGTGCCAAAACTAGATTTGATTATGAGGCATGCCGTAGAGGGGGACTCCGGAACTTTGAACCGGGTTCTTTAGCTTACACCTAAATCTAGGTACACGAGTGTTTTCGTATTTAGCCCCCACCGAAATTAGGCCACCGTCGCCGGGATTCCATCCCCTGACGTCACGTTTAGCACCCCACCACCATAGCCACCAAGCAACCACGGCGGGTCACTTTCAGGCTTCGCTTGTTGCTTAAGAAGCTTCTGCTCATGGCAAAATAGACCTATCTTATATTGCAAAATCGAAAGCTAATTGTACAACATAGATTAGGATTTCACTCTCGTGCCAAAATTTAATCCGCATACTCCCACTTCGACATATCTTAGGGATCGTAATGATCATTAAATAAGTCAATCTTGCGTCGCATCATTTTTCGATTCTACATTGTCACACCACCGTATAGTAAACAACAAGTATTAAAGGCACTCCAAAGAGCAGCGCTACATCAATTTCAACTAGTCAAATATACATTGAAAACACTATTTGAATTCATCCTGTGAAAAAAAAGTATTGTTTCGGAAGAAAAGGAAGGCCACACTTCCTTTTTTTGAATTTCGAACCGAACTGACCTCAACGTCGCTACTTCAGTGTGACGTCACGAATTCTATAGTATTTTATCGCATTCCCACCATTTTGACAGAGGAAAACGTTTTCGAAGCTTGCTGCGTTTAGTGTTCGGTTCCTTCAGAATTGAATGCGATGATTCTCTACCGATAAACGACTAACTAGACCCGACTGGAAGCTGGGAAAATCCATGACACCCTGGTGCGCTGGTGCCCGAATTATAAGGCCAAGCAGCGCAGTACAGGAACTTCAGGGTGGCGTCGGCATCCGCGTGTAGTTTTTGCATCTCTCTTCCTCAAACCTGGCCACCTCACACGATAGGAGTTACGGTTACGTTATTGGAGACACGTAGGTCCCCAGAAGGTGGCGGCGGTCAAGAAAGAGGGCGACCATACCAGCGTAACCCATGTAGTTGTGAAACGGGGTATCCGTGAAGCGAGGAAGCCCGCAACGCGCAGCGGCGGCTGGCGGGTCCTGGCACATGTAGTTCTGAGGTGTGGGCCGCGTGTCGGCGCACAGGTCTCCGGTGAGCAGCGAGGCGCGGACCTCGAGGCACTGGTCATGGCACTCCACTTCGGACACTCCGCGGTGCACGTGCCACAAGCCCAGCACGTGTCCCAGCTCATGCACCAGCGTGTGCAAGCTGCCGGGGCGTCCGAACTGCTCTGGCTGCACCACGACGCCACCTGCGTTTTCCAGGTTCGCGAGCTACTGACATCGCTCACTGAAAAAAAAAAAAAACGCGCAGAAAAAAGAAAAGCTCACCTAGAACTGCAAACACATCCTTGTCCCAAGGGAAAGTAGCAATTCCAATAATTTCCTTGTCTGTCCAGTGTGCAAACAGAACGTTTATATGCATGGTGTTATTCAGGCCAAGTAATTCTTTGTACTCTTTCACGTCGATGTAAGATCTGCGAGAAAACGAAAAAAAGAACATTAGGCTATAAAAGAGAGCGCGAAAGCCCTAATTTCAACCGACGATAAAGGAACGTATAGGGTGTCCCAGCTAACTTGGACCAAGATTTTGAAAAAAAAAAAAAAAACCTATGCGTTCCTCAGAAAAGGAATCGCGTGGATGTCAGCGTTTATCTAAACTTACAGTACCATTTTTCTTGCTCGTCTTTTTTTGAGTAATTAGCCGAGATAAATTAATTAACTTTTTAAATATAGCTTGAAATGTTCTGGCGTCAATAGGAAAGTTGTGGAGCTCCACAAATATTGCCCAACCCAGGCACTTCCAACGAGATAGACTTAGCGTGGCCGTTTTTATTCGGGAAATACGAAAGCCCGCGGAGTTTAAAAAATACCACGTGAAAGCGCGCGCTGCGCGCCCGAATACGCCGCTCTCAACCGTGCTTTGTAAAGACAGCTTTAGTTTAGCGTATGCAACTTACAGCAGTGCAGCGGTGGCGTAGAGGTAGAACACCCGCCTCGCGTGCAAGAGGTCCGAGGTTCGAATCCCGGTGCCGCGCAATTTTCCACGGGATTAAAAAAAAATAAAAAAAATCCGCCTGTTGATAAAATTGCATAAACAGGCCTGGAGTGTGGCCTGATCCCGGTGACCAGAACCGGTAACGCACTCCCTCACCAGAGCAGGATTGGCCACCCTGGTGCAGTACTTGGCCACAACCTCCCATATGAACACGACAATCAAACCCCGGCCCCTCAGTCCCCAGCAGCTGCGAAGCAACTGACCACGGCGGCGGTCAGACCTGCGACGCTGCAGAGGGTGCTAAGAATCCCTGGCTCCGGACAGGCCGCCATTGGAATATGAACCTGGCAACGTTTAACGCTAGAACGTTATCTAGTGAGGCGAGTCTAGCAGTGCTATTGGAGGAATTAGATATAATTAGAATGGGATATAATAGGGCTCAGTGAGGTTAGGAGGCCAAAAGAAGCATATACAGTGCTAAAAAGTGAGCACGTCCTGTGCTACCGGGGCTTAGCGGAGAGACGAGAACTAGGAGTCGGATTCCTGATTAATAAGAACATAGCTGGTAACATATAGGAATTCTATAGCATTAACGAGAGGGTGGCAGGTCTTGTGGTAAAACTTAATAAGAGGTACAAAATGAAGGTTGTACAGGTCTACGCCCCTACATCCAGTCATGATGACCAGGAAGTCGAAAGCTTCCATGAAGACGTGGAATCGGCGATGGGTAAAGTCAAAACAAAATACAGTATACTAATGGGCGACTTCAATGCCAAGGTAGGCAAGAAGCAGGCTGGAGACAAGGCAGTGGGGGAATATGGCATAGGCACTAGGAATAGCAGGGGAGAGTTATTAGTAGAGTTTGCGGAACAGAATAATATGCGGATAATGAATACCTTCTTCCGCAAGCGAGATAGCCGAAAGTGGACGTGGAGGAGCCCGAACGACGAGACTAGAAATGAAATAGACCTCATACTATGCGCTAACCCAGGCATCATACAAGATGTGGACGTGCTCAGCAAGGTGCGCTGCAGTGACCATAGGATGGTAAGAACTCGAATTAGCCTAGACCTGAGGAGGGAACGGAAGAAACTGGCACATAAGAAGCCGATCAATGAGTTAGCGGAAAGAGGGAAAATAGCGGAATTCCAGATCAAGCTACAGAACAGGTATTCGGCTTTGACTCAGGAAGAGGACCTTAGTGTTGAAGCAATGAACGACAATCTTGTGGGCATCATTAAGGAGTGTGCCAAAGAAGTCGGTGGTAACTCCGTTAGACAGGATACCAGTAAGCTATCGCAGGAGACGAAAGATCTGATCAAGAAACGCCAATGTATGAAAGCCTCTAACCCTACAGCTAGAATAGAACTGGCAGAACTTTCGAAGTTAATCAACAAGCGTAAGACAGCTGACATAAGGAAGTATAATATGGATAGAATTGAACATGCTCTCAGGAACGGAGGAAGCCTAAAAGCAGTGAAGAAGAAACTAGGAATTGGCAAGAATCAAATGTATGCGTTAAGCGACAAAGCAGGCAATATCATTACTAATATGGATGAGATAGTTCAAGTGGCTGAGGACTTCTATAGAGATTTATACAGTACCAGTGGCACCCACGACGATAATGAAAGAGAGACTAGTCTAGAGGAATTTGAAATCCCACAGGTAACACCGGAAGAAGTAAAGAAAGCCTTAGGAGCTATGCAAAGGGGGAAGGCAGCTGGGGAGGATCAGGTAACAGCAGATTTGTTGAAGGATGGTGGGCAGATAGTTCTAGAGAAACTGGCCACCCTGTATACGAAATGCCTCATGACTTCGAGCGTACCGGAATCTTGGAAAAACGCTAACATAATCCTAATCCATAAGAAAGGGGACGCCAAAGACCTGAAAAATTATAGACCGATCAGTTTACTGTCCGTTGCCTACAAAGTATTTACTAAGGTAATTGCAAATAGAATCAGGAACACCTTAGACTTCCGTCAACCAAAGGACCAGGCAGGATTCCGTAAAGGCTACTATCACTATCAATCAGGTGATAGAAAAATGTGCGGAATATAACCAACCTTTATATATAGCTTTCATTGATTACGAGAAAGCGTTTGATTCAGTCGAAACCTCAGCAGTCATGGAGGCATTGCGGAATCAGGGTGTAGACGAGCCGTATGTAAAAATACTGAAAGACATCTATAGCGGCTCCACAGCCACCGTAGTCCTCCATAAAGAAAGCAACAAAATCCCAATAAAGAAAGGCGTCAGGCAGGGAGATACGATATCTCCGATGCTATTCACAGCGTGTTTACAGGAGGTATTCAGAGACATTGATTGGGAAGAATTGGGGATAAGAGTTAATGGAGAATACCTTAGTAACTTGCGATTCGCTGATGATATTGCCTTGCTTAGTAACTCAGGGGACCAACTGCAATGCATGCTCACTGACCTAGAGAGGCAAAGCCGAAGGGTGGGTCTAAAAATTAATCTGCAGAAAACTAAAGTAATGTTTAACAGTCTCGGAAGGGAACAGCAGTTTTCAATAGGTAGTGAGGCATTGGAAGTGGTAAGGGAATACATCTACTTAGGACAGGTAGTGACTGCGGATCCGGATCATGAGACTGAAATAATCAGAAGAATAAGAACGGGCTGGGGTGCGTTTGGCAGGCATTCTCAGATCATGAACAGCAGGTTGCCATTATCCCTCAAGAGAAAAGTGTATGATAGCTGTGTCTTACCAGTACTCACCTACGGGGCAGAAACCTGGAGGCTTACGAAAATGGTTCTACTCAAATTGAGGACGACGCAACGAGCTATGGAAAGAAGAATGATAGGTGTAACGTTAAGGGATAAGAAAAGAGCAGATTGGGTGAGGGAACAAACGCGAGTTGAAATCTTAGTTGAAATCAAGAAAAAGAAATGGACATGGGCAGGACACGTAATGAGGAGGGAAGATAACCGATGGTCATTAAGAGTTACGGAATGGATTCCAAGGGAAGGAAAGCGTAGCAGAGGGCGGCAGAAAGTTAGGTGGGCGGATGAAATTAAGAAGTTTGCAGGGACAACATGGCCACAATTAGCACATGACCGGGGTAGTTGGAGAAGTATGGGAGAGGCCTTTGCCCTGCAGTGGGCATAACCAGGCTGATGATGATGATGATGATGCAACTTATAGCGTACGCTATACGCTATAGTGTAGCATACGCTAAGCAGCGCACGCTTTCTAAAATTTTAGTTGGCCGACGATATCGTCAATCTCAGAGGCCATATGCCGTCGTTGCAGCTATTTCCCGCCTGTGTCGATAGGTCGTGCTGACATATCGAATGTATGAAGAACGGCTGAGGAATATGGAAGAAAGTAAATGGGCTGGGAGAGAGTTCAGGGCCGCTATTTTGTAGCGATGCCTTATGCCTTATTCTATGCTTTTCTTATCATCCACCCCACACGGCCGCCTGATCCCGTTGATAATGTGGGCAGACCGTCGCTCTGACCACTGGCCAAGCGCGAAAAGCCTGAAAAAGCATAGAATCGGGAAAGGCATTGCTACAAAATACCGGCCCAGGTATCTGTACAGGAAAAACATTGATTCACAGTGGAGGAAAAGAACTAGGACGCTTACCAGCAAGTATGCGGCCTGTAGGGTGGGCGACACAGCAACAAAAAAGGTCAAGAGGAAAGTCAGAGAGGCTGAAATAATCTCATGGGTGGCGGCAATGGAAAAGAAACCTGCCATGAGTAACTACTTAAGAGGAAAAAATGAAATCAGGAAAGAAACAATTTATGATACCTCAAAGGGAAGCTCATTACTTTTCAAAGCTAGATCGGTATGCCTTAGAACACGCACCTATAAAGCGAGATATAAGACGGAAGAAGAAGCATGTGCTTGCTGCGGTAAAGATAGGGAGACTATATGGAGCATGTTTTATTAGAATGTGAGGACGTCTACCGAGCGGTCGATTTTGGGGCCACTGGCCTCCTTGAAGCACTTGGATTCAGTGAGAGCAGTGGAAAAGTAAACAGGTCCGCAATAGGCATTAGTAAGAGGCGATTAGAGGATTGGTGGAAGAAAAGTAGGGAAACGACAAAAAACGGAGACGTACAAAAGCACAGTTCGAAATAGGGGATCAGAGAATTTGGGTGGGGTAGTTCATAGTGTTTTTTTTTCTTTTTTATTGTTTAACCTAGGTAATAAATTAGGCAGTATAATAGCAAGAGCTTGGTGGAGAAACCCACCGCACGGTTCCAAAGGGGACGCTCATAACAACCATCCATAGATCCATGCATTTGGGAAACATGTTTGGGAAAATGTTTGGGAAAAAAATGTTGGGAAGCGACAAAAGACGGAGACGTACAAAAGCACAGTTCGCAATAGGGGATCAGAAAATTTGGGTGTGGTCGTTCGTAGTGTTTTTTTTCTTTTTTTATTGTTTAACCTAGGCAGGATGACATTAGGCAGTATAATAGCAAGAGCTTGGTGGTGCAACCCACGGCGCCCTTGCAAAGGGAACGCTCATACATACATACATACATACATACATACATACATACATACATACATACATACATACATACATACATACATACATACATCCATCCATCCATCCATCCATCCATCCATCCATCCATCCATCCACCCACCCACCCACCCATCCTTCCTTCCTTCCTTCCTTCCTTCCTTCCTTCCTTCCTTCCTTCCTTCCTTCCTTTGGGATTAGTAAGAGGCGATTGGAGGATTCGTGGAATAAAAGTAAGGAAACGACAAAAAACGGAGACGTATAAAAGCACAGTTCGCAATAGGGGATCATAAAATTTGGTTGTGGGAGTTCTTAGTGTTTTTTTTTCTGTAGTTATTGTTTAACCTAGGTAGGCAGTATAATAGCAAGAGCTCGGTGGCGCAAAGCACCGCCCCGTTCCAAAGGGGACGCTCATAACATCCATCCGTCCATTTCTTTCGTTAGGCTTCGACCAGTTCGAAACGAGAAGCGATCTCGAAAACACCGCAAAATTATCCATAATACTCTGTCGTCGAAGTGGCCTGAGACTAAGCGAAAGCCGTTTACACAATCATTTGCTACGAACGAAGTGCATTTCACAAAAGCAACGTCAAATTCAATTCGAAGCGGGCAGCCGGGACCGCCGCCATGTTTCACGCAAACTGCGCAAACCACGCAAAAACGCTAACGCTAACTCGTTTGCGTTGCGTACGCCCGCTATACCCGCTATTTCGTTTAGCGTTCAGCGCATGCGCAGTGACGACCCGCTTTAGCGTACGCAATGTCTAACATCGCTCGCGTCGCGCCTTTCGTGCTGCCCACAGTAGAGCTTCGCGTTGTGCTTGGTTGCGAAATAAACGCCAGTGGGTTCGCGCGGCAGTTGAAATACAGCGCTGCTCCCGTTTCCGCGGCGATAATTGCACTCTCACGCTAGCAGAATGCATGTGGAGGAAAAATGACAACCTAATGAGTTCGAATTTGGGAGCAAGACCCCAACAAGCAAACACGCATTATAACAAGCTTGACAACGTCGTGTGAATTACGCTGGTTGTCACAAAAGGAATAATTGTAAACTGACACGGAAGGTTGCTTTTTAGCTTCTTGTCTATTCCTTGTCGGCAGAGAATTTCTAATTTCATATTACTTATGTGCCTTTTCCATGTCGTACAAAAGTTTCACAAAGATGGGCCCTTTTCATGGATAACGGTTGTAGAGATTTATTCGCTGTGATGTCTGCCTAAAGAATGTGTTGAAACAAGTCGCCCTCTTCCATAATGCAGTATTGGCACCTTTTCAGCACGTTCGATGTGGCTTTTTTGATGACGCAAGACGGTATCTCACTGCAGGCCTCAGCAATCTCTGCCTTTAGCACCTCTGGTGTAGTTGTAGGTTCGCGGTACACTCGGTCTTTCAGATGTCCCCACAAGAAGAAGTCAAGAGGTGTCAAGTCCGGTGACCTTGCAGGCCATGCCACTGGTCAATACCGCCCGACCAACTGGCATTTGAAGGCTTGGTCAAGCCAGGCTTGGGAAAGGCTGCTGCTGTGATCTGGTGCACCGTAGGTGCTGATACCAAGTTTGCTTTAAAAACGCAAGAGGAAAATCACAGCGAAAATCTTAGACTGGGCCTTCCAAGATGTCGTTCACGTACCGCTGAGCAGTGAGCATGTAGTAAAAAAATATGGGGCCAATTATTCTTCCGCCAAAGATACCGCACCACACACTGAATGACCATTGGTACTGGTGACTGGTCTGCGCCACTCAATGCGGGTTCGTATCGCTCCAGTAATGCGCATTATGGATGTTGACTTGAGAATTTCTGGAGAAGGTTGCCTCATCTGTAAAGAGCACTTTGTCAACAAAATCCGGTATTTCATCACTGTTCACAAGGATACCGTTTGAGAAATCAAGCCGCCATTGAAAGTCTCTGTCCTGCAGTTTTTGATGCAGTTGGAGGTGATACGGATGCATTTGAGCCTTCCTAAGAACTCTTGACACTGAAGACTTTGAAATGCCGACCTCACCACTCACATCACGCACGCTGGAATGAGGGTTTGCAGTCATGAAAGCCAAAATGTCTCCTTCAGCCTCTTAACTGATGGTCCCCTTTCTGTGCCGTGTCTTCTTGAAGCTACCTGTTTCTTTCCACGTCAAGTAACTCCTCATAATTGTGTTCGCGCTAGGTCTTCCCCTACATTGCCAATTTCGGTATGCCTTGGAAGC
This sequence comes from Dermacentor andersoni, assembly GCF_023375885.2. Classification (NCBI taxonomy): domain Eukaryota; kingdom Metazoa; phylum Arthropoda; class Arachnida; order Ixodida; family Ixodidae; genus Dermacentor; species Dermacentor andersoni. The sequence goes on from NC_092814.1 coordinate 298,275,785, forward strand.
TTTCCTCTTGTCGCCCCGTGCCGCTCCCAAGGCTATGACCATGTTCGCCTTCTGCTCGCTTGAGTACGGCATGCTTTAGGCACTGCAATCAAATTCTTCGAAACGGTTGCGCGGCACGACAGTAATAGACAGTCGAGCTCACATGAATCTAGCCGCTGGCACAGCTTGGAAGAAAAGCGGCGTTGTAACAAATGATGCTCTCTCTCGCACAGGTTCCAGATGTATGATGCATGTTTTTTCTGTATTTCTTCTATTCCGCATCGACGTGAATGCTGGAAAAAAAATTGCTCTTCTCGTCATAACGGAATAAACGGCTGATGACGGCGCGTTCTTCGGCAACAGGCGCGAGCGGCTGCTGACGAAGCACTTTTTCGGAGCGCCGTCGCCAGCCGCTGCCGGTAATGTCAGAGCCGAGCAAAGGTTGAATCCCTTTCTCGTAAGTGAAGGGAAGGTGAGTGAGTGATTACAAATGAGTCATTACAAATGAGTGATTTACAAATCACTCATGAGAGCGCTCTAATGGCGGCGCAATCGGGCGCACAGAGCGCGCTGTTACGTGGTATTTTTTGAACTCCGCGAGCTTTCGTTTTTCCGGAATAAAAACGGCCATGCTAAGTCTATCTCGTTGGAAGTGCCTGGGTTGGGCAATATTTGTGAAGCTCCACAACTTTCCTATTGACGCCTGAACGTTTGAAGGCATATTGAAAAAGGTAATTAATTTATCTCGGCTAATTACTAAAAAAAAAGACGAGCAAAAAAAGAATGCCAATGTAAGTTTAGATAAACGCTAACAACATCCACGCGATTTCTGTTCTGAAGAACGCATGGTTTTTTTTTTTTTTTCAAAATCTTGGTCCAAGTTAGTTGGGACACCCTGTATATGAAATACACAATTCGTCATCCACTCCGCTGTAGCAAGAAGCTACAAAGGAAACCCTGGGTTTCTGAAGAAGAAAGCTTCGAAGTACAGAAAAATGACAATTTTCCCCTTCCACGAACGTTCCTCCGCGTTGTGGGCTTCGGCATAACTTGGGCCGAATTCACAATGCTCTTCTTTCGTAAGTGCTCTTTGCCATTGACTGGTCGCATTTTCTAATATGTTTAGCATCGTGATTGACTTGCATTTGCTCTTACGAACCATTCTATCATAATATCTTTTGGGGAATACGGGCCCTGATTTGCCTCATTACCGCATGTATGTAAGATAAATAAGTGCCCGGATGGTTGCACAGAAATTAGCAAATAATTATTTCAGAAAAAAATTAGCCTATCTGTAGTACATTAATAATAATAAAAAAAATAGAAGGCAGCACCTTCTTGAGCAAAAAAAAAGAAAGAAAGAAAAGAGGGACGAATTATGTGCCATAACTAGGCGAGATGACTTGTTGCGGCCTTGCTCGCACACCACATGAGATAAATTTATTCATAGTAGCAACACAAAAACAAAATGAAGCAACAACAACCACGAAATGTTTTCTAAAAAAAACACCAACAAACCAACCAGATATCTGCTAATTTATAATGGAAATCAAAAGGGTTACAGACCGATATCGGAGCAGCTAAAGTGTCGAAATAAAAAGTGTTTGTCAGGACCCTGAGAGCTGTGAGATAGCGCAAAGAAAGTTCGAAAGTGTAGGGGGCTGCCCGCAGCCTGAAGTTACTGTTTTTTTTATCAAAGGGATTCGTATTCTCTTTCTTAATTGCTTGCGTGGCTGCGCATGCATGATAGGAAATATCGCGTATTACAACATGTGCGATGTCGGGCACGAGGTCACGTCGTGGGGCGCGTGATACCGTGCCGGCAAGAGCCGCGTGGTGTCTGCGTACGGCGCGGCGTGACCAGATCACGTGAATACTGCGACTGCATTTGAAAAGAGTGAAGCGGTAACCAATGTCGTATAGATGTCGTAATAGCTGTGATCAAACAGGCATACAATTGTTCCTTCAACAACAAAATCAAAGAAAGTAAAGGATTGCAATGGTAAGCATTGAGCGTACGACGAAACGTGTTATTCTTGGTGAAAGTAAGCAGGCGCCGTACGCAAGAAGGTCATTGCTGTTATATCTAGTCAAATGGAGAATATATTTACTTTCTTTTTCTTGAATAAAGGACACTGAACAATCGCGTAGCTCCAGATACGTTTTGCTATACGTTCGAAATAGCAGCCCACCGGTTTGGCGATGCCGGGTCCAAGCAGCTTCCATTGTTGTCGCTCGAGAGGCAGCAGTCTCCACCGTCCCAGCTGCTGACAGCCTGATTGCACGCCTTGTGGCAAATGCCATCGCCTACCATGGTGGGGTCACATGACTCCAAGGGCGGGTCGCAGTCACCCCCGTCGCCGGCCACAAGTTGACAATCTGGGTTGCAGATGCCATCGCCCAGATTGTAAGATGGGCACCCTAGGGTTACCTGCCTTCGTCGTAAGGAGCTGTTCAGCACTGACGCCTGCAAACACGTGTAGCGCTGAATGTGTGAGAGAAATGGGTCTGGCGTCGGTGTCAGTCACGAACCTCAAGTTTAGTAGGAGTGTAGCGGTGTACGAGTGTCCCGAAATATCGGCGTCTCTAATCGCACGCTCGATCGGCATGCCGTGTTTAGAGAACGAAGCGATGTCTGATTGTTAAAATGCAAAATGACCCGCCGTGGTTACTCAGTGGCTATGGTGTTGGGCTGCTGAGTACGAGGTCGCGGGATCGAATCCCGGCCACGGCGGCGGCATTTCGATGAGGGCGAAATGCTAAAACACCCGTGTACTATGATTTACGTGCGCGTTAAAGAACCCCAGGTGGTCAAAATTTCCGGAGTTCTCCACTACGGCGTGCCTCATAATCAGAAAGTGGTTTTGGCACGTAAAACCCCATAAAAGAAGAAAATACAGAATGATTTCCCTAATGGCACCTGATGGCTCCTACGTTGTAATGTTTCGAAAAATCCCAGAAGTTGTGGGCAGGAGACTATAGTTAATGTTGCTGGTGAATTATTTTGAATATTTTGTGTGACTAGTAGAACAGGGTGGTAATTTGCGTGTCTCCATCGTGAAAGTACGACGAAAGCACATCTGTATCATCATCAGCCAATCGCGTTCAATGCATACAGCAATTGCTGCAGAAGGTTTGGAACGTTTGTTAATAAACCCACCCACAAAGTTATACAATATGTCCTTCATGCACCCATGACACGGCAAACTGGTCAAAGGTTCGTACTAGTGGCTATTACTCACAACGTAAAAAAAAAAAGAAGAAATGAAATTTACACTCTCACCTGTGTTAGTTCCCAAGTTATGTTGTATGGCTCAAAAGCTCTGTTTAGAGCTACATGCTGCCTCTGAATCTGCTCTTCAGTTACAGTTGGATTAGATCCGTCCGAGTTCTTGACGTTGACAACCCTGTACCTGAAACACGGAAGCCAACCCCCAAGAGTCACGAGGCCTGAGCGGTTACCATGCTCTCCTATTTTTATTTCAGGACGTCAGCATCACCTCTGTACCCTGTCCTAGATCAAAACACGATATGTGAAACAGTTTTACGAGCAGTAAATTTGCTAAGAACTTTACCTCCAAGTTATCAAGGTCAAGATCAAGAGCTGAACGATCATCATACTGGTATAGTGTCGCTTGTGGTACAAATCAGGCTTCCTACACAGAGTACACTGTAGGAATACTTATGAAAATACTTGTGAGCATAAATTGCGCCAATTATTTTCCAGTGTCATATCTCCTACTTTTTTACCAATTTATTGGGAGCTAATTACAGCTCATTGATGAAATATTACTTCGAGGTTCATCTCAGTCACGAACAGCCCTGAACAACAAGAAAAACAGCAAGAACAATAACAACAACAAAAACAAAAAACAGCAATAAGTTCATTTTAAGTTGTGCTGATTTGTTTTGCAAGCTGCGAAAGAAATCACCACGAAGAAAGATACAGTACATTAGGGGAGAACATTTTTTGTGAATAAAGGGGTCCTGCTTTAACGTACTCGCTTTTCAATCAGTTTCACGGAAAAATTCACAATGTTTTGCAACATTTTAAATAGGTTTCTTCCGAGGTAAACTCATTAAAGTACCCCAGAGCAGTTGAGAGGTTTTGTTCCTAGCAATACTCCTATGCACATACACATAGTAACATTTGGAAAACACACTCCCGATTTCAGGAGATGAGGCACACGAGGGAATAACTGCGTTAATTACTCTGAGATCCAGAGGAACACGAAGAAAAGAACGGTACAAGATGCATACATGGACATGAACGTGCTGAGGAGGCACGTGAGACACACCTGAGTCTCTTAGGTGCCCTGAGGCTCCAGTGGCGCTGATAGCTGAGAACCATGTCAGGGTCGTCGCATACGGTGAAGCCACAAGGAGCCGGCTGCAGCTGGATGCCCTCGAGGCGTCCTGGCGTAGGGGTTTGCACCAAGTGTGCCGGGCCGCTGGTCCACTCCCACTGGTCCAGAGACTCGAAGTTGTCCACGATTAGGGCCCCCTGCGGGTCCTCCGGCTGCCAAAGGTCGCGGTGCACCTGTGCCTGATGAAGGCCACGGCCCCAGATGCGCAGCCGATCCACTAGGCCCCGATAATGGCGGCTGCGGGTCCCGCCTAGCGACAGACTGCGACAAGATGATCCAGACTTCTGGAACATGCTGCTCTTCTGCTTGCTGCTCACGGCCACCTGGAGGAAAGGAGGAGGAGAGAACACATTTGGGAGGGAACTATCGGGGGATAATTGCCCAAACCAAGCGATAGCTTCCTCACGCAGTGGTGTGATTGGTCGAAGCCGCTTTTAATCACCTTTTGGAGCAGCTAAAGCCTCTCTTTGGAGCAGCAAATCAACCTTTCGGATAAGTTTCCAGGCACACATTTTTTCCACACAAATATTTATTTTAGAAGGAGCAGTACTGGCATGTTTTCGGATAAGAACCGGTACGTGCACATGCGCATACACACGCTTGTATATAGGATGTCCCAGAGGATGAAGCTCGCTTATTACTATTCATTTTCCCGTGGAGAAGCCTAAGTTCCATGACCCCATGCTTCATAATGCACAAACACTTTCGCAATACCATTCATCTAAGTACATGAGTGTTCCACACCCGCTGGGACCTGGTTACCGCAGCCGAGATTCGATACCGCGACCCCATGCTCTTCTCCATAGCATAATTCCACAGGCCATTGCGGCGGGTGGAATGAAGAAGGTGGCCCTCTGTCTAATATTTAAACTGTACTACATGTACTGTTCTTAACATCATAAGGAGGAATATTCACATTTGTTGGGAAATAAAAAAACGGTATTGTAATCGAATACATACACCTTACTAGTCACTCTAGACGTAATGCAAATAACTCTCAAATTACAGAACTTCCGCTCTAGAAGGTCTGTTTTGTACCAAGTATGATTTTTCTAACCTACAAAACAAAAGACTAGCTTTTCCTGGACTTGGCCAATCCTCTCGCATTACGGTTTGATAACTTTTGATGAAAAGTTCCCACTTCCCCTATTACTCCCAGCGTATACAAGCTGTAAAACTGATACAGTAAAATAAATAGTCTGGACTCCCTGCATTCACGCGTCCCCGTTATTCCACGGCACAAACGTTCGTTGAACTGGAGGTACTTTGTCGCGCATCCGTTAATAAAGTCAAGCTCTGGAATCAAGGATTGCCGCAGATCTCACAGATGCAACGTAAATGCATAGCTATCCCACAGTCGAAACTCAACATTAGAAAAAGAATGAATGAAAGCAAGACAGACAGACAGACAGACAGACAGACAGACAGACAGACAGACAGACAGACAGACAGACAGACAGACAGACAGAAAGAAAAAAAGAAAGAAAGAAAGAAAGGAAACGACGTCGCGAAATGGTTTTGTTCGAGATAAGACATGTTAACAGGAATTCGCAAGTGCGGGGTCTTCGATGCCTGCAGCATCATCTTGTGATTCGCGCTAGCGTTATCGATAGGGTATGTTCCACGCCCATTGCATCTGTCCGGCTAGCACGGCGCATGCGTGTGCCTTTGTCAATAACGGAGTTGGTTATCATGAGCTGGTACCTCGGGTAACGAAGGCCACGCGCTCGCATGTTCCTGTTAGCATATCTGAGCTCTGTACTTTTACCGGCCGGGGGGCAACTTGGGATAGTGGTGAATACTGATGCATATTGATACTTGACAAAACAGCGCTAAAAGGACAAGGACGAAGAGGACCTATGTCCCTACCATTCTTTGTCTTGTTAGCACTCTGTTTTCAAGCTGCGTGCTTTTGCGCCTATAGATTCGTTTGAATACAATGCTAGGCGGTCGCGGCAGCCATCCGAAAGAAATGTGAAAGACGTTTCCATTTCTACAGAAATCAAAACGGCTTTCAGAAATCCAAATGTCTTTCACCCGCACACTAGCACTAAACGTCAAATTCGCTCATTATCGCAGTACTCGGCTACGTAACCGGCCGTAGATGCACTAATCTTGAATAGCGCATGTCATTCTGTCGCCACACTCTCTTAGTTTTCTTTGTTTAGTTGTGCGTGTACAGTTTTGTGCGAATTCACTCAGTATGACCGCGAGCTCTTATCATTTGTGCATGTTGAACAAAACTGCCATTTTCGCACGGACATCATGCAAAATACAAACGGATTCCTTCGCGGAACTAAACCGTGCTGATACAGCACTTATGTCATTGGCTTGCGCGGGGGACACAACGATCGTCATGGTCTAACGACATTGTAATTAAACTTGTAGAACGACGATTTGCGTGCCTCAGTGTCATTACGTGAAGCTTTGTGCAAACTTGCCCGTTTTCGCGTTCTGCCAACCTTTTGAATATGTGCAAATGTTCCACGCACGCGCTCGCTTCGCGATGTGAACGGCAACGCAGTTCGCGGCAGGGCGCGCGTATCGATGCTGACGTCCCCATTTACGAGACGTGGTGTCCAGATACACGTCTTCGAAGCCGAGCTGTTAGTTCGGTTTAGACGGTCGCCAATGGCGACGGCAGCTTCTTCAACTGTGGCACGAATGGTAATTATACCTACGACTATGGTAAGCTGCAGACGCCAAGCGGCCACATCTAGCATTGCAGACGGAACGACCGATTCTAGATGTTTCTCCGAAAAAAAAAAAGCCGACGTCATGGGCCCAGACTCGGTGCAAATTACGTATTGCCCAAATATAGCAGTATGTAGCAGGTTTCACCTCTTAGCTCAGTTTCGCGCAATTGGCTCAGTAATCACATCACTGTGCCTTATGAAAATGTTCAGAGATGTCCTCAATACCATGAAATCCAATTTTCTATTGGTGTATGGCTCCATCGCGCAGGCTCTGCATCTTGTGGTTGCAGTAATTACACTCTGAGACTCGGCCACTATACTTGGTTTTATGTGTACTTATAGAACTTAGAGGGAGCGCAAAGAACTGGTGCTGTTTTCTTTCCCCCAGAGTGGGAAGTGACTGAACATGCTACCTACAAGCATAGCATGCGCACCGAGCGGCCGCTGTGGCCACTCTGCTGTGGCACATTGCTCGCGCCATCCGACGCACTGCTACCTATCCTTCTCCTCTCTAGCACGCGTGCCTCCTCATCTGAGTTGTATGTGACGTCAGTGTTCGCGAAAACCAATCATGCAGCTCTTCTGCGACTAGTTGTCTTCTTCCAGTGCGTATCTTTATCCGTACTCTCTCCGCTAGACACCGAGACCAGACAGGTAATCCAAAGTGGGGGAAGTAGGAAAAGAAATGTGACTTAGTAACGTCAAAGATTGGGAAAAGAAAGCTATCGCCTTAATAATCACTGGTACCATGGAGCCTCTCGCGGAAACACATTGATGGTCTCCAGGACATCCAAAAAAGGGAGAGGGGCCTTAGCGGTAACAAGGGTGGAGGGGCTGGTCAGGCAATCGTCCTTCTCACCTCTTTCTTCGCAATTAGAGGATCGAGAAGAGAAACGAACAGGCAAGACAGGAGCGTGTAAAGGGAAATTCAGAATGACATAATAACATATATTACAAGGCTTTGACACTTCAAAGCTGTCTTGGTGTCAGGCTTGTATGCCACGGCTGAGTGCAGGAACTGCCGTCTGCCCACACTTTGAGCAGTTGGTGACACAGAGAATGCAGATTTCATCTGCCGTAATTGAGACAAGCTAATATTTTTAAAGGCACTGCCGTGCAGATCATAACATATATTTTTCGGCATTGCTAACGGCGGCATACATTAGGAAATGTGTGATAAGCAGCGATTAACTAACTAATGAATCAATATTTGCAAAACTACATTTTAATGAATAAGCCAGCGACGCTTATTGTAAGTGCGGAATTCAAGTCGGTCAGTGCTCGAGACATGTCCACTTGGTAGAAAATTATATCCAGATACAACGCATATGTCCGAAGCTATATGAAGCGAACCATTAATGAAACCGCCAATTAAATCCGGTACAACTAAGTGCCCCGTGTACTTGTTTTTGCTTGTTTTCGTTTCGGTGCAACAAGTAACCTAATGCAATGTTGATGTGCATGTACAGCGCTGGTAAGAACTTCATTCTCGTGCAGTTCTATACCGTCCCCAAGATATGGGAAAATGCAAACATCAATATAGGCGGATGCACACTGTGAGGCGTCGACGCAGCCACGTCACGAGGGCGAAGGTGGCGTATGGTGTCTTGCCTAGGAAAGAATCGTGACCATGGGTGTATGCACAGGAAAGCACGACTCGTACTGTGCAAACACGTTCAAGGCTTCTCGACCTCTTAGCACATACTCAGCGGACACGTATCCAATGGCCCAAGAATGTGGCAGGGGAAATATATATATATATATATATATATATATATATATATATATAATTCCCCTGCCTCATCATCATTGAGATTGAGATCATCATCATCTCATCATTGATATATATAGTCGCTACATATCACGCGCTATTCAATTAGGAGGTATGTCCGCTTTCGAAATTATTACGCTCTAACATTATATGCAGATGCTTTCTGTTGTGATTTATTGTTTATTATGTAGAACAGAGTGGTGCGCCCACTGGCACTGCTTCAACGGTAAGCATTCCGTGCTACGCAAGCCGTAGCATTTGGTGGCGCAAACCCGTCTGGCGAGGTATGTATACTCAAAGGGAAGGGAAAAAAACCCGCGCATTCAGGGAATCCATGCTACGCGAAATATTGTGCAGGTAACTGGCCATCCAGCGGTGGTCCGGGTTATACAAAGCGCTACAAAATGAACCAACGTGGCTGTGCAAGGCGAGCAGTTGCATGCGTGACGCGAGCGTGTGTTGGCAACAACAGCAAGACGACGATGACCGCGACGCCATGCCGTCTGAACACTCTCAAGTTCCAGCGATCGCCACAGAGGGCGAAAAATCAACCGCGGCGCGTTCCAGCATAAGCGCGCAAGTGGAGCTACTGTAGTTTGTTCGCATACTTTAATTTGTATTTTTTCTGCTAGGGGCGCTCAACGCGGCTAAATATTGGATCTATAAATGTACATATAATAACCGTCAAACATAGTTAACGTGAATTTTCTTGCAAAATAAACAGACAATTTTTTTTATTAAACCTACGTTATTAAAACCTGCGCTTTATTACTGGAATAAAGGTTTTGAGACCTCACTGACGTGTGATAAGCAGCTGCCCACTGGTATCGATTACAGTCCGTGCCGTTATCGATTCAAATTGTCCGGCGGCTATATTTGCGAACGGAGTGGTCGTTTCCTTTGTGCAGCATCACGCAGGTTGTTTTTAATTAGACCACAATAATATATCAGCCAGTTTGTGCCTCTGACATTGGATAGCTGCTACCAGGCGAACGTGTTTAAAGACGGTGAATTTTATCAGCTGCGGCGTTTCACTGGCGTAATGGTTACATACACGGCTTCCGTCGTCAGTGGTCTGCCGCGTCTGGCCGCGTAATGACGGGTTGCTTGAAAAAAATGTGCTAGCTAGCGTGAAAACTCGTCGCTGGAACCGAGCACAGTCTGTCTGGAAACTACCCAAGAAAGCGGATTAACCTTGCAGCCTCTGGGTGTGTGCACCGGTGAATAAAAAAAAAAAAACACTGCTTCGCATTTTCAACTTTCAATTTCTTCGGGTGCGAGGCGGATAAAACAGATTCCTGTAGTCAATATTTTTTTTCAAAGTGGAAAATCATAAAGTTATTGCTCTTCAAAGGCAATTCAAACAAGGCTCTTGTTATTTTGCCATGTTGCTAAAATTCCTAACACGGAGTACAGTATAAAAAATAAATAGTTTTGGCTGTGTCTGCATGAATGATACAGTGTGATAAATTCACTGCGCATTAGTGCAAGTGTACTTCCGATGATACAGTTCGATTAAAATTACTGTGTTTAATACCTAGTAGCTGGGAAAAATGTAATCGAGGCTTCACTAAGTACAGCCCGCACAAGGACACAATTGAAAGAAATACACACTCAAAACAGTGTGTGTGTGTGTGTGTGTGTGTGTTTGTGCGCGTGCGTGCGTGCGCACGCGCGCGCTTTTATGTCATGGAGCGTTTTGTGCACTGTTCTTAGTCATACATGAATCACAAGCTCACCCACGCTTCCACCACAGTAATTGAGGCTTTCTTCTTTTGCCTCCAGCCTCCAAGATGCTGCTCATATTTGATCACCACTTTGGGCTCTATTGTCTCTGGACGTACAAGTCAACAGTGAATGTGTCACCCCAGAGCCAGACTCCTCGCAAGGTATGTTTCTGAACACTTCAACTAGAAGCGTGATTTGTTCATTAATTGGAGAAACTTTTGTTTCACCATTCTTTGCTTGCATGTTTGTCATGGCTTCATGATTTCTCTTATCAGGAAGCAGGACAAAAGAGAGATTATTGGTTTGCAAGCTGCCCACGCCAAGCCATAAGAAGCTCAACGGTCACCATAATGACAACATGTCCTCTTGAACTACGTGCCTCACCATGAAATGCTTGCAAGTTTACCAGACAGAGGGTTGTGAGCGCTATTAGGAAAGCAGCAGTCTACATTTGTGTATCGTACCGAGCGGGAATGCTAAAATTTGACATACAAGCTTACTTGATTTTAAGGGCGTTTTATGACAATCAGAGAAGTAACAAGTTGAGTCCCAACTTGTTTCTTTTCTCGTCATGTAGCAAGCTCCTACTTGGTAATGCACAAACTCTGTCATCTGCTATTTGCAAATCAGATCGACGGGCATTACCACCAAGCATCACATGCTCCCTCATAGCGTTAATTTGTTACAAGAAACTGCAAAGAACTTTAAAGCCTTCAAAACCCCTCAGTGCAATTTTGAGGAGATGACACTTCATGTTCACTGAAACTCTGGCAGTCACTCTTCACTTTATTATTCTATTGTTTATTTAAAGTACGCTCAGGGCCATATGCCATTAAAGAGGGGAGTGGTTACAAAGCAGTAGAGTAAAAGAAACGAACAAGAGCAGTGAGTTCTGGTAATACAATGATTCTCCTGATTATACAATGTTAGCTAATAGTTTTGCAAAAAAAGTTTGTTATCGGTGATGGCTATGATACTTTAGGAAACGTGGTTCCATTCCTGAGATGTACGGGGGATGAAAGATTGAAAGAAAGACTTCGTGTAGCAAGAATCAATCCCTGCGTTACTGCGATGATAGATGCAGTTTGAAATGTACTTGAGGCCGCGGTATGAAGTCGTCGTGAGGTGTGGTATGTCGGAAAATTTTATGAAATAGCGAAACATGGCAACTGGGGCGATTAGCTAGGGGAATAAGTGCTGGTTAGTTTCATATAGGTTATACTCGTGGTACGGTTATAATTAGATAGAATGAAACGAGCAGAGTCATTTTGTACTAGTTCAAGTGAAGTAACAAGACTAACGCGACTGGGATCCCATATTGCAGATGCATATTCAAATTTTGAGTGTATTAGCGTCTTCTAAAGGTGTAGTTTTAAAGTAGACAGTGCCTTGGAAAAGTTGCACTGTAAGTACCCGAGCAGGTGAATAGCATTGTTAATGACATACTCTATATTGGTCCAATTTAAATTATTTGTAATGTGCACACCAATATATTTATAGGACATGACAAATCTAAGCGAACATTGTTAAGATGGTAAGTCATAGCATTAGAATTAGATCTGGATATTGCATTTTTCATTTCTATCATTTCTATTTTCTATCAAAGGCTCATGTACAGTTTGCATGAAATCAGTAACTATGCTATCCCTGCACCGTAAGAGATGGCTAGAACAGGCAACCTCACACAACTGGCCTACTCCACACTTTTCAAACATGACAAACCAGTAAAAATCAATTTTTCGTTCTCTTCAAACAGCAGATGACATACCTGAGGACGGTGTGTTCACAAAAAAGCTTTTGGAATATACTCGAAGTTTGGCTTAACATACAGCCAATCAACAGTGGACGAGCAAGGGAAGCCTCAACATGGGAACTTATTTTCGTCACTGCCCTCACAAATATGTTTGATTGTTGAAACGTTGGCTACAGGGTGAGGCTTCCCTTGCCCACCTCTGTTACTCAACTGACGTGTTCATCTCCTTGTAACCTTCTTGCATTATTTGAACACGCAAACCGAGATGTTATTTAACATGAAACCGTAAATTGCATTTTACAAGGATCCGTGAGCATTAATTCGGCATACTTATATGTTTATTTAGTGTCCTTGTTTATGCACAATATTTGCATAGGTCCTTGTAAGCACTGTCGTCTCCATAACGTTCCTCGCCTTCCTACGAGTACTCCACTTGTGTCAAAGCCTTTACTGCTGCACCTGAACACTAAATGTGCAGTAGAAATATCAAGAACACACAATATGGGATCTAAAATTTGGCATAACGTTTTTTTCCCCTCCGCACTTCGTGCCTATCGCCAATGCGTTACGAAAACAATGCGACATTGCAGCTCGAGCTTACCTTACTGACAGTACATGTTTTCCAAGCACTTCTTATGTTTTTTTTTAATCTAGCTGAAATCGTCGAAGGCAGACAACATACGTATAGTATCAAACACGTCAAACAGCACCGTAGCAACACAAGTACGAGTGTAGCCGAGCACAATATCGTTGTCCTTGCTCTAGCGGCACGCCAAACACATTGAGAAAACTTCGCTCGATTTCAGTTTTTAATTCCGTTAAATAGATTACTATCTGTGTTTCAATATGTTGTAAACTCAGTGCTTGACAGCATTAGCTCCACCTGACCTGTACGAAAATTGTGGGCTTCATTCACGATTGACAATAAACAATGTAAGCTTACTTGTCTGATGTGTTTTTTTGCCAGTTGAGACATCTCAGTCACCTGGCGATATAACAAAGTTATCGGTAGTCATTTTAGAGTATCGTACACATGAACACCGCTCCGAAAGTGGTAGCAAAACGGCCTAAACCAGCGAGCGAGCAGCGCAACGAACACCAGCCGCTACCGTAGCGGCCATATTGCTCAATACGTAATGATGAAGACATTCGTTTTGATTTTGCCAGCGCCATCTCTCGGTTGCATACTTTAGTTCACAACGCCACCGCTACTCTTCTGTTGCACTGTGGAAGGTACAGTTTAACTTCTCTAAGTTTATATAGGTGTTCTGTGATATAACTACTCTCCACGGTGGTCGATGTCCGTCCGTCTACGCGTCGCGTCGACACGAAAAAATGTTCGTCTCCAGTTTCTCGCGAACGCTCTGTAGCTCTCAATATAATGTAGGTATCTTGGACAAAATCAAACTGAAATTGGCCGCTAAGACGACTCTGTCATTACACCGAGTTTAATTTACTTGTCATAATTAGTTAGCTCACAGTGAAGTTGTAAACGTTACATATTTACAGTATGCTGTCAACGCATGGCAGTCATCGGAGGGAGTAGGGTGACAGAAAACGGCTGTAACTCTTGTTTTATCGAAACTATCCCGACACAAATTATATGACAATTAGCCTCTAAGACGACTCTAACATTACGCCGAGTTTCATCTACTCTTCATATTTACGTAGTTCACAGTGAAGTTGCAAATATTGTGAAATTCCCGTCTGCCGTCAACACATGAGCTTCTACGGGAGTGTAACGGACAGACCCAAGTTTGTCCACTAGAATAAAACTCTAGTCCTTCCAAGTTTCATTCAGATAATTATCTAGGAAGTAGGCTCAATCGCAAATTACACGCAAATGTGTTTTGTTTCGTGCACTCCTTTGACTGCGCCCCGGTCAACGCATATCGCCGCTCGCGTTGAGGCTCGGTATAACGGCCACCTGCGTTCTATACACACTGTTACCACCAGTTGGCGTTGTTTGTTGTGGTTACGTCATAGTAGCTTAGGCGACCTTATAATAATAATAATAATAATAATAATAATAATAATAATAATAATAATAATAATAATAATAATAATAATAATAATAATAATAATAATAATAATAATAATAATAAAATAGTAATAATAATAATAATAATAATAATAATAATAATAATAATAATAATAATATACATAGATGCGTCGATTGAGGTAAACACACCGCAGCTTCGCTGCTCGTCTCTCGCTGACTGGTCCTATAGGAGGACGGCGTGGGGCTGAGCGAACGGGCGGGTTGAAGTACAGGCCCTTAATACAGGGACAGGTCTCGAAGGCGTTACACTCTCGCACAGAGTCTACGTAGCATTAGGTGCGACGAGGAGAGGACTGGGTGATGTCGGCCGATGCCGAAGGCGGAGCAGTTGCGCTTCTCAAACACGCGTTTCTCAAAGCGCCAGCTGCCACGGAGGGACGAATGGGAGAAATTGGCCTGCTCCGGCTTTTATAGTCTGCTTATTGATATGCGACGTGCAACAGCGAAAGGAACTGGTAACTCTGTCAGAATGGAAATTGAATTGTGGGGCTTTACGTGCCAAAACCACAATTTGATTGTGGGGCACGCCGCAGTGGGGGACTCCGGATTAAGTTTTGACCACGGGGGGATCTTTAAGGTGCCCCAAATGGAGTGGAAACTGGTGTGCGCGCACGCGTTCTCTACGGTGATACGCGACGTGATTGACGCGCGTGCGAATGTGGCCCAATCGTGGCCTAAAAAGGGATACTAGCCCTGGAATGGTGAATTGTAGACTTTGCAACTACACTATAGCACATTCGAGTTTTTTGTCGATTTAACCGTGAACCATCCCAAAAGAAACCGCGAAAAAAAAAAATCGCACTTTCGGCCGAAAGGCGAAGCATCGATTGCGACAGCAAATTAGTAAACAGCTATACGAAGTAAGTACAATAGTTTTATCGGCCGTATAAACTCGTAAACATTCGCTTACTAACCAAATCAATAAGCATGGCGTCATGCGTGCACAGGCAAACATGAACACATCTCACTCAATGAGCGCAGACAATCGCTGTCAAAACGCTGGCGTGAAGGAAAGCGGCAGCAGCAGCGAGTGAAATCACCTGCATGCTGTCTCTCGCTTCAGCACGAGCTAAGCGGCGAGAACATATCGCGCAAGACGCTATCAGCGCTTGGCGCACCTGGGTTCTGTACTTGTCGCAGATCGCTTTCAATATAGGGCCCGCCTGGCCTCGCCATACGGAGCCTCCCGGCGGAAGCGCCCGGTGGAAGACGGCGCGCTTCCTCCCCGCTTTGCTTCCTTGCGCGCGCGTGGTCAAGTCACCATCCTCGGCTCACCCTTACACGCTTTCACTCGCACCTACATTATACGGTGCGCGGTCGCGGTGTTATCCCATTTAGACTTTGTACGAAACATCACAGCGACGACGACGGCGGCGATGCGCCTGGAGTGTGCATATAATTGCTATCGCTTTAAAGAAGCAAGACATTGCAGCCGGAGGAACTTGAGGGCTGAATGCCCCTACACAGTGCGACATCTCCGAATGTACGTACCTGGGCGCCATTGACGAAAAGGCGCGTGTGTGCCCCGTCGAAGGACACAGCCACGTGGTGCCATCGTCCCGGCGAGTACGGCACCGGGCTCCGCAGCACCGACGTCTCCTGCGAGCGGGCCGCTTGCAGGTGCAGCGCGAAGTGGCCGCTGCGCTCGCCATCGCGGCCGTCGCCGTCGATCTGGAGCGACCAGCGCTTGCCGCTCAGCGGGGAACACACGTCGCGAGCTTCTGTACGTACGCACGAACGAAACAAGAAAGAAAAAGGTGAACATGTACACAGAAACTGCGAAATGTGCTCTCACGTTGTTGGTTGTTTTGTCAGTCTTATTTCTTTTTCATTTGACTGCGCTGGCATGTTAGCTAAGCCGCGTTATTGATTTAATGCAATTGCTTGGCATCATACCACCATTCCTTAGTCACTGGTGGCTATCTCGTCGTGGAGATGCCAGCGACATAACAATTGCGAACATACCATGTTTTATTTATTTATTTATTTATTTCAAATACTGCCAACCCCAATGATAGGAGGTGTGGCAGCGTGGAAGAAACATAATAAATGAGAAATGAGTAATTCTAACTTGTTCATCATATATATATATATATATATATATGCGGCGCCCTACCTGCTGGTGCTGAGTTTGTCGCTGCTGCTCTACGAGCCGAATAAACCCCCCTTAGAAATGGTGGAGCTGCTGGGTACAACCGAAATTCTGAAACTTCGTAATCGGACACTGCAGCCCGTCTTCATTATGCCGGAAGAAGGACCGCCACAACCACAACCCGCTGCCCCGGTGACTACCGTGGTCTGCCCCGGCTCGTTGCGTCAACGCGACCC
Source organism: Dermacentor andersoni (assembly GCF_023375885.2). NCBI lineage: Eukaryota > Metazoa > Arthropoda > Arachnida > Ixodida > Ixodidae > Dermacentor > Dermacentor andersoni. The sequence goes on from NC_092814.1 coordinate 298,292,469, forward strand.
ACCTATCTTCAGCGGTACCGAAGACCATGACGTAGAAGACTGGCTCGCTGACTACGACCGGGTCAGCATCCACAACCTCTGGGACGACACCAAAAAACTGAATTACGTGTAGTTTTATTTGAGCGGTGTCGCCAGCGTGTGTCACCGCAACAACGAACGTGATCTGACGACGTGGACGGCCCTCAAGACTAACGTGACAGAGGTATTTCGGCTCCCCGCGGTTCGCAAGCTTCGCGCCGAGCAACGTTTGCGTGGCCGTGCGCAACAGTGCGGGGAGACATTTACCAGTTATATAGAAGATGTTGTCGACCTCTGTAACTGCGTTGACGTCACAATGGCTGATGCCGAGAAGATCCGCTATATCTTAAAAGGCACTGAAGACGACGCCTTTCAGATGCTGTTGGCGAAAAATCCATCGACAGTCTCTGAACTCGTCAGTCAGCGTCAAAGCTTCGACGAACTACGCAAACAACGCATAGCCACCCGCCAATCTACACCTCAGGCCACTTCAATGTCGAGCTTGGCTTTTGCCCCGGATAACACTTCGCTGCTGCTACAGATCAAGAAGTTCGTCCGTGAAGAGGTGGCTCGTCAGCTTTCCTTGATTCCACTTACACACGGCCAGTCGAGTAGTCCGTTGGCGTCCGCTCTCCAAGCTGTCATCAAGGAGGAGGTAGCCGACCACATTTCGCCTTCTCTTCAGCAGGCGCCTACGGCCGCTCCCCTGACGTACGCCGGAGGCGCGACGAGGCCTGCGCCACAGACCTACGGTCCCCGTCGCCCACCTTTGCGCCCACCCGTATCCCCTCGAGTCCGGCCACTGGTGCACTATGCCCGACCTCAAGACCATCGGCGCACGGATGACAACCGTCCGATTTGTTTGTATTGTGGCCGTGCTGGACACGTGGCATGTCACTGTCGCCTGCTTACACCGAACGTCCCGAACAATGTGCGTCCGTATGCGCCACGTTTCCAACAACGCCGCAACTATTCGGACGCCTTTGAATCTCCTTCTGCCGTCGACACCGCATTCTCCGCCGCTCGCCGTTCACCTTCTCCTCGCCGCCGCTGGCTTTCCCCCATGCACCGGCGGCGGAGCCCTTTGCGCCAGGAAAACTAAAAATCGCAGTTCAGGAGGCGAGAACTGTGGTGTCTGCGAAATGTATAAGGCCTCACACTTCCCCGAAGAACGTTATTGAAGTCGCAATAGAAGGAACATTGATGCTAGCACTTGTCGACACCGGCGCTGCACTTTCAGCGATAGATGCCCGTATTTGCCGCAAGATAGGAAAAGTGACGACGCCGCTTTCTGGACTGTCCCTTCGGACTGCCAACGCGCAGCACGTCGAGCCAGCCGGCGCCTGCACCGCTCGTGTCGTCATTCAGGAGGTCCTTTATATCATAGAATTCATCGTGTTGCCATCATGTTCGCACGGCGTCATATTAGGTTGGGACTTTCTCTCCACACATCATGCGATCATTGACTGCGCCCGCACCGAAATCGAGCTGTTTCAGCTTTCGACCGATATTATCACTGACCACAAGGACAGTTGTCGCAAAATCGCTGTTTCAGAAGACACCGTTATACCTGCATGGTCTTCTACTCTTGTCAGTATCTCTTGTGACTCTGTAGATGACGGCACAGTACTCTTCACTCCGTGTGAACTCTTAGTTCGCCGCCGTTCACTACCACTGCCGTTCGCCGTCCTCGAGTTCAAAGCTGGCGCCTCTCTCATGTGCGTCTCAAGCCCATCGGCCGAACCAATTACTTTACCGTGAAAGCCTTGGCAGAGCAGAGCCACTGACCTCATCTTCAATATTTGACACGATGGACGACTCCGCTTATCTTGCCGCTCTCGAGCCATTGCCTGCTCAGTCACTGCCGCATGCTTTTACGCCAGCTATTGCCAGTAACCTTACGACGGCGCAGCGCGACAAACTTCTTCGCTTGCTTAAAGACTCTTTTCCTCTTTTGACTGCCAAACAACATCACTCGGCCGCACAACGACTGTTTCGCACACTATCGACACTGGGAGCCATGCAACAATTCGACAGCGTCCCTACCGAGTATCGGCGACTGAAAGACGGGTTATCAATGACCAGGTGAACGATATGCTCAATCGCGATGTCATCCAGCCTTCTAGTAGTCGCTGGGCATCACCAGTCCTAGTTAAAAAGAAAAGACGGCCCCATACGATTTTGCGTCGATTTTTGAAGGCTTAACAAGATTACCCGAAAGGATGTATACCCGTTGCCACGTATTGACGACGCAATTGACTGTTTGCAAGAAGCGGAGTTTTTTTCCTCCTTAGATCTCCGCTCTGCCTACTGGCAGGTGCCCATGGCTGACGCTCAATGTTCTAAAACAGCGTTCGTAACACCAGGCGGCTTGTATGAATTCACAGTAATGCCGTTAGGTCTGTACAGCGCGCCCGCCACCTTTGAATGCATGATGGACGGCATCCTACGTGGCCTGAAGTGGCATACTTGTCTCTGCTACCTCAACGACGTTGTCGTCTTTTTCCCTGATTTTCCAACCCATCTTCCCCGTTTACATCAAGTTTTGACCTGTCTCCGGAATGCTGGTCTCATGCTTAACTTAAAGAAGTGCCGATTTGCAGCTCGAAAACTGACTATATTAGGCCACGTTGTCTCCAAAGAAGGCATTCTCCCTGATCCTGCTAAACTTCGAGCCGTATCCGAATTTCCGAAGCTCACTAACTTGACAGCACTACGCCGCTTCATTGGCCTATGCTCCTATTTTCGACATTTCATTCGCAATTTCGCTACTGTGATCGCACCACTAAACCAACTTCTCCAAGGCGACAATGAACTTTCTGCTTAGTCGGAAGCCTTTGATGATGCGTTTACGACTCTTCGTCGCCTACTCACGTCACCGCCAATCTTGTGCCATTTTGATCCAAGCACTCCTACAGAACTTCACACTGACGCCAGTAGTGTCGGCCTTGGTGCCATGCTTGCACAACGTAAGAGCACTAATGCCGAATACGTGGTCGCTTATGCCAGTCGTGCCCTCACGAAACCTGAGGCCAATTACTGAGTAACAGAAAAGGAGTGCCTGGCTATCGTATGGGCTCTTCAAACATTTCGCCCATATCTCGTCGTCTGTCGACGCTTTGACGCGGTGACGGATCATGACGCTCTTTGATGGTTGTCTAACCTAAAAGACCCGTCGGGCCGCCTCTCTCGGTGGGCCCTCCGAATCCAGGAATATGATATCCGTGTCGTCTATCGCTCTGGACGCAGACACTCTGACGCCGATGCCCTCTCGCGCTTTCCAGTTACTTCAGACAGCAGTACTTCTACCTACAGACATGACATCTCACCACTTGAAATCCTGGACATGGCCTCGGAGCAACGAAAAGACCCATGGATAGTCATGATATTCGTTTTTTTGTCAAATCCTCCGGAAGCTTCGGCACCTCGAGCGTTACGCAGACAGGCGCAGCATTTCACAATCCGCGACGGACTTTTCTACCGCCGCAACTACCACAATGCCGGCCGCAAATGGCTCTTAGTAGTGCCCCGCCACCTTCGACAAGATTTATGCTCCGCTTTTCACTCTTACCAGCAGTGTGGTCACGGCGGAGTGTCAAAAACCTACACACGGCTTCACCTACGATATTATTGGCGAAGGATGTACACCTTCGTCCACAAATACGCACGCCCCTGCATTGCCTGCCAGCGACGCAAATGTGTCCCGCATCTCTCCACCGCACCTCTCCAACCACTTCCCTGCCCAGCTCAGCCATTTGACCGTGTCGGCATAGATACATACGGGCCTCTTCCATCTACTGGCGCTGGCAACCGATGGATTGTTGTCGCCATAGATCATTTGACATGATATGCTGAAACCACCGCCTTGCCTGCCGCATCAGCAAAAGACGTCGCCTCGTTCATTCTAAACAACTTCGCTCTCCGCCAAGGCGAATCTCGTGAACTGTTGAGCGATCGGGGTCGCGTATTCCTCTCGGACGTCCTGCAGTCACTCCTATCTGTATGCCAAGTTATGCACCGCACCATTACTGCTTATCATCCACACACCAATGGCTTAACAGAACCATTCAACAGAACTCTTGGTGACATGCTATCAATGTATGTTGCGTCTGACCACTCCAACTGGGATCTTGTACTTCCATTCGTCACTTACGCATATAACACTGCCTCTCAAGCCACTACCGGATTCTCACCATTCTTTCTGCTTTACGGCCGCCATCCCTACAGCACCATTGATACGATTCTCCCGTACCGGCCGGACTCTGCTGAATGCTCACCTGTTTATGCGGTCGCTCATCACGCCGAAAAATGCATACAACTGGCCCGTTCTTTGACGTCTGCTCAACAGTGCCGCCAAAAAGAGCGTCATGACCTCAGCCCTCCCCCTCACCCCTTCCCCATCGACTCACTCGTGTGGCTTTGGGTCCCGCCTGTTGCTGCTCCTGGCCTTTCGTCTAAACTCCTCCCGAAGTACCACGGGCCCTACCGCGTGGTTGCGCAAACATCACAAGTTAATTACGTGGTCGAACCCGTACCGCCATCTCCCGATCTGCGTCGTCGGGGGCGAGAGACTGTGCACATTGACCGGCTGAAGCAGTAATACGATCCGCTCACCTCTTCCTAGGTCGCCAGGATGGCTACTCTTCAATTCCGGGGGTGATTGTGACGAAGATTGGCAGGCTCAAAAGCCCCGTTGCCATCGCGTGGCTCGTACCCAGTTCGCTCTCTGGCTGCGCCCTACCTGCTGGTGCTGAGTTTGTCGCTGCTGCTCTACGAGCCGAATAAACCCCCCATACAATACATACATACATACATACATACATACATATATATATATATATATATATATATATATCTTCAGCGGAGATATTCAGCTTTTTCTCAAATTTCATGGTCCGTAATATTTTGTGGCTGGGTGTACATGAATAAGACACCATCCTCGGCAAGAAACAAAAATAGAAATAATACGGGAAACAAAGAAAACGAATCTGGCGCACAGAAAAAAAGCACCTCATAGTTCCAAAAGATCCCCAACTTTCTCTAATTCCTTTTGTTCGCTTATATCAGCGTCATGACTATTCCACTCAATTACTGTTCGTGGAAAGAAGGAGTATTTAAAAGTATTGTTGCGATATTTAAAGAGAGTTAGTGTAGATTGATATCGGCGCCGAGTAGCATATTCAGGAGAAAATTTAACAAGGTTCATTGTCTGGCTATTCAGCAGTCCCTTCACTATGTTGAACATAAAAGTCAAACGACCAACAAGATTCCTCTTTTATAGACGCTTAATATTAACTTTCTCCATTAGTTGTTAAATTGATGTTCGTCCATAACAATTAAAATAAACCGTAATGCCTTATTTTGAACTCTATCTAATTTGTTTACATTTACTTTCGTAAAGCGGTTCCGAACAACGTTTGCGTAATCGATTATCGGTAAGTTACGTCTAAACCACTCAATAAAATAGTTATATCATAATCCATCAGGTCCGACAACTGCTCACAGCGAGCGAACCATACTCTGACGCGTTTTGTGTCAGAATTGCTGCATGAGAAACGTCGCGTATCAATAAAAGGCGCTCGATGTATGCTGCCACAGAAAACAATATGACTCTCTGTCACGATAAAGGTAACCTGGTGCATTTGAGATGGGCACTTAACGAAACGTAACACGCTTTTCAACTATACAGGTATAAGCTGGAACACCACGCGAGAGCCAAAGTTCACAGCAATGAAACGGCCAGTTTTCCCTTGCGGATGGTCTTATCTGTTCGAGCGTAATTTATGAGCCAGCCCGCAGGGCTAACATCTATACCAAACGCTAATCTACAAAACTATGCTCAGTCAAGGCTTTCAGCAGATATGGTTGATTCTAGCACGCGCACATACAACAATGCACGGCAAGTTCTTCCACCGCTTGTTCGTACGCTATATGAGCCAGAATTAATCATCATCATCATCATCATCATCATCATCATCATCATCATCATCAGCAGCAGCAGCAGCAGCAGCATCATCATCATCATCATTTATGTCCCCTGCAGGACGAAGGCCTCTCCCTGCGATCTCCAATCCCCTCTGTCCTGCGCCAACCCATTCGAACTTGCGCCTAGGAATTTCCTAATTTCATCACCTCACCTAGTTTATTTCATCACCTCACTTATTGTGCTTCCCTCCTCTTGGCACCCATTCGGTAACCCTAATGGTCCACCGGTTATCTAACATACGCATTACATGGCATGCCCAGCTCTATTTTTTTCTCTTAATGCCAATTAGAATATCGACTATCCAGTTTGCTCCCTGATCCGCACCGCTCTTTTCTTGTCTCTCCTAGCTACGCCTATCATTCTTCGTTCCATCGCTCTTTGCGCGGTTCTAAACTTGTTCTCGAGCTCCTTTGTCAATCTCCAAGTTTCTGTCCCATATGTTAGCACTGATTGCACACCTGTTTTTCAATGATAGTGGTAAGCTTCCAGTCAGGATCTGACAATGTCTGCCGTATGTA